>NC_081409.1:190238567-190573054 GCF_030272615.1 Cryptomeria japonica
TCATCCATAATATCATTAAAATTATCAACTAGCTTCTTGATGAACTCATTGATTTGATGGGTGATTGGTCAGTGTAGCTCCCAAACAACTTTACCAACTGATGGAAAGAATTTCTCAAAATAGAAAAACATGCATATCAACAGTGATCCAAACTTTAGTGTGTTTGGAAAATTGTTCTTCTTTGGCTTCCTTATGGTATTGAGATTCTCAAACAGGTTTTTCAACAATACCTCACATAAATCAATTTTCATGCCTTTCTTCACAATTTTATAAGCTAAGTCTACTACTGCATGGGGTACACTGTTTTCCCTTGTTGGTTGGAAGAAACAATAACCTATTACTCTAATGGCAAACTTTAGCTCTACATCAGTGACATTGTTCAGTTTCAGTCCTCTGCAATCAGATTCTACTCCAGTTAAACTGATCAATTCCTTCTGTGATATCATTTTCTGAGCTCGGGCATGATCATAAATAGGGTAACCAGTGATCAAATGAATGATTTCCTTGGTGATCTTGAACGGTTGCTCTTCTAGCCACATGAAGTCATCATGAACTCTTCTTAGAACAAACTTGACCCATTGGGGTTTGAATACATGGGGCTAGGTTAGGGCTTCGGTCAATCCCTTGATTTTGATGTGTTCATATTTGCTATCCATTTTACCATTGGTACATAGTTCATCATATGTGTCTTTGATCTCAACATGACCTAGTTCTTCAGCTCGACACTTAGTGAAGAATATCACATCTTCGACTAATAAAACTCTATTTGGAATGAGTGAAAATGTAGTTTTGTCATCCGGTTCAGATGAATTTTTGGGAGTTAGAGAGTATTTCAGTGAGGGATTTTTTATGTTCTCAACAATAACAGGATTCTAGATCTTAGGTGCCATTGCAGATTTCAGATAAATACTAACAAAAGATCCTTAGGGTTTGAAGACTTTCAAACGATAGATGCTTTCTACTTAGCAAATAATAACAACTTGATATGATTAGTAAACTATCTTGATAATGCATTGTGATTGATGTAAATACCTTTGAATTTGCTCGGGAGGTGGTTTGATCACCTTTGAATCACTTTGCTCTTCTCGCTTGAAAACTTGGTAAGTGTAAAATGACTGTGCAATAGCTTTAAGTACATAGTACACCTTATCGAGCTTCGTGCAGTCAGGTCAAAAGACATTAAATGCACTCCATACCACTTCCTTTCTATGCTTTTTCTAAGTAGTCAGTCTTCCTGTATTCACCGACTAGACAAGCTTCCAAAAGACTTGATAAAATTTCAAATTTTCTAATGCATCTTTAACTATGTAGATTTTGAATTAAGTGCATGATAAAATAGGAACTGTTAAGATTTAACCTTTGAGAGAATGCAGTCCCTTCATACCTTTACCAATTAATTTGGAATAGGTGCACCTAACTCGGTAGATAAGATGTTTTCTTCATTTGACACAATTTCCTTCTTTTTCCAAATCATCTATAATTTGCCTTTTATTTCTTCAATATCTCCTCTAGGTTGATCTCTGCAATCTCTAGCCAAGTGTCCAATTTTGTGACAATGAAAACATGCCATACCAGGATTTCTCCATGATTTTCGGTTGTTCATTCCAAACCTTATAAAGTAGTTGGCACTTATATGTCCATATCTTCCACAACATTCACACCATATCCTTGTATTGTAATCCCATGGTATTGCAGAATACTATCGGTAAGGATCTGTGTGAGTTCGGTAACCTCTAGCATTTGCTCGATGTGCAGACCATATATAGTTCTTTTGCTTAAGCCAACACTTCTTGGTACTATGTCCATATCTATTGCAGTTTTTACAAAACCCTTTGAATTTTGCCTTCTGATAGTTGTTAACAGTCTTTGTCCTACATTGATTAGATGTGTGACCATATTTATTGCAATTGTAACAATAACCATTAGACTTAGTGACATTCGGTTGCTTACCTTTTCTGATTTGGCACAAGTTAGCAATATGACCTTGATTTCCACAGTAGTTGCAAATAGGCTTCTTTCCTTTGATATTCTTCTTATTTCCAACTTGCTTTGATGATTCTCCTCTCTCGGTTGTATGAATTCCCTTCTTGGTAGAGTATTTTCCTTTGTAACCAAGTACTGCATCTTTGTTGGGTCTTCTTGTATTCAGTTGCTCATCCAACATCTTTGATGCTTCATAACTCTTCTTCAATGTTTCCTTGGATTTCCTTTCTATTTCAAGTTCATCGGCCAACCTTGATACTTCAAGTTTCAATGCTTGATTTTCATTATCCTTCAAATTTGCTTCATGATGTGCATAACCTAATTGATCTGACAGATTACTTTGTATCCCAGTCAACCTTGTGATTTCATCATTCTTTTCAGATACTAATGCTTCAAGCTATTGTTTTTGTCTTTCTAGATCTCTTACTTTATCTTTAGTTGTCCTCAATGCATCAAGATTTTCAGTCATCTGTGTGCTGAAATGTTCATGTCCTCTTTTCATTGCTTTTAGTTGATCAGTCAGTTCTTTTTTCTTTTCTTTTAGTTGTCCAATCATCTCTTCAGTTTCTTCAGATATACCATTCTCAAATGATGTTTCAATTTGTTCCACTAGCTCTTGAGAGTCCTGCAAATCATCAGATAATCTTCTTCTCACTTTCAATAATTTTTGTAGTTGTCTTTGCATGTCTACAATCACTTGATTAGCATGATCCAACTCTTCTTGTAAATACACAATTCTCCAAGATTGTTCATAGCCTTCCATTGATAAGATCTTTCTCTTTAGGCTGTTAAACCCTTTTCCAAGACTCGAGCTTTGATACCAATTGTTAGGCCCAATATGGAAAGCTAATTTACTGAGAGGGGAGGGGTGAATTAGTACTTCAAAAACTTTTAACAACAATATCTTTACTGTTATGCATAAACCAAAAACTGCTGCAACATAACATAAAGCTAAAACAAATAAATAACAATCATACATGATTCACTCCATAACTCATATATTTTGGTTACGCAGAAACTCTTGGTTAGAGAGAAAAACTACGGTGGGGATGGCACCCACAACTTCACTACTGCAATAATAAAGAGTGCTCGGTTAGAGCTACATGTTCAGCTATTTCTGATAGCTTACCCTATTAGGAGTATTAAGATCTTTAGATCTACCTTGCTAAAGGATTTTACAACACTTATTCTAAATGTTGCACCTGGTTAAAGGCTTTACAATTTATAGACTTTGTTAGAGTCTTTTACCCTATTAAAGGTTTCTCTTACAACTTCAAAATATTACAATAAATCACTACAAATATCTGCAACTTTACATCTAAAATGTTATAGCAGATTCTATGTGCTCAAAGTGAGATTACCTTGCTTATAGCATACCTCGGTAACCCATAGAATAACTCGGTAAACCCTTCTGTTTACTTTGCTCATTGACTGTTCTCTGAAATCCTTCTTGGTGACCTCTGTGTCTCTGTAATAGTCATAACACTTAGTTCTTTCTTATGTATCACACATGTCTTGCTTCATACACCTCTATATCTCTCTCTCTATCACTATTTTCTATATCATCTGATCTCAGTCCATGCTGTATAAATAGATCTCTTATGTCGGTGATCTGATTCATTGCTTCAATCTTACAAACATGATTTATTGAATGAATAACCATACAAAATATTTCATTGGTTAGATGACCTCAAAATCATACACAATCCTTAAGTGCAATTTCCAATGTGATAACGGTTCTATGTTCCTTGATCTTGTAACACGTTTCCAAATGTGTGTCTAGGTTCAATGAATCTAGTAAAATGTTTCACTCGGTGTATATCAACTCAGTGTATCATTATTGTTGCTCGGTAGACATGGAATGTTACTCGATAGACAACTCAGTGTATACTGGGCTCTGTGAATACTTTCTTCTTTAACCGACTATTCTGTGCATATCGACTGAATGTTTCGGTAGAGGTAATCGACTAGAGTATATAGAATGACTTTGGATATAAAACTAATGGCAACTATAATAAATAGTAACACACTATATGGATAAATGACATCAATTTTAAGGTGAAAAGTTCATAAATAGTCTTAGATAAGAGCTAAGAGGGAACACAGTAAGGGAGGGGCAAAAAGTGGTCTAAATCGTATAGGGTTACAATTTATGATGCTACATGTATCCCCCACTTTAGTGGGAGTATGATCCTATGTGCATACTCATGTTAAAGTAGAATAGAGATAGAGTGAGAGTCCAAGAAAGATTAAAAGGAGATAATGCATCACTAAATTTGAGGAAAAAACCCTCCAAATTATAATATTAACTTACACAATCACATACAAGGACACAAAAAACAAGACAAAAAACAAACAAAAGGGAAAAGAAAACCAAAAACAAATGACACACAAAAGGGGTTAGTAATAAAAACAAAGGCTCTAAGTCAACTTGTTGAAGAGACCTTGACAATCAAAATGTCTTAGCCACTAATATCATTCTCAAAATGTTATTGCAAGAGCACAAGTGGTCACATAGAAAGAGAAAGAGTGTGCATAAAGTGATGAATCATGATCCAACAAATAGCAAGATATATTATGCTATGGGTTCATGAGGGAGGAGAAATGAATCATGGATCCCATAAGATAGAAATCTATGTTATATGTTAGGTGACCCATGGGGGAGAGATAAATAGAGGGGAGGAACATGGATTCCACTAGGTGATCCATGGGATCATGAATTCTCATGGGACAACAATATGTGTTATGTTGTGTGATTCGTGTGCAAAGGAAGAGTCAAAATTATCTATCAAGCTATGTTAGGCTATGTCAACTCATCTTGCAAAATGGATACCAAGCAAAATTTTATTATTACAAGACAATTCATCAGTACAAAAGGGATATATTTTTCCAAGCAAAGCTTTCTTATCATAGGGAAAACAAATTTAAAGAAAGTGTTACTAGGACACCATAACTAGGATAACCAAACAAATCATTGTATGTAAGGAAATCAACAAAAATAAATTGAAAGAAAAAATATTCCAAGTGAAGGTTTCTTATCACAAAGAAAACAATTCCAAGGAAGGTGTTAGTGGGACACCATGACAAATATTACCAAATAAATAACATTGTTCGTAAGGAAATCTTGCAACATGGAACAAGGATAACCAAACAAAGCATGTAAGAAACAAGGAGGCCGCAAATATGCCCCCCCTTAATATGTCAACATAACCTTATGTTGACGTTTTAAGGTAGAAAGAACATACAAGGATAAACACCTTCATTACCAAGGATTTATCCTTTAAGAAACAATGCATATCACTCAAGGCTAAAGAGGTGCAACTCTTTTGAAGCAAGAATGAGATAGTTGTAAAAGGAATGTCTTGCAACAAGTGTAAAGGGATCCTTTGAGGGAGACAAAGTGAAAAGAGGAAGAGATCTTCACCCAAAGATATCAACCTTTGAAAAAAAGAAGAGAATATATTTACTAAAGATGACATCTTTGAAAGTGAATGAAACTAAGAATATACACCTTCCCTATTGCTAGAAAAAGTGGATTCTTAGTGGAGGATTGCAAAATTTCACTAAGGAGAAATAATTCATAATTTAAGGTGTACTGTTTCAAGCAAGGAATAGGTCCTAACCAAAGGACACACATGCACTCACATGGAGGATATTTCTATGCAAGAAAGGACACCACATTATGAAAGATGCAACTCAACAGAGGAAAAGAAAACCCTTGGATGGAGAGAAGATGGAAACACTATTTTTGCCCCCAAAGCATGGAGACAAGAATAAGAAATACTATTATGTTGTTGACCAACCATGATTGCACATGAAATTGTACCACTATGAATGACAAAGAGACCCCAGAAGGTAAGCAACTGATTTCACCTAGTGAGGAGCAACATAATAGGAGAAGGGAGTTTTATTCATCTATCATTATCATAGCACCATTATCAATGATTTTTTATATTTTATATTAAAAATCGAGACAATCATTTGTAAGACAACCATGGATTTGATGATATGCAAAAAAAGGATTGTTGTCTTGATTAGGTTTATGGATTCTTCTTTTCTTCCTAAAGTAAAGGAAGATTAACTAATCTTTAAGAAGATTGTCCATAGATGTTTGAGGTAATGAGTGGGGATAGCCTATTCCTTCTCTAGTGAATTGTGAGGGAGGATCTATAGAGACCTTGATTCCTTGTTCTAATTTTCCAAGACCTTGTCTACTATAGCCTTGTTTAAAAATCATATCATAGACAACTGCATAAAATATTTTTGATTTTGAAGGAGGAGGACTTTCAATATGGGCTTATTTATATAATTTGTTATATAATGACATGTTGAAGGGCCAAGGGATGAATACATAGGGAAGGAAGAACCTTTGTAGGAAGATTCTCATTTGAATCACCATTATTCATATCCATATTATTAGGTTGGGAATAAATATTCTCATCATCTAAAGCTTAATTTCTACTTGATGTTTATATGTTAGGATATAGGTCATGAATAAAATGCATAACATCATCTATCCTTAAAATATTTTGGTCATAAAAATAAGCTCTATGAGAATAAGAAGGATCTAGAGGGATAGATGTACTAAGATTAACATGTTTACCTTGTATCTCTTGCACCAAAGTATCTTTGTGAGAAGAGGATGGTTCAATGTTACTCTTCAATGTTGCATCTCCATCAGAGAGACCATTGATAGGAGTACTAATTATTTCATCATGAAAAAAATATATTCTAGAAGAGGTACAAGTATGATTCATTTCAATGTCATCTCTAAGATTAGCAAAAAAATATTTGAACCCCTCATAATGTAAAACATTAAAGTTGTATTAATGAATGCAAGCAACATGAAGTGAAAGAAGCTATTGTCCAACACATAATTTTGATAAACATAACTAATGATAAATGTAATCTCATGTGAAATAGAAAAACAAATAAATTTTATAAATTCTATTATAAAAAATTAGATCTAAAAATATCCAATTAGAAATATGCAAGATGCTCAAAGCATCGACTTCACCAAAATTATGGGTGGAAATAGGTATTCAATATTTTATATTCACTAGTTAAACTATGTAAATAAGGAATGTGCCTATTTCAAATATTCATTACACTAAATAGAGATAAAAGCAATAGATTCAACCCTAAAGATAAAATGCTAATTGATTTCTATTTTTCCCTTCGTTTGAGTTGAAAATGGACTATGAAAAGATGTAAACTGAATGCTAGATGTATGGCTCAAGGTGTGAAATTGACAAAAATTGGCATGAGGGTGTGTGCACAAAGATGGTGGTCAGAAAAGTGGACACCACCCAAAAAAAACTTGGAAAAACAGGCAGCGCATACGCGGTTTTAAAATTTCAAATTCCCGCGTACGCGCTTAGGTTTGTTCTTTCCGAGCCTAGAAAAGGTAGTGCGCACACGTTGAGCTTAGGAAACTTAGCATGTACGCGCTATGCCTAGGAAAATTAGCGTGTACGCGCTGCTTATAGGAAAATGAGCACGTATGCGCTAATAATCCTAGTAAAACTGCATACGCGGTGCCTAATGAAAAAAGTTTTTAAAAAAACTGGGTCCTCATTTACCTGAAAAGCGCATTTTTTACTTTCTTTTTTTTCCCATTTTCTAACCTAAACCGCGAACAGGGTGCAAAATTTGTCCTCAGGCTATGGATCAAGGTTAGTTTTTGTTTTTTCTTTCTTTCTTTCTGGTTTATGCAATTTGTTTTACGTTTTGAATTTAATTTCATTAATTTTGATTAGGTTTTTTCATTTTTTGTTTCAAAAACTAGATTCTTCTAATCCAGAACAAGAACAACCAAATGCACCTCCTGAAAACCCACAAGAACAACCAAATGCACCTCCTAAAAACACACAAGAACAACCCCCAATTCCTCCTTTTGACGGCACAGCCGAAACACAAGAAGAATTAATTAATCGGTTAGGGCAAAATACATCCAAAATCAATAGACTGATTGTAAAATTGAAAACTTCTGAATTTGACCATCATCAATCCCTCACCACTAGCCTAGAAACATTAGCTAGTGGTGCCATAGCTATTTCCACAGAAATTACCAAATGGGGAAGCTTTAGGGATAGGTGTCGTCAATTCTATGCCAATGGGCTATCATACGATGGAGTTAAAAACAAAAATATTTCTAAACAACAAATATGTGCCCTTTTTGTTGACCCCAAAACTGGTCAGTCATTACCTCCTAATGCAAAGAGGTTTCCCATACATTGGTGTACCAATGTGTAGATGAAGAATCTTTTTTGGCAGAGGTGGTGGATGGTCTTTGATGATCCACCTTGTAATAATTATGAGGTGCCACTATATTTTTTGAGAAAAATATATTGTGAGTTTGTGCTCAATGTGCGCCCAAATTATTTTGACATGAGAGAGTTTCATGGTAGAGGTGGTGGCTTTGCCTAAGATAGACCTGGAACCTGTAGGCGATTAGCTGCAGAGAGTCGCCGCCCCCTAGCACCCAAACCCAAGGTGCATCAGGCTGTCCCATTAGAGCTGAAAGAGTCAATGGAGCTATAAACTCTTCAGGCAGCCACAACATTGACTGGTGTCATCATCTAGCATGGGACATCATTAGCACACCCTATTGTATTGGATGATGAGTCGTTAGAGGGCAATAGAGAGCTCATCGAGCATATGTGTGTCAGTTCCTTGAGGATATGCTTGGGGATAGATGATGCAGCCGATGTAGATGGATACTCATATCATCTATGCATGATTTGCTGTTGTAGATGTCAGGTTCACATGGTTGAGGATGTCGCGCTGACATATGAGTTGATGGACATGGTGTTTGCCCATGAGCCACAAACACAGGTGTGTTGATTTGAATTCATAACATTTTATTTATCAATCACTTTAATTTTGTAATTACATAAATGAATTTTCATTTATACATCGATTTAAATTGACACAAATAATAAGCATTTCAGGATGTAGCAGTGGTATCCCATACACCTCCCCTAGTTACCACAGCTGCAACTTCGACGCCTGAGGTATAAATTTTGTAACATGTTAAAATAGAATAGTACACTTTGAATTCAAAAAAATACAAGATATACTAACTATCTTTAATGCTTGGTCCAATTTCTGGTTTGTAGGTGTTGATAGGGGACAAAATGTCCCAGATTGATGACAGCATGCTGTCGACGATTGATTTTGGCCAACAAGGCTATACGGTATCATATTTTATACAACTCTTTTTATATATTGTTTTGATGGAATATGTAAGTCATTTCATTTTAGATTTTTAAAATTATGTTTAATTTATTATCTGTACTAATATCTCATGTTAATTTTCTATTTTTAGGGCACTCCCTCCACATCTAGGGCTCGTCTGAAGAAAAAGAATATCTTGAAGATGCCAAAATGTGTGAAGAAGGTAATTGAACACATTTTTAATTGTACAATTGTTTGAAAATGTTGAAATCAAGTATTAGTTGGGGTTTGTAGATTGATTAGTGTTTTTTATCTATTTTACATGTACAGTGGCCATTGAGCTTTGTGGATATGTTGAATGCACCTGGTTCGCCCGTGAATCAAGAGAGGGCGGAGGTATGTATCTCTACTTTATTTTCTTGATTTCATGATTATATGCACGCGTACATGTGAACTTGTGATATATTATAATCTTATATTTTTTTCATACAACAAATATCCATACCTATTTCGTCAATGGTGAACCCTCCTCCTTGCACTGGAGAAGCATATTAGGATCCAGTACACTTTTGTTTGATATGTAAAATTAATTGTTTTCAACCTTCAATACTTATCATTATATTAATTGTATTTAATCTTTGTACATTTTTTGTATAGGTAATAGCGACCATTTCTACATCGATGGTGAGCCATCCTCAGTCCATTGGAGAAGCATTTGAGGCATAGGTACATCATTGTTCTCTATATTATAGCTTTTAAGTGTTTTTGATATATTATGTTAGTACATTGTATTAATTGTACATTTAATCTACAATAGACTTGTTCACGGTATGGCCATAACGTGGATCCATTTAAGTATGTCTTCAAGAAAACTCCTAAGAGTGACAAGGAGAGGAGAGCAAAGACATTAGCTCTTGGATCAGTCGATGAGGTAATCTACATTTCAATTGCAAAGGAATTAAAGTTAAATGCATAGTTATGATGTCAATTGTGAACTATTTTCTACAAAATATTTCTAACTTGGCTTTTGAATTATGGTTTTGTAGCCATCTACAGAGCCGCGTATTGCGCCGAAGAGGCTTGATTTTGATGATCCACTAGAATTTTAGGATCATATAGTGTTAGTTTTGGTCATAGAATCACCAATACATGTAGATATATTCTACATTTTTATTGTATATCGATTTGAACATGGCATATGCCACATTTTTGTAATACTTGTATTGACTTGGCCAACATGCCTTTTTTAATATATATAAATATCGATATTCGATCCAATAAATGTGCAATGAGTTCATTATTTTGTATTCATTGTATTTTGTGGTTTTCCTTTTATAAATTTAAATGAATATTTGTGTATGTAATTGTTCATGGTGAAAATGGATACAATAATAACAAGATTGAAAGGCTAAATGAATTCAACCACAAAAACCCTAGCCTAACAACAACAAAGATCCACCATAACATATGAAGATTACCTAAGACAATGTAAATAAAACAAAATCCCAAAGATTATACCATCACATGTCCAATAGGGTTTTGATCTCCATTCTTCCTATCTCCATTGATCTTGCTTGATATATTTGCTCTCAGATTTTTATGTGCACAAGAGCTCAACAAAAAACGGAATGTGGTTGCAAGTAGGATCGTAGTGTAGTCAAGTCCTTAAGATTAGTCATTAGGGTTTGATAATGAAGAAGGCATCTCCTTAAATAGAAGACACAATATGAAATGGAGGGATAAGATTGAGAGGTGTAAAAAGGAGGTTGGTTAGGATTAGAGGGTAGGTAGAAGAAATAATAAAATAATGAAAGAGGTAGGTAGTGTAGGAATTAAGAGATGAATGACATGTGTCATGTGTAGAAAAAGATAATGAATTAATTAAATAAATAAAGATTTATTTAATTTGTAGAAGAAGTAGGATAATTAAATAAATAAAATATTTATTTAATTTTAGGAAAAGGATAATTTAAATAAATAAATGTATTTATTTAAATGAGAAATAAGGCTAGAAGAGGATAAATGAATTAATTAAATAAATAAAGATTTATTTAATTAATAGAAGAATTAGGCTTAGATAATTAAATAAATAAAATATTTATTTAATTAGACATGACAATTTTGAGTGTCTACATTTTGTCCCTCTTTGAGACAATGCGGCTTGTCGCGTTGTTTCAAAGAAGATTAGATGAACTGATACAGAGTTGCCCCAGTATGGGAGTGATATGCCCCCTCGAGAGATTGGATGAAAATGTCTGAAAAGATTGCAGACAATATCTCGATAAGAAAGAAAGGCTAGAATGGACTAACCGAATAAAGTGACAAAGTCACGGGATGACGAAAACTGACTCGGGAAATGAAGGCTAAGGCTAGGATAGGCTATAAGATAGACCACAGGCAAAAGACATCCTCATTGTCATCTACACCTTCACGAGATCAAAGTGCAGAGCGAGAAAAGAGCAGCAGCAGTCAGCAGCGATGGCTTTCATACACAGATTCGACCGCGTTTGATGATTTCAGAGGCCAGCAGAGGCAGGAGAGCCGGTAAGTACCGCCAAACCTCCTCGTACTTTGACACATTTGCTTTGGTCATAAATGCATGCTAGTTAGAGCAATAAATGCACTTAGGAATAGGGTACAAAAAAATGCAAAACCGTGTAACCGCGTCTGCATCGGTGCCAGGCACGTCTGTGTCCGCCAGGCGCGTCTATGTCGGTGCCAGGCGCGTCTGTGCCTGGAACCGTGTCTATGTCAAATGCGGGCGCGTCTACATTCCATAGGGGTGTTTGTGTTGCAAAGTCACGTTTATGCATAATATGGGCATGTTTATGTCAAACAGGCGCATCTGTGTTGTTAAGGCGCGCTTGTGCAGTCTATAGGCGCGTTTGTGAGTTAAAAGCGCGTTTATGTCCGAAAAATGCAAGGTTTTTTGTCTTCTAGGTCAAATCGACAGTTCTGTGATGAACATACGCTGTCGATTGGATAAGCTGCTGAGAGGATACACTCAAGCAGGTCCTCTAGGAAGACTAGGATAGATCAAGGCACTTTGTGATGAACAGAGAGCACCAAGATAGAGTACTTTGTGATGAACAGGGAGTACCCAAAGTAGGAGCAGCACTTTGTGATGAACAGGGAGTGCAAATGTGAGTAACACTTTGTGATGAACAGTGAATGTCACGCACGTAGTACTTTGTGATGAACAGGGAGTACTACTAGGATAGAAGCAACACTTTGTGATGAACAGTGAGTGTCACTAGGATAGATAACCATATGCATTTAGATAAAAAGTAGCATTTTGTGATGAACTGTGAATGCCACCATGACTGACACAACTGATTTGTTTGATTGCAGGAGTATTTGCCTATGTTGGAGTCACGGGAGAGATTCCCGTCGACACAAAGGTTGTGACCTGAGTTGTCATTTCAGGATAGAGCTGCCATCGAGGAGATGGGCTTAAGACACGTACTATATGTGCCTGAGTTTTAGGCAAACATGGGTTTGCTTACTGCGCTAGCCGAGAGATGACATTCAGAGACTTGCACTTTTCATTTGCCGATGGGGCAGATGACAGTCACCCTGGAGGATGTCTACTAGATTTTGCATATACCGATTGATGGAGATTTGATTCCATATGATCATGATGGAGATAGAGAGGCATTGAGATGGGTATTTTAGGATCCCGGCCTAGAGATGAGGGCAAGACATGTGGCATGGGACACCATGACCGCGACAGGGTTAGCATTGCCAGCTATGATCGGAGGAGCTATCAGTGGGTTCCTATGTCCAGATAGGGCAACACGGGGGTTGGTAGTGGGCTGGGGAGGAGCACTGGAGACACTGGTGACGCAGCACACCAGATATGCTTGGGGACCATGTGTGTTGGCCCACTTATATTATGAGCTTCATCAGTTTGTATACCATGGGTCAGTATGATTGGGCTGTGGAGTGACACTGTTGCAGGTTTGGGCATATGAGCATCTGCCGATTACGGGACTGATACATTTCAGAGGTAGAGGTCATGGACGGATTTTTGTTCATTTGTACGACATGGTCACCTCGCAGTCGCGGATTGGCAGGTTAGAGCACTGGCGGCGAGTAATAGATGACATTGACATAGTCATCTGGAGACCATATCTGGGATGCGAGGAGTGGGAGGATGATGTAGTGGAGCTGCCCTACACCTTCCGAAGTAGGTATCTGATTGGGCAAACGCCCTATATACTGGAGAGGCAGCTGGTGGATAGGGTATGTAGGCAGTATGGCAGGATCTAGAGGATGCCACGAGGCTCGGGATGTATGCCCGTACGGTTAGGGATCAGGTGTAGTTCGGGCCTTTATTATCATATGATCAGGCACTGACATAGCTGGCAGAGATGGTGCCCATACCCTGGGATATGTGGCCAGAGATCAAGGACGTTGGGATGGATGCGGAGTATGCAGCATATTGGGCAGAGCATCCATTCCCTCGATTGACAGATCCAGGAGAGCTACTGGAGGGAGATGGAGGAGGAGATGATGATGATGATGGTGGGGGTGATGGGGGCAGAGGATGACAGAGGCAGAGGGGAGTAGTTGGGGAGAGGAGAGTGGCACCTCGGAGGGAGGGTGGATAGGAGGGACAGGCCCAGGTAGTGAGGGGTCACGGTGGATTGCCCCTACAGGTACCAGAAGCACAGGGTCCTAGAGCACAAGGACAAAGACATGGACAGGTACAGGGACAGGTGCCAGTACAGGCACAGGAGCAGGGACAGAGACAGGTACAGGGACCTAGGCATGTACAGAGATAGGTACCCGTTCAGGCACCTGCACAGGTACAGGTACAGGGATAGGGGCAGGCACCCACAGAGGGAGAGCCACAGGTGGAGGCAGAGGGTGGGGATCTAGAGGAGGATGAGCTGATTGAGCTCAGGGAGATCTGCCAGGGCTAGGCAGATGAGATACAGGATCTGGAAAGGGAGAGAGACCGGCTCAGGATGAGGCTCAGGGATACTGAGCAGGAGAGGGATCAGGAGATTCAGCGCTATACGGAGGCTGAGATAGCGCTGAGGGTAGGGAGGCAGGCGGCGGAGGACGCAGGAGAAGGCTATGCATATGTCCTGCGAGCCGGAGAGGAGATTGCCTACTAGAGGGACCTTTATTATGGTGTCGTGCCAGCAGATCAGCGGGTGAGGAGCTTCCATAGACCATCGCGGACAATGACAGCTATGGGAGGGAGCCGAAGGAGACAGGAATCGAGTGGTGGGGTCATGGGTCCTCCACCACCACCAGATAGAGGGGACAGGAGAGATGATCCTGGGGCAGGTCCTTTGAGGGCTCAGATTCCGTTGAGGCCAGGCGGCTCCAAGGGAGGGAGTTCATCATAGCCTTAGAGGGCTCCCTTGTATCAGTATTTGTACCATTTTTGTATTGTAGACACCTGCGGGTGATTTTGTAGCCATATGATTTTTTGACATCATTTTACCATGACACTTTTGATTATATATGAGATGATTCATTTTTACGGCAGCTATATGCATGTGTATGTATGTGATGAGATGTTTCCTGATGTATGTTTATGACATGGATGCAAATATGTATATGGTGCAATGCAATATTTTTGTTCTTTTATGTTTTATATGTGATGTATGATGCAAATGTGAATGTATGTGATGCAGATGAATATAATAATGCAAATGTAAATTGTGCTAACAGGTGTTGTGTGCAGGATGTGATGCAGTTGTGATATCTATATGTATGTATGAAATGCTTATATGTGGTAATGCAGGTGCAACTACATGAAATGCAAATGTTTTTTTTTTTTTGGTTTGTCATTATACTCAGTCATGTGATAACAGGCTACACGGACTCGAGAAGGATGACGGAAGTCAATCAAGAAAGGGGGATGAAAGATAGAAGATATGAACGTGAAAGGGCTTCTTGTGCGTTATCATCATTGAGCTTTATTATGGCAAGTAGGTTATGACAATTGAGGCATATGTTCGACCCAGAAAGTCATTGTACCCATTTGCATGGAGATAAGACAGTCACAAACAAGGAATGCCCCAGTTCATACCAGACTCACAGTGTCCTCATATCCTTGGACAAGTCATAGCATTACTAAAAGACAATCCACATACAACAAATACAAATAGGTGACGATATCCCATCCTTGCCTTTCTAGTCAAAGACATCCTGGAAATAGAATCTCTAGTCAAAGACATCCTGGAAAAGCTAAAAGACATGTCACCAGAAAGATAAAATCAAAAGAAAACCAAGACTCGACACCAACATCCACTGTAGTCCTCAAGTTTAGTGTCTCTTGTCACTTGTATAAGTCTTATTTGATTGTGGTCACAATGTTTACTTTCACAAAAAGGATAGATAGCACTGAACCATATGTTGTCTGAGTCTGTTGAAAGATTTGATTTGTTGAAGCTCATTGTTGCTGTTGTCTCATCTGAAACTGACTGAATCCATGAAGCTGATACGTTATTGTGGAGAAGATGAAACTTTATTGCGGATCTATGATGCAAATGCTGCTTTATTACGGATTGTGTGCGAATAGACTGAAGAAACTGGACTTCTCGAATCATGTGATGTTCTGAGTTCCACACCCATCACTAGACGTAGGATTTGCCATAGTCACAGATAGGATCTGATTTATTATGGATGGAAAGGGAGGTGAAAAGGGGGGTTTATTATGAATGGCTAACCAATATTGGGTAGATCAATAACAAGCCATGATGGGTAAGTTTATTATGGACGAATAGGTTGTGAGTGTGTGCAAAGTGAAAGGATGAAAGTGAATCCTGAAGGAGGGAGGAGCAATGTCTCTACGCATGGCACTGGTGACCCAGTTTTCACCATGGTACTTGCCCAGGGCACTACCGAAGTGGTTTTCACCATTGGACGAAATTATTTCTCTTTACTTTTTTTGATTTTTCAATGTTTTTGTGTCACAAGGCGCCTATTTGCCAGGTTTTCACCAAGTAACGGTTTTTTTATTTTTACAATTTTTTTGTATTTTTGAAATTTTTTGATTTTTTTGTATTTTTTGAATTAGGATATCTCAAAGAACTATGTGTAGAACCTGCGAAGGTGCATGCTGTTGATAGGATCCTCCAAAGGTTCACCTTCTGTAGTTGAGAGTTGATATGCCCCAGATCCATATGTTGCTGTAACGATGTAAGGACCAAGCCAATTTGGTTCAAACTTGCCCTTCTTCTCTCTGTCTTGCTGATTCTTGGGGTTTTCTCTGAGAACCAAGTCACCTACCTCAAATGTGCGAGGCTTAACTTTGTGATTGTAACTGGGACTCATTCGTTGTTGGTAAGCCTTGAGATGATTAAAAGCAGTTTGTCTCCGTTCATCCAGCAGTTCTAGTTCTTGTAAGCGAGAGACCCTGTAATCTTCATCGTTGATGATGTTTTGCAAAGAGGCCCGTAAAGAAGGTAACTCGACCTCAATAGGCAAGATGGCTTCAGCGCCGTAGACAAGTGAGTAGGGTGTAGCTCCTATAGGTGTGCGGACACTTGTGCGGTAGGCCCAAAGTGCAGGATTGAGTTGGATATGCCAGTTACGGCCAGCATCGTCGACTATCTTCTTGAGGATTTTAAGGATTATTTTATTAGACGCCTCAGCTTGGCCATTACCTTGGGGGTAATATGGTGTGGAGAAATGATGGGAAATATGGAAGCGGTCACAGAGTTCATGAACATCCTGATTTTTGAACGGACGCCCATTATCAGTAATAATGGAATCAGGAATACCATATCGGCAAATGATATAGTTAAGGATGAAGGTAGCAATCTGTTTTCCAGTGACTTGTGTGAGAGGCACGGCTTCAATCCATTTTGTAAAATACTCTGTGGTTGTGATAATGAATTTATGACCATTCGAAGAAGGAGGGTGAATCTTGCCTATGAGATCAAGTCCCCACTGACAAAAGGGCCAAGGAGACGCAAGTGGTTGTAGTTCTTGTGCTGGTGCATGTATGAGGTCTCCATGAATTTGACATTGCTTACATTTCTTGATAAACTAATATGAGTCTTTTTCCATATTGGGCCAGTAATATCCAGTCCTAATGAGTTTCTTGGCCAAAGTAGGACCACTAGCATGCGGACCACATATCCCTTCATGCACTTCACGTAACGCAATCTGAGCTTCGTCGCTTTCTAAACATCTAAGAAGAGTGCCATCTAGACCTCGTCGGTATAGGATATCAGCTAGAATGACATATAGAGAGGATTGGCGAATGAAGGTGCGACGTTGGTTATTTGATAGATCAGGAGGTAAGGTATTGTCGCAAAGATATGTGAATATGGAACCATATAACCGGGATTCGGGACCAACAACGCATATCATTTCAGTAGGAGTGATCTCATATGAAGGAACCAATAGGTTGTCCACTAAGAACTCATAGCAAGTTTCATTTTGAGGGAGATCAATCAATGAAGCAATTGTAGCCATGGCATCTGCGGCACGATTCTGCTCTCTTGGTATCTGCTCAAAATCTATCTTTGTGAAATGTTGTTTCAAATCATCCACCATTTGTTTGTAAGGCAGTAATTTTTTATCTTTTGTTTGGTAATCATCAGTTGCTTGACGAATAACCAGTTGAGAATCCCCAAAAACATAAAGTTCCTGAATCTTCCACTGAACTACAATTCGCAATCCAGTTGTTAATGCCTCATATTCTGCTATATTGTTAGTTCAAGGAAATGATAAGCGGTATGATTTTGGTATAGAGTCGCCTTGAGGAGTTATGAAGAGAATACCAGCTCCTGCCCCATGCTGTGTGTATGAGCTGTCAAAGTATAGTTGCCATGGCCTTGCATGTGATATTGTTAAAATGGATTCGTCTGGAAATTCTGAATTTAGAGGAACATCATCAATCATGGGGGCATCTGCTAATTGATCTGCGATTGCTTGTCCTTTTATTGCTTTCCTGTCCACATACTCGATGTCGAATTCACTTAGGATCATTACCCATTTGGCTAGTCACCCAGTAAGTGTTGCTTTATTGAGAAGATATTTCAAAGGATCAATTCTTGCAATCAACTTAGTCTTATGAGTGAGCATGTAATGTCATAATTTCTGTGAAGCAAAGACTACCGTGAGACATGCACGCTCAATTGGTGTGTAGTTTAGCTCATATCCCACCAATGTACGACTGATATAGTATACTACTTTTTCCTTGCCGTCAGCAATTTGTTGTGCTAGGAGTGCCCCCAATGCTGTTGGAGTAGCTGATATGTATAGTAGCAAAGGCTGATCTGGAATAGGTGGCATCAAAACTGGCGGGTTCAAGAGATAATCTTTGAGCGTCTGAAAAGCTTGTTGACAGTTATCATCCCCTTTGAACTTGATATTTTTATGTAGCAGGTGCTGGAAAGGATTACACTTATCTGCAAGTTGTGCTATGAATCTTCGTATAGACTGGAGTCTCCCTTGTAAGGATCGAAGTTGACTGATATTTCTGGGTGGCGACATGTCCAAGATAGCCTTGACTTTTGTTGGATCGGCTTCGATTCTTTTTTTGGACACAATGAATCCTAGGAGCTTCCCGAAGGTTACTCCAAAGACACATTTCTTGGGGTTTAATCTTACTTTGTATTTTTCCAACCGATCAAAGACGACTGAAAGTATGTCCAAATGTGTATCTCTGTCTATTGATTTACCCAAGAGATCATCAACATAATCTTCCATGGTTATGTGCATAAGATCATGAAAGATAGTGGTCATTGCTCTTTGATATATAGCACCTGCATTTTTTAGCCCAAAGGGCATGACATTCCAATAGAAAGTTCCCCAAGGACAAGTGAATGATGTTTTGTGTTGATCCTCGGGTGCAATTCTGATTTGATTATAACCAGAAAATCCATCCATTAAAGATAACATTTCGTGACCTGCTGTGAGATCAATGATCAAGTCGATATTTGGTAATGGGAAGTCATCTTTTGGACAAGCTTTGTTAATGTCTCTAAAATCTGTACATATTCTGATGCTGCGATCTGGTTTACTGACAGGTACTAAATTGGAGATCCATTTGGGATAATCAATTGGGCGTATGAATCCGACATCCAATAACTTCTCCAGCTCTGCTTTGACTAGTAATGCCACTTGTGGATGCATTTTTCTTAATTTCTATTTCACTGGCTTTGCCCCCGGTTTGACTGTCAAATGATGCATTACCAAATCTGGATCTAGTCCCGGCATATCAGCGTATGACCATGCGAAGTTGATTTGTCATTCCTTGAAGAAGCTTATGAATTTTGACCTTTCGAACTCTGTCAATGATTGAGCCAGGAATATATTGTGTGGAACCTCTTCTGTACCAATGTTTGTTTTGATAGTATCCTCTACCAACATGGATGACTTTTCCTCATACGAGGCTGGGAGAATGTCGAGCCTTCCATCTTCGGGTGCCTCAAAGAGGTTTTCGCCCTCAGATACGTCCTTTCTTTTTACTTTTTTGGGATCAGATAGCGCCACAGTATGGTTTTCGCCATAAGACCCTTGATTTGTTCTTATTTTCACATTTTTGCGACTGGAAGGTCCGACACCCTCACCAAAATATGCCATGTTGTTAAGTTCTATAGTGTATCCTGCTTTATGGTCCCCAGGGGGAAGATCATCTCGTATGCCAAGGTAGTCAATAATAGCTTCATCATTTTGGAATGTGTCAAATTGTGCTGGTCCCTCATAACCCCAATCAATGAGTTGGTGGTGAACAAGGGGAAGGCCTTTAATGTTTTCGGAGTCTGTAGGGCTAAGAGTGAAGATGTGGTTATATTTGGGTATATCAAGGCAATCGTCGAGGTCAACGATGGCACTCTCCTCATCAGTTTCGATTGTGAGCGAATCCAAATTGTCGTCACTAGTAGCGCTTTCTGGGACAGGTGTCCTCATCCTATGTGATTTCGACCTAGAACCTTGAGACAAAGACTATGTGCAATCCTTATGGGTTGTTTCTTGACCAACTCTGAACTTTTTATAAAATTCCTCTTCTTCTGTGGGTTCATCTAGCTCTCTGAATGTCTCGATGAGCTCATAATCACTGGAGGATTTGTCTGAACCCCATTCCCATTCATTGGAATCAGTGGAATAGCGATCCTCTTGTTGAACTTTGGCAATTTTGATTTGTGATTTTTTTCTATCCTTTTAGTATGGATCTTGGAAGTCAGAAAACCAAGTCCCTTCGAGTGTTCCTTTTTTACAGTCGATTCAGGTTGTAAGGGCTCCATAATGCCTTCTTTGCGTAACCCAAGAGGGCTTTTTCCATCATACCCGAATTTTTGTAGAATCTTGAAGCCTTTGCCATATTTCTCACAGGGTATATTGATCTGATCTTGTGTGTCATCTTCAATGTCTTTATAGAGCATTTTGTATAAATATTCCTCTTCTAGTTCGCCCCATCTTTGAAAGGTAGTAGGATCCCATTTGAGTATCATGATGGATATTTGCTTGTTAGGATGTGGCCTTCCATATTCTTTTGGAGAGCTCATGACTTGTTGTAAATACATGGTCTGATTTAAAGTGTATTCTCCCATGCCTTTATCCTAAAATTTGCCTTTAAGTTCACCTTGTTTTGATGTCGAAGGTTTCAATGACTCAGGGTCAATGTATGCCGAAGAAGGAACAGCCTCACGATTACTGGGAATGATGGTCTCAGTATGTGATCTCAGGTTATTACAATATATGAACGGATTAGGATCATCGTTAACTGTTACCTCGACTCCGTTGTGAGGAAACTTAATGCATTGGTGATATGTCGATGGGACCGCCCTCATTTCGTGAATCCAAGGACGTCCTAACAATATATTATATGTGAGGTCCAGATCTAGGACCTGACAAACCACATCCTTTGTGACTGGCCCAATTCTTAGAGGTAAGGTGACTATACCCTTGGATGAGCGCTCTTCATCATCATATGCCTTGATGGTCATTTGATTTGTTGAATTCACAGCTTTATCAGAATATCCCAATTGTTTAATGGTGCTCAATGTACAAATGTTTAGACCAGCTCCTCCATCTATCAGGACTCGCTTTATTCGATGTTTGTGTATGAAGGCTTCAACATGTAGTGGTGCATTATGTGGCTGACTTATGGAGGCCTTATCGGCTTCTGTGAATGTGAGGGAATGTGGAATGGAAAGGTAGCCCACCATGGCTTGAAACTGGTCCACGTTTAGATCAGTAGGAACGGTGGTGTCTCTCAAGATTTTGTCAAGAATGGCTTTATGAGCAGGGGATATGCGTAAAAGCTAAAGGATGGAAATGAGCACAGGTGTCTTCCCTAACTGTTCTACAAGGTCATACTCAGGCTTGGTTAATGAAGAAGTGGTATTTTTAGTAGAGGCACCTGGCAACGTAATCTTACCTCGATGAGTTGTAACATGACATTCAGAGGTATGTTCAGAAGAAGATCCAACATCTCTTAGGACAATCTTGGGTCTCTGAGGAGGATTCTCAGGGTTTTTGTTCTTGATGGTAATAGTAGAGATATGATTGTCCATCGAGATGTGATTGATAGTTGAGTCATAGTTATAAGGTTCTCTAGTGTAGTTGGCCTGATCATCTGTGACTTTGGCTTTTCCCTTGTCATGCTTTGGGAATGGCTCCTTAAACATCTCATGTTCTTGATTGGATGAGTGTCCCTCAATCTCAATGTCACCTCTATCAATGAGATCTTGCACAATGTTCTTCAGTCGATGACAATTTCCTGTCTTGTGACCCTTGCTCTTATGAAATTCACAATACTCATCATCATTCCACCAATTTGGTTTGACCGTTGGTTCATATGGAGGAAAATCTGGAACTGTGATCACTTTGCTTGCCACAAGCTTTTTGAAGACTGATTCAAGTGGTTCTCCCAATGGGGTGTACTTCCTTCATTGTCTAGAAGTTGTTTGAGTATTCACTTGATTGTTTGTAGAACTTGATCCCGAAAAGATGAATTTGGGTCCCACTGTGTTGGCATCAACAACACCATCATTGACTGTGTTTTTGTTTTTATTCCAAAATCTTGGCTTGTCTTTTCCTTTAAAGTCATCTTTGTTTTCCTTGAATATCTTAATGACTCCTTGTTCAATTAAGACCTTTTCTATTGCTAAGCCCTTTTCAATAACATCCTTGAAGGTGGACAAACAAGCTTTCCTTAGATCATAGCCAATGTCTTTGTTAACATTTTGGGTGAACATTTCTACCATTTGTTTCTGTGGAATTTCACAAGAGCATCTGCTAGCTAGATTTCTCCATCTTTGCAAAAATGATGCAAAAGACTCTCCCTCTCTTTGCTTGGTATTGCACAAAGTAGTGATTGATATGTCTGTCTCTATATTGTAGGAGAAATGTTGAATAAATGCCTCCGCTAAGTCACCCCATGACTTAATACCAGGTGGTAGTTGAGAGAACCATTCCATAGCTTGATCACCTAAGCTTTGTGGGAACAATCTCATCAAATATGTTTCTTCTGCCGCTACCTCAATGCAGGCTGTGAAAAATTGTCTTATGTGTGCCTTGGGGTCCCCTTTTCCTCTGTACTTGTCAAATTTAGGCATCACAAAGTGTGCAGGAAATGGAGGCATTGGAATGCTCTTGTCAAATGGATAAGGACATATGTCTCTCATTGTGTAAGTTGGTTTTGGTGTATTTATGTCCTCCATTTTCTTTTGTAAATCCCTGATTTGTTGTTCCAAATTGCTCTTAGGTGGAGATCGACTTCTTGAAGCATACCCCATGTTTGAGGCACCCATTGGAGGAGGAGCATATTTCATATATGGATGATATTGATCATACACATGTTCATATGGAGGAGGTCTATATTGATGCGGCATATAGGGAGCACTTGGTATAGCTTCATGTTGAGGAACCCCATATCTATTTTGCGCATGTATACCATATTCTACAGGCATGTCATGTTCTATTGTGTTGCCCCCAAATTTGACACGGGGTTTCCTTGTGTCCAAATTTTGAGCATGCCTTTGAATATCCAATTGTTTTGGTTGATCCATAGCTTGAGCATATCTATCTGCATAAGGCTTCCATAATGGTCTTCAAAGGTAAGTATCATACGTTTGAGCATGTTTATGTGGGACTTCTAGTTTTTGAAGCAAAGCTGATGGTGATTCAGGTACCATATGTGGTCCTCTATTTCCTCCACTATTAGGTCTCCTTTGATCCATGTTGGAGTGAGTTTGTTGCAAGGGTCGGTTTTCCATAAGTTGAGACATGTCAAAATCATGAGGTATCTTGGCTCCACTTTGTGCCATCATGTGTAAGAAGTATTGTCTATCCCTCCTCATTATCTCTTCAACCAATCTATTGAAATGGGGATTCATAATGGATTCTTCTACATCTTCTGAATATATTGAAAAGTTGTCCACATTGTCATTATGTGTAGCATTGTTGTTTGTAGTGTCTGCGTTTTCCACATTTGGAATGTTTCTATAAACATCCATGTCAGGAAATGTAGTGTGCTCAAGATTGAAAAATAAATCATTGTCATACTCATAAGAACTCATGTTTGCGGACTCTTGAACTTCTTTAGCTTCTCTCCTAGATTTTTGAAGACGAGTTTCAACCATGAACTAGGTATTGACCAAGATGTGAGAGACTAGATGAAAAAATGGCAAGGGTATGGAAGACCAAGAGTTGTATGGAGTGTAAATGAATCTGAGGTGTACTTGCAATGTCCAAAGTGTAAGACCAAGTATGTATGTAGTAGAGTAGGTGTGACTTCCAAAGAGAGGATAGTTTCTCTTGATGAGGTAAGCTGACCTTGACTCTAAGTAAGACCAACTGAGACCCAAAGGTAAGAAACCTTGATGAGGGACCACTTAGCAAAGTGTTGTTGTATGTAGTATGTTGACAAAGTATGATGAGGACAAGCAAGTGACCTTTTGACTCAAGTTTAGACAAGTATGAATGTAAAATGAGATGTGAAGCAATGATGGACTGTGTGAGACCCAAATATAGGTTGAATGCTAGATGAAACCTGAAGAAACAACCTAGGAAGCTCAAGTATTCCGAAACTGATTTCTTTTGTTTGCTGGGCTGTGAAATTTTTCAATTTTGGACACAGACACTTCTGTATACTTCACAGACGCGATTCCCAGACACATACGTGTCTCTGTTCTGCACAGACGCTGCTAGACACACAGACACTATTATGCCCTTCACAGACGCATTTAGATGACCCAGACGTGGTTAAAACATACACAGACGCGTTTCTGTAAACTTTGTGCAATTTTTCCAATCTGTGAAGTCATTTTTGTTGTGACCAAATCTGACTGTTTGACTGTTTTTCGTGACAAGAGGACACAATGTTGATGAGGACTCAATGTTTGCAAGTGTTTAGACTCCAAAAGTGTGTTATTTGATGTAAAATGTTTTTCATACACTTGAAGACACAAAAGACACAATGTTTTGTTGTTTGGTCTTGATTGTTTGAATGTTTAACATAAGACAAGCACAATTCTTATGGCTGGCCAAGACAATAGTTGTTGATCCCACATAGGGTTTTACCCTCGAGGCTATGCTATTTAGAGCGGATACTTAGATGCTTGACCTCACTGGCTCCACCCTTGGCACTCACTTCTCGGGTCAGCCAAGCATCAGTCCCCATGAAAACTCCCCATGGCGAACTTTGTATCTCTACTAAGAACCGTATGTGTGTGGGCCGCTACCAGAGGTCCGACCTCCTGCCCCAACAACTAGAAGGATTTGGGCTTCTACAACAAAAAAGTGCTAGTAAGGGCATCCACTCATGTGGCCATACATGCGGCACTTTCAGCTCTATAAATACAGAAGGCTCCCAGCCGGTAGGGATTACGCCCTACAAATGATCAAATAAATTTGATCAAACGGGTTTATGGGGAGACATAGTGTCGGTATGAACTAATCAGCACACGTTATTCATAGTTTTCACCATGAATACATTTGATTATAGTGGTTCGGAAGAGGTGGGTTTTCCTCACTACCACTTGGGTCGTTCTCTTCTCACTAGTAGTCCTAATGACCACACGGGAAGACAGGCCCTCTAAGGATTAAACAAAAAGAGCCTATTGCTCAAGACACAAAAGACAATGATTCAATTTTAGTGCACCAATGGAAGTGTTTGCTAATCTATGAAAACAAGGCACACAACAAAAATTCAAAATCCTAGCCAAGGACCTGCAAAAACATTGTTAGTAGTTTGGGTTGTTTGACATAATCACCCCTTCCTGCAAACACACAAGTTAGGTACATTTTAAAAACCCAAAAGACTTTGTGACATAGGGGCCTTCAACAAAAACATTTTGCTTCTAAGACAAGCTGCACCAATTTAGTTAGCTAGATCTGAAAGGGTTAGTCCAAAAATAAACCAGATCTGAAACCCTAAGTGCGAAATCCAAAAATTAAATCAATGAAAACTGCAAAATTTCAAAACAATATATACACAGACGCTGTTACCCTCAACACAGACGCGTCTGGATAACACAGACGCGGTTCTGTGATGCACAGACGCGGCAAAAAATCACAGACGCTCTTTACCGACATAGACGCTGGCAGAAATAACACAGACGCTCCTGTCTAAAACCTGCAAAAATAAAATTTGTCGAAAACACAGACGCGATTCCAGATTCCGCAGACGCGCTAGAAAATCAAAGATGTGATCTAAAAGTTCGCAAACGCGGAAAAAACCTAAAATGCCATCGAAAAATGTCCGATCTACAACTTCAAAAACGCAAAATCTGCAACCAGGAGGTTAAATGCAAAGGGACAAGCGTCCCACCGGGCGTGCCAAAATGTTCATGGTGAAAATGGATACAATAATAACAAGATTGAAAGGCTAAATGAATTCAACCACAAAAACCCTAGCCTAACAACAACAAAGATCCACCATAACATATGAAGATTACCTAAGACAATGCAAATAAAACAAAATCACAAAGATTATACCATCACATGTCCAATAGGGTTTTGATCTCCATTCTTCCTATCTCCATTGATCTTGCTTGATATATTTGCTCTCAGATTTTTATGTGCACAAGAGCTCAACAAAGAACGGAATGTGGTTGCAAGTAGGATCGTAGTGTAGTCAAGTCCTTAAGATTAGTCATTAGGGTTTGATAATGAAGAAGGCATCTCCTTAAATAGAAGACACAATATGAAATGGAGGGATAAGATTGAGAGGTGTAAAAAGGAGGTCGGCTAGGATTAGAGGGTAGGTAGAAGAAATAATAAAATAATGAAAGAGGTAGGTAGTGTAGGAATTAAGAGATGAATGACATGTGTCATGTGTAGAAAAAGATAACGAATTAAATAAATAAATAAAGATTTATTTAATTTATAGAAGAAGTAGGATAATTAAATAAATAAAATATTTATTTAATTTTAGGAAAAGGATAATTTAAATAAATAAATGTATTTATTTAAATGAGAAATAAGGCTAGAAGAGGATAAATGAATTAATTAAATAAATAAAGATTTATTAAATTAATAGAAGAATTAGGCTTAGATAATTAAATAAATAAAATATTTATTTAATTAGACATGACAATTTTGAGTGTCTACAGTAATCAACAATATGAATATAAACAACAAAAATATATGATATAAAGCATTGCAATCGTGGAATATGATTTGATAAAATTTCTAAAATGTTGAATTAACCATACAAAACTCCTTGTATTTAGTTCATTATTGTGTATTTGTTGTATTTGGTGGCTACCTTTTTATAAATTTAAATGAATATTTGCATATTTAATTAACAATATGAATATAAACAACAAAAATCAACAATATGAATTTAAACAACAATGTGTTTGGTGCAAGAGCACCCTCACGTTCGCAATGGTCAAATTTTATTCCTAGTGTGCACAAACCGATGTCGTGAGCACGTCCAGGTGGGCATGTTTACGCTAGGCATGCCCCTGTCATGCATCCCAAAGCACCAGAACGTCGAGAGTCATACCCTCTTGGTGAGATCTCTCAAGTGCCCTGAGTCCAAAAAATTGTCAAAATTTGACGAACTGTTTCTTCCAATCCATGACACATACGGTCGATCTATTTGATCTTGTGGGGTCGTATAAGGCTCCTCTAAATTGGCCTATCTCGGTTTTTGATGACTTGAAGCCATGTTCAATTAGTAGCATTTTTTCGCCTACCAAAAAAACCATCAGTTGCTTGCAAGGAAAAGTTGCAAGATTGGCTAGAATTGATTTTGTTCCTCGTGTGCACAAACCGATGTCGCGAGCATGTCCGGGTGGGAATTTTTATGCTAGGAATGCCCCTATTGTGCATCCCAAAGCACCAGAACGTCGAGAGTCATACCCTACTGGTGAGATCTCTCAAGTGCCCTAAGTCCAAAAAATTATCAAAATTTGATGGACTGTTTCTTCCAATCCACAACACATACGGTCGATCTGTTTGATCTCGTCGGATCATGTGAAGCTCTTCTACAATGGCCTATCTCAGTTTTTGATGACTCGAAGCCATTTTCAATTAGTAGCATTTTTTCACCTGCTCAAAAAACCGTTAGTTGTTTGCAAGGAAAAGTTGCAAGATTGGCTAGAATTGATTATGTTCCTCGTGTGCACAAACCGACGTCGCGAGTGCATCTGGGTGGGCATTTTTATGCTAGGCATTCCCCTGTCATGCATCCCAAAGAACCAGAACGTCGAGAGTCATACCCTACCGGTGAGATCTCTTAAGTGCCCTAAGTCCAAAAAATTGTCAAAATTTGATGAACTATTTCTTCCAATCCATGACACATACAGTCGATTTTCTTGATTCTGTGGGGTCGCGTGAGGCTCCTCTACAATGGCCTATCTCAGTTTTTGACGACTCGAAGCCATTTTCAATTAGTAGCATTTTTTCGCCTGCTCAAAAAACCATTAGTTGCTTGCAAGGAAAAGTTGCAAGATTGGCTAGAATTGATTATGTTCCTCGTGTGCACAAACCGACATTGCGAGCACGTCTAGGTGGGAATGTTTATGCTAGGCATGCCCCTGTCATGCATCCCAAAGCACCAGAACTTTGAGAGTCATACCCTATTGGTGAGATCTCTCAAGTGCCCTAAGTCCAAAAAATTGTCAAAATTTGACGAACTATTTCTTCCAATCCATGACACATACGGTCGATCTTCTTGATCCTGTGGGGTCACGTGAGGCTCCTCTACAATGGCCTAACTTGGTTTTTGACGACTTGAAGCCATTTTCAATTAGTAACATTTTTTCGCCTGCTCAAAAAACCGTCAGTTGCTTGCAAGGAAAATTTGCAAGATTGGCTAGAATTGATTTTGTTCCTCGTGTGCATAAACTAACATCGCGAGCACATCTGGGTGGGCATGTTTACACTAGGCATGCCCTTGTCGTGCATCCCAAATCACCAAAATGTCGAGAGTCATACCCTACCGGTGAGATCTCTCAAGTGCCCTAAGTCCAAAAAATTGTCAAAATTTGACAGACTGTTTCTTCCAGTCGACGACACATACGGTCAATCTGCTTGATCCCGTGGGGTTGCATGAGGCTCCTCTACAATGGCCTATCTTGGTTTTCGATGAATCAAAGCCATTTTCAATTAGTAGCATTTTTTCGCTTGCTCAAAAAATCGTCAGTTGCTTGAACTCATAAATGAGTGCATGTCACTTGATCCTGCAACTGTACAACAATCTAGATAGTTTTCAATGTTAGATTCAGTAATCAACCAAAAATATCTATGAACCAATGACGTACCTGGATTACCTAGACCCATCATAGACTTACACCATCACACAATTGTTTCTGCATCTACCAACTCAGCACCACCTTCGTACTTCAATTCTTCCCTGGCTAGGGCTCTTTTCACACATGCTCCTGCACCATCATGCTCTCCCTTACCATGTCCAGCCTCAATGAAATTCCAAAAATGTTGTACACCATTTGTCACATGCATCCTTGTCAGCCCAATAAAACATCCTTGCATTCTTGAATTATGCGGTGCAATTATCTGACCATATTAAGTGTCGGTTGTATCGTATGTTCCTTTCCCTTAAACTGTCATAGAAAACTTTAAAGCATCCTTGTACAAACTCTGATGAATGAGTATGATCATCACTTATGTAGAAGTGATACTCTCTTACAACCTTTCTATCCTCCTTTGTGCTATCATCTGCATGCATGAATGCTATGTGTACAAAAATAGAAACTTGTGTAGAGTGATAATACATGGATTGCACTTCATTTTGAGGTTGTAGAGTATAATTTTCAGTGAAATCAATGATAGAGACAATGGTGCCAAGAGGAAATGTGTCCTTACACAACTTGAATTGCTCATCTAACCATCGAGCTCTATGTGTATGCATTATGTACTCATAAAATAGTTTCTCTTGTAACATTTTCATAAATTGAGCTACACATATATCATTTTTCACTAGCTCACATCTCTTCAAATCTTTTCCATCTTTAACTCCATATGTGATTGTCTTGTATTTTCCAAAAGAAACTAGTTTCATACCAATTTCATGTGTGCTCTCCAAACGTATGCATCTTGGTAAACATTGCAAACCACCACATATAGCACAAGAACCTTCCAAACAAGGCATCTTATAATAAATGCAACCATCATGTCTATTACATAACACACTTGAAATAAATTCTCTTGCCGACTTAGGAGGTGCTTGTATATTACATTCCTGCAAAACATCGTTAGTGTGCAAAGTAGAACAAATATGACGAAAAATATCATAATGCATAGAAAATTCAATATGCATCCTACAACAACACATGGTGCGTACATGATTAATCTTAATATAAAAAGGTTTTGCCATTTCAAAAAATCTTTGAGAAATTTGTATTTGAGGAAACTTTTGAAGGAATCTTTCATAAAATTTAGTTTGAGTCATATCCAAATAGTGTTTTGCATGTGGCTCATGATTTTTAGACCCAATTCGCCTTCTAACAACATCTCTTTGGTTGGGTGATACTCTTGTGTTGTCATACCAAAAATTTTCAATTAATGTTTTTAGTGCATCTACAACAACCTTGTCTTTGCATGGTAGTCTACCCGAGAATGCCCAAAGAGAATTATTGTTGGGTTCCTCTATTTTTTCTCGCCTCTTTAATGCTTTACTTAATGTTGTTCTACTACCGTTCAATGACTTACTTGTTTTGCTTATCAAACGATATTTTTTTATTTTCTTGCTCATTATGGTTGATGTAATGACACGTCGAGTAGCATTAGAATCTTTACTACATGATTTTGAACCAATAGATTGATATGCATCAAATAGATTTCTGACAATAGTTCTTTCACTATTACTTTCAGATGATCTTAGGCCTAGAATTTTCATTGTCTCTCAAAATTCAAATTTTTAATCATTTGAACTATTAATTGACATCTTGTGGTTTGATTTAAGTTTTTAAAATAGTTTTGCCATATTCTTTTAACCATTCTCCTACAAGTTCGTTCATTCATTTTATTGGGCATTGACTTCAATATATTCTCATCAATGTCAATTAGATACTTTGGTTTCCTACGAATGATTCTAGGAGGTGTTAACATTGGTGCATTATGTACATTCAATTCATCAAGTAAAGAAGGTGTAATATGTTCATCATTTAATTGATTATTCAATGCGGTATCTTCTTCAATTGCATTAGGTTCAAATGGTAAATTATCAAATGTTTCTTCTTCAATTGCATTAGGTGCATTATATTCATTTGGTAAATCAAATTGAGATGTTGAGATTGACATACCTTCTTCTCCCATTGTTCTTATGTCACGCAATTTCTTCATATGTTGCCTTTGTCTTTCCTTTTGAGCCTCTCGTTGTTCCATCATTCCTCACATGTTCTTTCCCATGGTTGAGATCGGTTGACCTAAATAGAATCATATTACATATATATGTAACGAAAAGTTCAAAAATAAATAAATAACCATAAGTATGCATCTTATCACTATTTTTTGGAATCAAACTATTAAACAATCACAATTTAATCATTTGAAACCATGCAAAAACAAAAAACTAATAAAAACAACAATTCAATCATTTGAAATCATGCAAAAAACAAAAAATTCACTTACTTTTATGTATACAACAGTGATAGAAGTGCAGACACAGTTCCAGTGGGGCATTCAATGACCTCAAAAACTTCTTTTGAGGTCATTGAGGCTCTTGGGCAACAAAAACTATGTCTATAAAATGCGTATGTGCTACATTGATAACTGTGTACACACTACTAGGCCATAAAATGTTGGCAAGCCCAACAGTATTCTCGGCTTATGAGTAATAAGTACCGCATACATGCTAATAAGCCTTTAAAAAGTTATGGAAGGGGTATGGAGGAAGGGAGAGGGAGAGAGGGAGAGAAGAGGGGGGGAAGGGAGAGAGAAGGAGAGGAGAGGGGAGAGGGAGAGAGAGGGAGTGGAGAGGGGAGAGGGAGAGAGAGGGAGAGAACATGGGGAGAAGGGAGAGGTAGAGGGAGGGAGAGAGGGAGGGAGAGAGGGAGAGAGAGAGAGAGAGAGAGGGGGGGGGGTGGGAGAGGTAGAGAGAGGGAGAGGAGAGGGGAGAGGGAGAGAGAGGGAGAGAGGGAGGGAGAGAGGGAGAGGGGAGAGAGAGAGAGAGTAGGGGGTGGGAGAGGGAGAGAGAGGGAGAGGAGAGGGGAGAGGGAGAGAGAGGGAGAGAAGAGGGAGGGAGAGAGGGAGAGAGAGAGGGAGAGGGGAGGGGAGGGGAGAGGGAGAGAGAGGGAGAGGGGAGGGGAGGGGAGAGGGAGAGAGAGGGAGAGGGGAGGGGAGAGGGAGAGAGGGAGAGAACATGGGGGGAAGGGAGAGGTAGAGAGAGAGAGAGAGAGAGAGAGAGAGAGAAGGAGAGGGGAGAGGGAGAGAGAGAGAGGGAGAGGAGAGGGGAGAGGGAGAGGGGAGAGGAGGAGAGAACATGGGGGGAAGGGAGAGGTAGAGGGAGGGAGAGAGGGAGAGAAGAGGGGGGAGGGAGGGAGAGAGAGAGAGAGAAGAGGGGGGTGGGAGAGGGAGAGGGGGAGAGAGGGAGAGGAGAGGAGAAGGAGAGAGAGAGAGAGAGAGAGAGAGAGACCTTGTATGCGTTTGAGAGGGAGAGATGATACACTTACATGTGTATATATATGTTTAATATATTATATGTATATAAACATATTATATATTATATATATTATATGAATATACACATATTATATATTACATATATTATATGAATATACACATATTATACATAGAATATAATATTATACAATAGCACGTATGTGCTGTTTATAGTAAAGATAGCATGTACGCATTGTTTAATGGGAAACACATGCGTACATGCTTCTTACACTATAAATACCCCATACGCGCTTTTTAAACCATACGTACCTCATACTCACTTTTGACTTTTTAGGCTTGGAAATAGGCCTGGATGACAAAGCTACGGATTGGAAGTTTGATTTCCCTCCATTTCTCTCATTTTTGTCATGTTTTATTTTATCAACTTGGTTTATCGACTTTGTCATCATCAGGTTTACACTTCATAAAGTGGGTCTTTTTAAAATTGCCACCATATTTTCACCCATCTTCTGAGCTTTCTAACCATATAATTTTTTTTCAATTTGAACACCAATAACATATTATTTTTGAATTTCTTTTACTAGTGTCTCTATAGTTCTCACAGACATAGGTGCACCATTTTTTGAATAACTTTTGATATACGTATCCAAATTTAAAAAACTTTATATATTATTGTAGTGCACTTGATTATTTACAATTTAAAAAAAATAAAATTATATTTTCAATTTGTTTAGTGCAACTTATGCTTCGCGCACGAACAGGTACCGAATTTTCAGGATGTGCTCGATTGGAAAAATTATTTTAAAAAAAATACTCAACAAAAAATTACAAAAAAATACACATCTTCTAGTGCTCACTCTTAACTATCTTTCCGCCAAATTATTTGTCAAAATACTAAACATAACTATGACTTTTTTGATGCGTACGTCAGACACTATGTTATGTTTTTTCAGAAAAAAAATAGGGTCAGTTTTTCGTGCGCGAAGGATTTGACCCCCTTAATCTTATCCAATTTTGAAAAAGTTTAGTAGTTTGGAAACTAGATTCAGAGTACTACAATATTTTTTCTTTTATTATCTTCACATCTTGAGTGGATGACTTTCAAATTTTGCCTCTAAGTTCAGGTTCACCTGATTTCAGAAAAAAAGTGTCCACTTATACCCCCCTTTTTGACCACCATCTTTGTCCACTTACCCATGAATAGGTAGTTTCAAATTTCATATGGAAACATGAGTACAAATGTGGAATGAGAAAGATGAGAAGAACTTGTGTCTAGAATCTGAACTTCAAAGTACATGACAAGGATGCTCCAGACAACCTTGTCCTAAAAATTTTGAATGGATGCAATAGATGTCTTTCCATGATCAAAATGCAACCTTGAATTTTATGGAAATGTTTCATCAAAATTTTATCAGACATAGGTGTGTGGGGTAACCTTTCCCTCCACTCTTTTCCTCTACAACAGAAGGATCTAATTATCTCTATCTAATTTGTTTGATTGTACAATTGAGTCTCCTGAACCTATCACCTACACACAAAAAAAGAGATTGTGTTGGGAATAGGAGTTTGCCTAGGTCAAAGCCCAGGTATGGTATCTGATGTAGGAGCATCTCCGGTTCTTGGCAATCTTGCATCAACCAAAAAAAAAATTCTTTCAATTTGTTTTATGATTTGCAATTTTAGCATTTCTTTCTTCCTTTTCTTGCATTTTCTCACCAAATCTTGCAGAGGTGGATTTTGCTTGTAATCATGATTGTCTTCCTTATTCCTGAACCGTGAAACGTTTGGATATTTTTCCTGCAAGTTATTGCTTCCGGATTCCGAGACAATTAGAACATCAGAACCACTTGGACCTATTTTCTATTGGCGAATCTTGCAAATCCTTTTTGTATCTTATGGAACCTTAGTTCATTGATTTCAATGTTCCTTGGCATATGGCCGAACTTCCCTCTTATCCGCACTTCTTACTTTAGATTTTTCAGAGGATTTTCATTGGCAGAGGCCGACCTAGTGGTTTTACACGTTTGATCTTGTTCTTCAGCATTTGATTCTTCTTGGGCTGATAAGATCCCTCTAGACCATATAAATCAATGTAATTAAACATCATAATTCATGGAAGAATATATGGAAGATATATCTTAAGATTTAGAGGTCCGGAGTTGACCAATTTTGTAATTGAGCATGTATGTAGTAGGCCAGTGAGCCAAATCTTGTAGCCTGAATATTACCAATTGTTTGTAATCAGTTTTCAATATCTAATTCATTCAATTCTACATTACCTCCATCAGATTGTCTTGCTTTCATTGTGTTTACTCTTGTTGCACGGTCCAGATAGATCTCATTGAGATCCCTCCTAACCATGACTGCACCAAGTGGTATCAGAGTGATATTTTGTTTCGAAGATTACATTGTCCTAAAGATTTTGTTATAGGGTGGTAGACTATGGATCTGACCTGCAGATGCAGAGGATTAGCATGAAGATGACACAAAGAGGAAATAGGAATGGTGGAGCGCATGGGAATGCAGACCCTGTTGTGATGGAAATGTTGAGAGGAATTGAAGCTCGATTGGAAGCTGTTGAAAAATCCTAGTAAAGAGGTCGACATATTGAAGATTTAAGTGAAGATAAAGAAGAAGAAGCACCAGGAGAACAAGTAGCAAATCCACCGGTGATTGATCCGTATGAGGAAAGGTTCTTGAGGGTTTTGAGTAGGGCGAACACTAAACCATATTTTACCCCACCAGAGTATGATGGCAATTTGCATTTAGATGAATTAATGGATTGGATCTCGGAGATGGTGAAGTATTTTGATTTTGAAAACACCATAGAAGAAAGCAAGGTGAAATGTGCATGTACTCAGTTGAAAGTTCATGCATCTCTTTGGTGGGAACATTTGTAGGTTGATAGATAGAGAAGAGGTAAAGAGAAGATCAAATCATGGGAGCGGATGGTTGCCAAGTTGAAATCGAAGTTTAGGCTAGCTGACTACCAAGTAAATTTAATCTAGAAGTTATAGAACTTGAAGTAGAAAGAATATAAAGGAATTAAAAATTCCTTGGGAGAGGGGATGCCTAGAGGAATGTGTGATTTAGAAAATCTTACATTCACCTAGGAAAAGAGCATTTAAAGCTAGTGGTTGGATGAAAAAGACAAAGAGTTGACTTTGTGGCTAATCATGATGATTAACCATTAACGACTCATTAGGAGAGGGATTAGAGGAAATGTTAGGTGGGATTAATATTTGTAGGAGAATTTGACTAGGAGAGAGAATGAGTGGAGGGAATAAAAAATTAGAAGAATAATGTTAAGTGAGTTTAGGGATTTCTAGAAGAATTTATTAGGTTAATGATGAATTAAGAAGATGATTTGTAGGAATCATGTAGGTTAACTAATTAATTGAAATTAATTAGCTAAGAGGAAGATTTGTGAGGATTTGATTTTTTAGAAGAATAAAGAAAGGGATTGATTTATTAAATAAATCAATCACATACTATAGTGACAATATTAATTATATTTAATTAATATTGAGAGGAATTTGAATTAACATAATTAATTAATTAATTATGCGAGGAATTAGAAATAATTAAAATAATTATTTTTAAGTGTCTACATTTTGCCCCTCTTTGAAGCGAGGTGTGATGACACATTGATTCAAAGAATAATCTTGTTTTGATGTTGATATTGGTTTGATAGGATGCCCCAGCTCTTGATTGATAGATTATGGTATGGTGATGTCCCCTTGGGAGATCAATTGAGGTATTTGATCTCTAGAGTTTTTGCGAAATTGATTTCCCGATAGATTTGATTTGATTCGATTGATAAGATCTAGATTCAGTCTGTTTTCAAGAAGAATTCATCCTGTATAAGACAAAGATGATCAAAGTGTCTGGTTTCAGGAAGGATTCATCCTGTATAAGACATGATTGATCACAATATTTGGTTTCAGGAAGGATTCATCCTGTATAAGACATGATCGGAGTGTCTGGTTTCAGGAAGGATACATCCTGTATAAGACATGACTGATCACAACATCTGGTTTTAGGAAGGATTCATCCTGTATAAGACATGATCAGATCACAACGTCTGGTTTCAGGAAGGATTCATCCTATATAAGACATGATTGATCACAACGTCTGGTTTCAGGAAGGATTCATCCTGTATAAGAAATGATCGGAGTGTCTGGTTTCAGGAAGGATACATCCTGTATAAGACATGACTGATCACAACATCTGGTTTCAGGAAGGATTCATCTTGTATAAGACATGATCAGATCACAATGTCTAGTTTCAGGAAGGATTCATCCTGTATAAGACATGATTGATCACAACGTCTGGTTTCAAGAAGGATTCATCTTGTATAAGACATGGTTGATCACAAAGTCTGGTTTTAGGAAGGATTCATCCTGTATAAGACATGATCAGATCACAACATCTAGTTTTAGGAAGGATTCATCCTGTATAACACATGATTGATCACAACATCTGGTTTCAGGAAGGATTCATCTTGTATAAGACATGATCGGAGTGTCTGGTTTCAGGAAGGATACATCCTGTATAAGACATGACTAATCACAACATCTGGTTTCAGGAAGGATTCATCCTATATAAGACATGATCAAAGTGTCTGGTTTCAAGAAGGATACATCCTGTATAAGACATGAATCAGGATCAGAATTGATTGTGTGAGGAAAAAAAAAATAGAGGAAGAAAAATTAAGGTGGAAGGGATAGATGAGAAACAAATATGAAGCAGTCGTGAGGTATTTGGAAAGAAGAATACGAGATGCGAGATCGAGGAGGAAAATGGGGGCAATTGAGAACTCCATGGGATTATTGAGTTTAGGATTTGATGGAATAATGGTGAGATTTTGTGCACAACAAATGTGGAGAGCCAACCTAGTTTGATGTTTCCCTGAGTGACTTGCACCATTGATTATAGAAATCATGATGCCATGAGAAACGCAGGGCGTGGACTAACTCTATAGACAAACGGGAATTTCTTGCACACAACAATGCAAGTATTAAGAAACACTAATACAGAGTTGTGGGTTCGTGCAAGGAAACCCTCAAACACACCGATACCTTTTGTACACGAAAAGGTTAGTGTTGATAAACTCTAGTACCGGGTTGCCGATTTATACAAGAAGGATCCAAAACATGCCATACTATGAAATATTCCCTAGTATGCACCTATCATAATGTACCTGGATATGGAAGAACCCAGGCAGTCATAAATAGTGGCAGTCGTAGGGCAAAAGATGCAAGCCTATATGAAAAGATCTAACAAAATCTAACAAGTCTCTTCCTTGCGACCACATGATACCACTTGCCAAGAGTAGAACTAGGATGGACTTGGGATTGTTTCTCCAGACTTCTTGAAGCTTACACACAAAGGCATAAAATCTCAATTTCAATGGGACATTCCTTGTTCATGACTCAGGCAAAGACTTCATTATCATATGCATGTTTTATTGGAAGGTGGAAAAGAAGGAATGTTGCGCATGGGTGGGCTAGGTAGCATATTATTTGTAGTATCAACATGATAGACAGTGGATCCGGTTATTTACCTTGGTGTCTGCACAAAGGTTTTCACCAAGGTACTTATCCATAGTGCCACCAAGTGGTTTTCACTAATGGATGAATTGTTTTTTCTTTCTTTTTCTAATTTTTTAATTTTTTTGTGTCATAAGGTGCCTGTTTGCCAGGTTTTCACCAAAGTGATGATTTTTTCAGGATCTTTTTCTCATTTTTTTTTTTTTTAAATTTGTCTTGATTTTTTTTTTGACAATTTAAGACTTTCTGAGGACTAAGCATAAAATATTTTGAGGTGCATGATATTCATTGGATCATCCAAAGGATCGCCTTCAGGAGTAGCCAACTGATAAGCTCCTGATCCATATTTCGCTGTGATTACATATGGTCCAAGCCAATTAGGCTTGAACTTGCCTTTCTTTTCTCTTTCTTGTAGATTTTTCTGATTTTCCATGAGGACACGATCACCAACTTGGAATTATCGAGTTCTGACTTTTTTATGATAACTCATGTGCAGACGGTTTTGATATACCCAAAGATGATTCAAGGCCTTGAGGTGCCTTTCATCTAACAATTCTAGCTTTTGTAAATGGGGAATTCTATATTCTTCCTCTGGTAGGATGTTTTGCAGTGAAACCCTTAGAGAGGGGATCTCGATCTCAAGGGGAAGGATGGCTTCGAAACCAAATACTAGGGAATAAGGAGTGGCACCTATGGGGGTGCGGATGGAGGTGCGGTAGGCCCACAATGCAAGATGGATTTGGAGGTGCCAATCACGGCCCGCTTCATTGATTGTCTTTTTAAGGATTTTTATTAGGGTTTTATTAGAAGCCTCAGCTTGGCCATTGCCTTGGGGGTAATATGGAGTGGAGAAGCGGTGTTGGATGTTGAATTTTTGGCAGAGTTCTTTGACATCCTGGTTCTTAAATTGTTTACCATTATCTATGATGATAACTTTTGGGCTGCCATATCGGCAGATTAGGTAGTTTAGGATGAATTTGGATATTTGCTTGCCAGTGGTGAAAGTAAGAGGGATAGCCTCTACCCACTTGGTGAAGTATTCGGTGGCGATGATAATGAATCTATGTCCGTTGGAAGATGAAGGGTGGATTTTCCTAATGAGATCGAGCCCCCACTGTGAGAAGGGCCATGGTGTAATGAATGGCTGCAATTCTTATGCGGTGCATGAATCTTGTCGCCATGCTGCTGGCAAGGGATGCATTTCTTCACATAATTGTATGCATCTTCTTCTATTTTAGGCCAATAGTATCCTGTTCTCAAAAAAAATTTAGCCAATGTGAGTCCACTTGAGTGTGCCCCACAGATACCCTCATGTACTTCACGTAATGCCCATTCTGCTTCTTGTTTATCTAAACACCTTAGGAGGGAACCATCAAAATGCCTTCTGAACAAGGTTTCTACAAGGATGGTGTAATGGGCACATCAACGGATGAAGGTTTGTTGTTGGGTTTTGGTGAGGTGTGGGGGAATGGTGTTGTCATTGAGGAAAGCGAAGGTTTCTTGGTACCAAGGGGACTCGGGACCAACAAGAACACACACCATTTTAGACTTTGGCAGGTTGTATGCCGGTATAAACAATTGCTCGACCAAGAACTGCACTTCTGACTGTGTGCTGGCATTTGAAGGAGGGAGCCAATGGTGGCCATTGCATCTGCAACCCTGTTGTTTGTTCGTGGGATTTGGTCAAACTTGATTGCCATGAAATGTTGCTTAAGATCTTCAACCATGGTACAGTAGGGAAGGAGTTTATCATCTTTTGTCTGGTATTCATCATTGACTTGTTTTATGATGAGTTGGGAATCACCATAGACTTGTAATTCCTTTATTTTCCAATGGATAGCCAAGCGTAAACCTATGATGAGGGCCTCATATTCTGTTATGTTACTGGTACATGCAAAGGCTATCTTGTATGATTTGGGGATGCCATCTCCTTGAGGTGTGACCAATAATATTCCTTCCCCCAGTCCATTTTGAGTGTAGGAGCCATCAAAATACAATTTCCATGTGGAGTATGTGGTAACAGTCATAATGAACTCATCTAGTAATTTTGTGAGAAGAAGATGGTCGCCTGGAAGTGGAGCTTTAGCCAACTAATCTACAATAACTTGTCCCTTGATTGTCTTTCTGTCCACATATTCAATGTCAAACTCACTTAAGAGCATGACCCATTTGGTAGTTCTGCCAATGAGAGCAACTTTGGACAAGAGATATTTAAGTGGATCAATTTTAGCAATTAATTTTGTCTTATTATTTAGCATATAGTGTTGTAGTTTCTCTGTGCTAAACACTAATGCCAAACATGCTCTTTCAATGGGGGTGTAATTGAGTTCATATCCTACCAACATCCGACTGATGTAGTAAATGGCATATTCCTTCCCTTGATCATCTGTTTGCGCCAATAATGCCCCCAATGCCACTGCAGTAGCACATATATACAAAATAAGGGGTTTTCCAGGAGTAGGAGGCATCAATACGAGAGGTGATGCTAGATATTCTTTTAATTTCTCAAAGGCCTTTGGACATAGGAAATCCCATTTAAATTTTGTGTCTTTATGCAATAGGTGTGAAAATGGATGGCACTTGTTTGCTAGCTATGAAATGAAACGCTTGACAGGCTGGAGTTTTCCCTGGAGCCTACGCAGTTGTCTGAGAGTTTTTGGTAGAGGCATTTCCATAATAGCTTTTACCTTTGCGGGATCAACCTCGATGCCTCTGCGGGAAACAATGAATCCCAGTAGTTTTCCCGATGTGATGCCAAACACACACTTTTTAGGATTTAGGCACAGCTTGTATTTTTTCAATCTTTCGAAGATCTATTTTAGAATGGGGATGTGTTCTTGTCTTGTTTTGGATTTTCCTAGCAGATCATCCACGTAGTCCTCCATAATTTTGTGCAAGAGGTCATGAAAAATTGTTGTCATTTCCTGTTGATACGTAGCTCCAACATTTTTAAGGCCAAAAGGCATGATCCAGTAACATAAGGTAGCTCATGGTGTTGTGAATGCAGTTTTATGCTAATCCTCATCTGCTATCCTGATTTGGTTGTATCCAGAAAACTCATCCATCAGCAATAGCATTTCATGTCCTGTTGTAAGGTCCACAATCATGTCTATATTGGGGAGCGGGAAATCATCTTTAGGACAAGCTATATTTAGATCTCAAAAATTTGTGCAGATGCGGATGCCCTCAGCAGGTTTGCCAACAGGTACAATGTTGGAGACCCATTCAGCATAATCTATTGGTTTGATAAATTCTACGTCTAACAACTTTTGGAGTTTCACCTTGACCAGGAGTGCAATATGTGGGTGTATTTTGTGCAATTTTTGTTTTACAGGTTTTGCATTTGGGCGGATGGCGAGATTGTGCACCACCAAGGCAGGGTCCAACCCTGGCATATCGGAATAGGACCATGCAAAAATTGAATTTTACCTCTGTCAGGAAGTTGATGAAGTCTTGTTTCTCGATTTCTATGAGGGATTTGGCAATGAGCACATTTTTCGGAATGACCTCGATGCCCATGTTGATGTTGTTTGTTTCTTCTATCAACAAATTTGATTTGTCTTGTGGAAGGTAAGCAATGGTAGGGAGGTCAAATCCCTCATCATCAAGTGTTTTTTCCAGGTTTTCACTTTCAGATACGCCCTTTGTTTTTATTTCTTGTTCATCCAAAGGCACCTCAGGGAGGTTTTCACCTAGGGAATCATATCTTTTTCTTTTATTAAATTTTTTGTGGCTAAGGGAATTGACCTGACTACCAAAGTATCCCTTTTCAATCTTCCATATTTTGCATTGTTAGAAGAGCAATGAGAGCATTATCGTCGGTGCAAATATCTAAAGTGGGTTTGTCTCATTGGCCCCAGTCAATGAGTTTAGGATGGACAAGATGTAGCTCATGTGAAGTGGGAGGGGTTATGGGGGTGATGGTATTGATGTAAGCGTCCAAGAAGATATCTTTCTCATATTCATAAGGCACTTCGTGGAATTCCTCTTCGTCAACACTCTCGATATCCGAAGAAGGACTAGAAGGGGCACCAACAACAGTAATCTTAGGCATCGAGGTGTACCCCAAGCCTCTATTGTATCTATAGGAGATAGGATTTATGGGTGTTTTTCTTCCTTTCTCCTCTGGTCCCAGGCTGTGTCCTTTGTAACCCATTTTTTCAACTATGGCAGATGCTTTTGGGTACATTTCTTTGGATATTCTTGTTGGATCTTCATCTTCTTCCCGATACAGCCATGAAGAGATATCTGCTTCGAGGCTCTCGTTATCAAGTGGGCCCCATTGCTAGAAGGTGGTGTTTTGGCATTGCATGACTATTTTTGGGTCCTTTTTTATCTCTTTTGGTTTGCCAAATGACTTAGGAGAGAGAGGGAGGTTGCCTATTAATAAGACGTCCTCCAATTTGTATTCTCCACAGCCATTGTCCAATCTTGATTTGATTATCTGGTTGGGATGATGTGGAGGCAACATTTGATGTGTTAGGTGGAGGCGTTGGCGAGGGTCTATTTAGTGGGCAATGATACGGATGCTTCCCCTCTAATAGTTTGCAATATTGAAAAGGTTGGGGATCACCTTTGATAGTGATCTCTCTTCTGTTATAGGGGAATTTGATGCATTAGTGATAGGTGGAGGGTACGGCCTACAAGGAATGAATCCATGGCCTCCCGAGGAGAATTTTGTCGGGGAGGTCAAGATCTAGTACTTGGAAAGGGGTTTCAATTGTAATGGGGCCCACTTGAAGAGGTAAGGTGACCATGCCCTTTGAAATTCTTTCTACATCATCCTATGCCTTTATTGTGATCCTTCCTGATGTGTCTATTAGATCCTCAAAAAGTCCCAATTGTTTTATTAATTTGTATGTACACAAATTAAGCCCGAATCCACTGTCTATTAGGATACGTTTGACCTTGGGCTTGTGGATAAGAGCTTCAATGTTCAAAGGTTTGTTATGGTCTTCATCTGCGGGAGCATCTTTGGAGTTAAATACAATGTGCTGCTGGGCAGCAAGGTTTCCAATGAGGGCTTGGAATTGGGTGGCGTTGATGTTATCTGGAATGCATGATTGGAGAAGGGCTTGTTCCAAAATTTCTTTATGGACCAGGGAGGTCTTGAGAAGTTCCAAAATGGAGATCTGTGCGAGTGTCTTCCCAAGTTGATCAAGGAGGTCATATCAGCAGGTGGAAGACATGGGTGGGGGGTTTGGTGGGGGAGGAACTCCTTGGATGGTGACTCTTCCTCGACATGTAGTTGCATTGTAGTCATTCTGAAAATGGGAGGTGGAAGGCATGGCGCCTTGAATGACTACCCTAGCAGGATTTGGTCTGCTTTGGGAAGAAGGAGGATTAACTCCTTGGATGGTTATGACATTGACATTATTGTCTGCAGGTTCAATGCGACCTACCAAAAAATCAAAACCGGTTACATGATTAGCGTAGTCATAACCCATTGTGTTAGATGATGAGCCTTTTCCTTTATCGTGATTCGGGAAGGGTTCCTGGTACATTTTGAGTTTGTCATTGTTATTACCAGGTTTTGCATTTGCTACTTCAATCTCACCTCTATCAATGAGATCTTGTATGTAGATCTTTAGTTTCATACACTTTCGTGTATCATGTCCCTTGATACGATGGTATTCACAATACTCATTTTCATTATACCATCTTGGTTTAGGTTGATTGGGGTCAAACGGGCGAGTGATTGGAAAAACTACTATACCTGCTTGGACAAGTTTTTGAAACACCACTTCAATAGACTCAGCCAAAGGAGTGAAATCTCTTGGAGTCTTGTTATTTGATCGGGGTGGTCATCCCTAGATTGAGACATTGTTGTGAGGTTTTTGGGGTTGATTTTGATTATTTTGATTGTTGAATTGATGATTATTGGTGGTGGATTTTGGGGAAGCGGCCACGGTTTGGACCCGCTTTGCATCAGTTACACCATCATTGACCACTTTTGTGTTCTTGGACCAGAATTTTGGCTTGTCATTATAATTAGAGGAAGAACTTTGTGTTGATTTTTGGTAATGTTTCAAGGTTCCTTCCTCCAATAAGGCACGTTCGAGGGTGAGGCCCTTATTTGTCAATTTTTCGAAGGATTTGATACATTGAGATATTAAAGGTCTTGAAAGTTCAAGCACCAAGTTCTTTTGGAATAGCTCAATTTGATGTTGTTCTGGCATGTCCCACTAAAATTTCTTGATAAGATGTCACCATCTTTGTAGGAAATTGGTGAAGGTTTCTCTGAGCCTTTGTTTTGTATTACATAAGTCCATCATAGAACATCATTACCCATGTTGTATGCATAGTGGGCCACAAATTTTTCTGCCAAGTCTAGAAAAGAGACAATGGAACCTCGTGGTAAAAATGAGAACCATGCCAAGGCGTCTCCTGTGAGACTCTTGGGAAAGAGTCTACGAAGATAAAGGTCACTATAGGAGACTTCTTGGCATAAGATGTGGAATTCTCAGACATGGTCGCGAGGATCTCCTTTGCCTTCATACTTGGTGAATTTAGGGATCTCAAATCCCAGGGGATATGGTGCAACTGATATAGACGGGTCGTAAAGACAAGGGCAAAGCTCTTCGAACGAGTAAGTTTTCTTTTTATTAGTCCTTTGTTTCATGTCCTTGATGATATTCTTCATGTCTTGAATTTCCTTGATGAGGTCTTGTTGTGGACTTTGTTATTGATGAATTGTATTTTCCCTAAGAATTGGATGAACCAAAGAAGGTGCACCACCACCAATATATTGATATGATGAGGAGGTGGGAACATGGGATGTGATGACCGATGTCACTGGGGTTTGAGGGATAGTTGGTTGTGGTCTGCTAACTGTTTAGATAGGATTGAATACGACCTGGATAAAATTTGCGACATTGTTGGGAGGAAGCGAAGTTTGTGGAATAGAAATTTGTGGTTGAATAGAAGGAGGTGGTATAGAAGATTGTGGTTGAATAAAAGGAGGTGGTATAGAAGTTTGTTGGAGAATGGATGAGATCAGATTTGATAGTGGTATGGATGGTAAGGAGGAAGAAGGTGGGATGGAGACCACAGTGGGAGGTACCATGGGTGGCATTGATTGAGCCTGGATGATTGATGGGGCTGCAATTGATTGAGTTTGAATAGTAGGTGTAGCACTTTGTGTGGGAGAAAGGTCTCCTTGTGGTTGTTGGGTGAGAGCGGATCTATTAAATTCAGGCGGAAGTTGAGATCCATGTTCAAGGAGAGTTTTCAGAAGTGCAGTAGGATTGTGTTTAATAAACTTTTCCATCATCTCTTGGTTATAAGAATCCGCTAGGAAAGTTTGCACTTCCGGACAAAGTTCATCTTGTTTAACCATGTCAAGATTTTGACTTTGATCTTGATTGCTAGGTTGCCCACTTTGTGTATGATCTTGTGTGGGATCTTCATATAGAACACCAATGTCTGGCATGCCATATTGTTGTTCAGCCATCTTTTTCTTTTGGGATTGAGTTGCGACCATACACAATATTTGTGATGAAAAGACTTAGGAAAAATGTGATGAAAGGACTTAAGAAATTTGTGATGAAAGGACTTAAGAAATTTGTGATGAAAGGATTTAAGAAATTTAAGGATGAAAGGACTTAAGAAATTTGTGATGAAAGGATTTAAGAAATTTGAGGATGAAAAGACTTGAGAAATTTGTGATGGAAGGATTTGAGAAATTTCAAGATGAAAAGACTTGAGAAATTTGTGATGAAAGGATTTAAGAAATTTGTGATGAAAGGACTTGAGAAATTTGTGATGAAAGGATTTGAGAAATTTGTGATGAAAAGATTTAAGAAAATTGAGGATGAAAGGATTTAAGAAATTTGAGGATGATTGATGAAGAAGGTATGGTAGTGATGGTTTAGAACAAACTTGATAACTAGGTTGTCTTTGACATGAACATGAAGGATCGATTCGAATGGCAAGTTGTATGAAGGGATATGACCACCCTGACTTGGATGATAGTTGGTGTTTCAAAGGACAAACTTGAATGTTGATGGAGATGACAAACTCTTAGCTTCTCTCCTAGGCTTATGAAATATGGGATGGACAGAGTTTTGACGCAAATTTTTTTTTTTGGACTTGGTGTGGGTAATGAGTTGGACAATTGTTTGTGTCTTGACAAATGTTTTTGCAAAGTGTTTGGGGATAGTGATGTGTTTTTAGTCTACTCTTGGCAAGTATGGATCAAACAAAGAAAACATAGTGATCAAATGCATATTATATCGAAGACACTCATGCTCATATACAACATTCTTAAGGTTGGCAAGGACAATAGTCATTGAATCCCAATTGGTTTCCCATCTATGCTTACCCAGAGTGGACATGTAGATGCTTGACCCCACTAGCTCCACTCCACGACACTCACTTCTCAGGGTATCCAAGCATGAATTCCCATGAAAACTCCTCATGGCGAACTTTGTGTCTCTACTAAGGGTCGTAAGAATATGGGCCGCTTCAGAGGTCTGACCTCTTGCACCAATGACTAGAAAGTTTTTGGCCACTATGAACAAGGTGTTTAGTAAGTCTTCCCATTAGGAGCTACCCTTCGAAGTTGCACAAGCGCAATTAAGGCCTATAGCCCAACGAAGCACTAAGAACTTAGTAGTCACGCAAGCATGATTGAGATCTCTAGGATCCTACTAAGCACCCAATGTGAGAGTGCAATCTCATATAGCCCCAACCATTAACCCTTTCATAGTCAATGGCCTATTTATTATAGTGAGTTGGGAACCCCAGGTCCGGGTGAACTCACTTGGGTCGTTCCCCTCTTACCTTCTCCAAGAGCAAGTTGGGAGGGCAAGCCCGCTAGAGGTAAACACACAATCAAACAAGAAAAGGTTGGAGGGTCTGGATTTCTGATCGTCTAGTAAGACGAGAGCATACTTTTCTACCTTTATGCTTTTCTTAAAGACACATAAGACAATTGTTCATTCTATTTTAATTAATATCTAGGCGCCTAATTTAAATAAATGCACAATATTTGGTTAAATCAGCTAGGCAACCTGCAAAACCACTTGATTAGTAGTTTGAAAAATGGAATCTTCAAAAAGCGTCTTGCAAAACAACTTGATTAGTAGTTTGGAAAAAAAGAGTCTTCAACAAGTGTCCTGCAAAACAACCTAATTAGTAGTTTGGAAAAAAAGAGTCTTCAACAAGCATCCTACAAAAAACAACAAAATGACAAAAATATTAATTTTTTTTAATTTTTTGGGAATGAATAAAAACTTTTTTACTAATGACAAATGTGGATTTGAAGAAAGCTTTGATAGGTAAATGGGGTTTGACTAGGTTTTTACCACTTTTTAAGGGATAGGCAAGCGAAAAATGGGGATTTTGGAGGAGAGATGAAAGAATGGAAAAATTTGTCTAAGAGGGACAAAGAAGCAAAAGTTGGAGATGGATAATATAAGAAAAATTTGGAGGTGATTGGATAAAAGGGGAAGGAGTTATGACAAACCCTAAAAATAGAGAAATATGAAATTTTGGGCTTCAAAAAGTGGATTTTTGGTATAAGGCCTCCAAAGAAGGAAATGTGGAAAATGGCAATGTGGAGAATCTAGATTTAATAGAGCAGAAACCCTAAATTTAACAGAATAAAAAAAAATGTCAAAGGTCTGGATTTCTGATTGTCTAGATAGACGAGTATAATCTCCTACTTTCCCACTTTTCTGTGGTCAGATAGATTATCTTTAAATAGAGCAAATAACAGGAAATGAAAAAAAAAAGAAATGTAGACTACAGTTAGCACCTAAAAATTTCAGATAGATTAACAGAGCAAACATTAGCACTAAACAGATAGAAAAGTGTCAAAAGTCTGGATTTCTGATTGTCTAGGTAAACAAGAGCATACTCTCCTATTTTCACACTTTCCTATGGTCAGAGCATACAGTCGCGCTAAACAGAATAGAAAAGTGAAAGGTCTAGATTTCTGATTGTCTATATAGACAAGAGCATACTCTCCTACTTTCACACAGATTATAATTAAACAAAGTAGATAATAGAGCAAATAATAGATCAGATAACAGGAATTCAAATTCCCAAAAAAATGCCCGCGCTAATCCCAAAGCTATCGTGCTGAAACTGAAACAAAAACAAAAAAAGAACAGAAACAAAAACGAAACAGAAACAGAAAAGAAGTTGTTGCGTAGAAATACAGAGCCGCTATTCTGGAACCTGCAAAAAAAAGAATTTTTTTTTCTGCAGTCACGCTATTCTGGAACCTACATCTCACAACTCACAAAAACCTAAAAAAAAAAACATTAGTTCTTAGGGATGTGGGTCCCACCGGGCGTACCAAAATGAAGAGGGGAAAACAGATTTGAAGGTCAAATGATCAAAACATAACGAAATAAACATGCAGAATGCTAAAATATCATTAAAAGACCATTTCACCTTGCTATTTTACCTTCTTTGAGTTGAGCTTGATGAAGTGAAGGCCCCCCTTGATAATGCTCCACTTGATGTGCTCCTTTGATTATTGGATGTGGATGGCTCTCCAATGTTGTGCACAAATGGAATGGATTTGAATGATGATAAGGATGAGATGCTCAAGTTGCCAAGATGATTTCCTGGGCTCAAAAGGGTAGCATAAACTTACTGGATTTCAAGATGTTCTGAATGAAGGGATGGAGCCCTATTTTATAGGAAGAGGAGAGGAAAACGAATGACTAAGATGAATTCAAGATGAAGGGCTAAGATTTACTTGTGAGCTCACACAAGGTCCAAGAGAGGGTGTGGAGACCAAGAAATATGCCTTAAAGGCATTTTGTATCTCCACACTCTACAAGATGCATTGGAGGAATTAAAAATTCTCCAAAAAAGGATATCATGGGGATTGGAGGAATAAAAAGGAATTAAAAATTCCTTGGGAGAGGGGATGCCTAGTTGAATGTATGATTTCGAAAATCTTACATTCACCAAAGAAAAGAGCATTTAAAGCTAGTGGTTGGATGAAAAAGACAAAGAGTTGACTTTGTGGCTAATCATGATGATTAACCATTAATGACTCATTAGGAGAGGGATTAGAGGAAATGTTAGGTGGGATTAATATTTGTAGGAGAATTTAACTAGGAGAGAGAATGAGTGGAGGGAATAAAAAATTAGAAGAATAATGTTAAGTGAGTTTAGGGAGTTTCTAGAAGAATTTATTAGGTTAATGATGAATTAAAAAGATGATTTGTAGGAATCATGTAGGTTAACTAATTAATTAAATTAATTAGCTAAGAGGAAGATTTGTGAGGATTTGATTTTTTAGAAGAATAAAGAAAGAGATTGATTTATTAAATAAATCAATCACATGCTATAGTGACAATATTAATTATATTTAATTAATATTGAGAGGAATTTGATTTTTAAGTGTCTACATCTATACAAGATGAACTCAGTTTGATTAGGTTGCAGAGTGTTAAAGAAGCTTATCAATATGCCTTGAAAGCATAAGAGAAGTTGAACAAAAGGCATGAGCAGAGACAAAGAAGTAGAGGTGGAAGGTTTTCCGGAGGAAGAGAAACCTGTATAGATCAGAACAAGGACAAAGAAGTAAGCAAAGATGGTAGTTCATACTAAAAGGATGACATAAATTTCTATTGGAGAAGAGAACCTAATGGTTACCGGAATGAGGGTTTTGGAAAAGATGATAGAAGACAAGATAAGAGAGTGTTTAGAGGAACTTGTTTTAAGTGTGGAGAAGGACATCGTGCTTTTGAATGTAAGAAGACAGAGAAAACTTGTAGAACAACATTGGTAGAAGAAAGCCCCACCGGATCAGCTAACAGACCGGAAGATGGAGAATTGTTAATGATGAGGAGAGCTTTGTGTCATACCAGAGAGGATGAAGAGCCCTTGCAGAGGAAAAATTTGTTCAAGACCAGATGTAAGGTATCTGGTAAGTGTTGTAAAGTGGTTATTAATAATGGTGGTTCAGATAATCTTGTTTCAAAATAAATGGTGAATAAATTGAAGTTGGAAAGGTTGAGACACCCTAAGCCTTATCAAATAGCATGGATTCAAGATGATCATAAGTTGTTAGCAATTGAGCAATTCTTGGTAAACTTGAAAATTGGAAATTATCATGATGAAGTTTTGTGTGATATTAGGCCTATAGATATTTGTCACATTTTGTTGGGAAGACCTTGGCATTTTGATAGACAGATAATACATGATGGGAGAAAGAAAATATACACCATTGTAGCGAATGGGATGAAATAAACCTTTTTACCCTTGGAGGAGCCCCTGAAGAGTGAAGTCTGTACAAATGCTAGAATTTATTTGGTGGATGGAAGGAAATTCTTGGATGGAATGAGACATGAGAATGTGTATTTTGCCTTAGTTCCTAAGAAGATCGATAATCTAGAGCACGAGGAAGAACAACCAGAGGAGATAAAGGAGTTACTAACAGAGTATGCGAACATCATCATAGATAACGTGCCTGATGGATTACCACCTATGAGGAGTATCGGTCATTGCATGGACCTGATTCCTAGAGTTAGTTTTCCTAACAAAGCTTCACACTGGATGACACCAACAGAGAATGAAGAGTTGAATAGAAAAGTGCAAGAATTGTTGAAGAAGGGTTTGATCATAGAAAGATTGAGTCCTTGTGCAGTACTAGCAGTGTTAGCACCTAAGAAGAATGGATAATGGAGGATGTGTAACGATTCTAGAGCATAAACAAGATTACAATGAAGTACCGATTTTCTTTGCCTAGGATGGATGACATAATGGATTTCTTGAGTGGAGCCAAATACTACACAATAATAGACTTGAAGAGTGGATATCATCATATCAGAATCAAAGAAGGAGATGAGTGGAAGACAACATTCAAGACAAATGAAGAATTGTATGCATGGTTGGTGATGTCTTTTGGGTTGACTAATGCACCAAGTACTTTCATGAGATTGATGAATGAGGTATTGAATAAATTATTGGGTAAGTTTGTTATTGTATATTTGGATGATATTTTGATTTTCAGTAAGATAAAAGAGGAGCATTTGTTGCATTTAAGACAAGTTTTGGAGAGGTTGAAAGAACAGAAGTTGTTGATAAATCTAAAGAAGTGTAGCTTCATGAAGGAAGAGATAGTCTATTTGGGACTTGTGATCTATGGATGGATCTAAGATGGACGTTAAGAAGGTAAAAGAAATTGTTGAATGGCCTACATCGGAAAGCATTGGAGAGGTAAGATCATTTCATGGATTGGCTAGTTTCTACCAGAAGTTTATCAGAAATTTTAGTTCAGTTTGTACCCCTATGATTGAGACAATGAGAGGAGCTAAGAAATAATTCAAGTGGACAACCAGAGCAAATAAGTTTTGAATTATTAAAGCAGAAGGTGACTAAGCAGCCTGTGTTACCTTTACCAGATTTCAACAAAGCATTTCAAGTACAGTGTGATGCAAATGGGAATGCGATTGGAGCTGTGTTAAGTCAGGAAGGAAGAGTAGAAACTTATTTTAGTGAGAATTTGAATGATGCAAGAAGGAGATATCCAGTGTATGATCATGAATTTTATGTCATAGTTCAAGCCTTGAAGAAGTGGAGACATTACCTGTTGCCTAAGGAATTTGTGTTGTATATCAATCATCAAGCCTTACAGTATTTAGTCAATCAAAGTAAGTTGAATAAAAGACATATGAGATGGGTTCAGTTTTTGCAGAGTTACACCTTTGTGTTGAAGCATAGAAGTGGGAATTCAAACAAAGTTGTTGATGCATTGAGTAGAAGATAAAATTTGCTGACAGAGATGAGAGTGATAGTATTAGGATTTGAAGAGTTGAATACCTTGTATGATGATGAACCGAATTTTACATAACCTTGGAAAGCATGTAGAACACCCGTTATGGTAGATAGAAGCAATTGGTTGGATTGTTTCATTCAAGATGGGATGTTATTTAGAGGAGTTCAGTTGTGTATACTTAAGAGTTCTATGAGGGAGAATCTAATAAAGGAGAAGCATAGTGAAGGATTAGCCAAACACTTTGGTGTTGACAAAAACAGTAGCATTGGTGAGTGAAAATTACTTTTGGCATCAAATTCATAAGGATGTTAGGAAATTTGTGCAAAGATGTAAAATTTGTCAAGTTGAAAAAGGTAGTAGTCAGAATGTGGGATTGTATAGACCTTTGACAATTTCAGAGAGATCTTGGGAGGACATAAACATGGATTTCATACTTGGATTTTCTAAGACATAGAGAGGGAATGATTCTATATTTGTGGTGGTGGATAGATTCTCAAAATGACTCATTTCATACCTTGTAAGAAGACATTAGATGTAGTACATGTAGCTGACTTATTTTTCAAGAAAGTGGTAAGATTACATGGATTACCTAAGAGCATAGTTTCGGACAGAGACACTAAGTTTGTTGGTTATTTTTGGAGGACACTTTGGAAGAAGATGAAGACAGATTTGGAGTTCAGTTCTACTTTTCACCTATAGACTGATGGACAGACAGAGGTAGTAAACATGAGCTTGGGAAATTTTTTGAGATGCATGATTGAAGAAAAGATCAGAAGTTCGGATTTGATTCTTGCACAAGCCAAGTTTGCCTACAATAATTCAGTGAAGAGGAGTACCTGAAGAACACCTTTTGAGATTGTTACCAGAGTACACCGTAGAGGAATATCAAAATTGAGAGATATAAATAATGAAGATAAGAGGAGTGCAGAGGAAGAAGAATTTGCAGAACATATGAAAGACTTACATATTCAGGTTAAGCAACATTTGGAGGATATGAACAACAAGTGTAAGGAGAAAGCAACCGAGAAGAGAAGACATAAGGAATTCAAAGTTGGCGATGAAGTGATGGTGTATCTGATAAAAGAAAGATTTCCAGTTGGAGCTTATAACAAGTTGCAGATGAGGAAGTTTGGACCTTGAAAGATCTTGAGGAAATTCAGTTCCAGAAATGCATATGAAGTGGAGCTACCGGATAGTTTGAGTATTTCACCCATATTCAACATTGTAGATCTACATCAGTATCATGAGTTGGAATTCAGTGAAGTTAGTATTGCAAAATTGGAGAAACAGTTGCCCTGGAAGGAACTAGATCAGATTGAAGACATTTTGGACAGTAGGATTGGGCGTAGCACCCAGAGCAACCAGTACAAGGAGTATCTTGTGAAATGGAATGATAGACCATTTGAAGATTAATTATGGATTTCTCAAGCAAAGGTGGATCGCCTTGGTTTTCCTCTAACCCTAGCAAAGTGAGGGACTCGATTTTTCAACAACCTTGGATGTCTGATGCAAGAACATCCCCAGTTCTTGGCAACCTTGCAGCAACCAAAAAAATTATTTCTTTCAGTTTGTTTTATGTTTTGTAGTTTTAGCATTTCTTTTTGCATTTTCTTTCATTTGCTCACCGGATCTTGGAGAGCTATATTTTTCTTGTAATCACGATTATCTTCCTTAATCCTAAACCACGGAACATTTGGATCTTTTTTCTGCAGGTTATCGCTTCCGAATTCCAAGATAATTTTCTGGCTTAGAACATCAAAACCACTTGGACCTATTTGCTATTGGCAAATATTGAAGATCCTTTCCATAGCTTGTGGAGCCTCAGTTCATTGATTACAATGCTCCTTAGCGTATGGCCAACCTTCCCTCTGATCCACACTTCTTCCTTTGGATTTTTTGGAGGATTTTCATTGGTGGAGGCCGACCTAATGGTTTTATACATTTGATCTTGTTCTTTAGCATTTGATTCTTCTTGGGCTAGTTGAATCCCTTCAGACAATATAAATCAATGTAATTAAACATTAGAATTCATGGCAAAGTATATGGAAGATATATCTTAAGATTTAGAGGTCCGAAGTTGATCAATTATGTAATTGAGCATGTATGTAGTAGGCTAGTGAGTCTAATCTTGTAGCCCATATGTTACCGGTCGCTTGTAATCAGCTTTCATGATCTAATTCATTTAGTTCTACATTGTCTCCATCATCTTGTCTTTCTTTCATTGTGTTTAGTCTTACTACACGGTCCAGATAAATCTCATTGAGGTCCCTCCTAACCATGACTGCACCGGAATCAACCCTTGAATTGAATTTAAAAATGTTGAAGTAAAATACTAAATGTTATACCTCAAGCTTGTTGAAATTAATGAAGGTTGATGATGCAATTCTCTTTGAATATCATCACAAGTGTTAATGTAATAACATGACATGACATGACATGACAAGACATAAATGACTCAATCATAAACATGTGCTTTCATGAAGATTGATGTAATTTGCTACTCCATGATGTCTAGATCCTAAAAAATGCTTGAAGAATATGGTGGCATGTAATGCCACCTTCTTGCTCAATGAGTGGATGAATGCTTGTGGTTGATGAATTATGGATATTGGATGGATGTGGATGTGAAAATGAATTAGAATAATTATCTTATGTATGGTTTTGAAGGTATTTCACAAATTAGGTCAACCTCCAACTATCAAATTGAGGCATCATGATCAAGTACGAACTAGCGGGAAGTGGGCATCGTTATATTAAAATTTGGGCCCGATTTTGAGAAACAATGATGCCTAGATGCCATTGTCTAGGACAAGGGCACCCAAATGTCCTTGTCCACCTAAAACAAGGTGAACATGTTGAGAATGTGGTGTACACAACTCGAGATAGGGGTTCAAATAAACATTTAGACAAATGACATCAGTTTCTAGGTAAAAAGGCCGAAAATGCTCTTGGATAAGAGCTAAGAAGGAACACACTAAGGCAAGGGCATAAAACCTAGTGTAAATTGCACAGGGTTACAATTTATGATGCTATAGTCCTTAACCTTAATTTCAATGAAATAAGCTAACAAATTCCATAATATGGAAGTTTCTTAGCCCTTGGTGTTTAGTTTATTAAAGAAGTACATGATTATTGTTGTATTCAAAGCATAGGGAGGTCCCTTTGTCCTTGAGCTTAAATCAAACAAGTAAGATAATTTGGAACATGAAAACCCCAAGTATGCTTATTTATGGAGGTCACTCAATCATATTATTTTAATTAAAAAAGTATGATTATTTGTGGTATGAGTGACCTAAACATGATTATTTATTATTTGAATTCCCTTTTGTGATTAAGATATAATAAAAGAAGTATGGTTATCTATACCACGAAGACTCCAAATATATTTATCCATGGTATTAAAGCCCCTCAATTATTGTTTTGATCTAAAAAGACTTGAGAATAAATTTTGACTAATTATAGAGTTAAACTAACATGCTTATCACTTTTCCTAATCATTTCATAGTTGGTTTGGTTCCTCTATTCATAAACGTGACTTATGAACTTTTTTCCTTACTATAATGCATTCATTTGTCCTTGAATACATGTGTCACACATAAGAAAATTCCCTATCATACCTAGTCATTTATGATGCCCATTCTTGAACATTTTTTCATTCTAAACATTAACATGTCATGCACATATCTTGTAAATAAGATCCTTATTCTTTTCAAACCCATTGGTTTTTTCACCTTACAAGCCCTAATTCATTTCCAATATAAGAAATGGGTAAGATTTGTTTATAAATGATGATTAATCGGATACAAACATCACCAAGCATAAGGGAGATAAAATAATTACTTGCATGCAAGAACGAGGCATAATGAGCATTTAGGAAGTTATTAGAGCTTTATGATCAAATCTTTTAAATAGTAGTTTTGAAATACACTTATCTTATCAACATCTAGAGTTTCACACACTGCCTACTTGTCCAAGATTAATATTGAATAACCAAGGTACTTGATAGAGGTAGATCCCTTAAAGTTCCTTAGATACTCATTTTCCTCCTTGACAAGAAGTTGTGGATTTGGCTAAGAAATAGAGACGACATGGTAACATTAAACATGAGATTAGCACATCTTCAATAGATTCTTTATTATACTAGACACTAGGATGTGACTTGTATATAATTGTGACCATACTAAAGAGACTACACTAGATAGGACATGATTGTATGCACTATAATATCTAACCTTTTTCATAAATTGAAAAGTCAAAAATACATGCCTAATAACTTAGAATGTCCTCATATTTTTCTTCTTTCTTAATTATGACTTCATAATTCAAATCAAACACAATCTGATCTCTATTCTAACTACATAAAAATATTAAAATAATTGCTAAACACATTATTACGAATTTTAAAAGAATAAAAAGAGAAAAAAAGAAAATTCAAGAATAAAACATTACTACTAAAAGCTCTATTTTGTACCTTTTTCAATAAGATTTTAAGAACACTAAACCAGAACCAGTCATGAGGATTCGGGTACTTATACCTTATTAGGTCAGGGTCAATGTCATCTATTTTTATACATTCAATATCTCATATTCAATACCGCGTAATTGAGTGCGTTTATATGTTTATTCACTATTCTGCTTTATTGCTTATCAGCTATCTCCATTATTGGGTCCATAAAAGGTTATGATGAGGAGAATCTAATTTACAACAGTAGTTGCAGGGGATCGTACCGCATTCCCTGCACACTAAGCATATACTCATTGGATATCCTTCCATTCCCTATCTATTAAAGATGCCCTCGAGCACTCTACTTGTCAAGCTGATCTCTGTTTCTCAGGAGTAGTAGTTGCAGGGAATAATTACAGGGTAACTCTCCATTAGCAGGTCTCATCACTCTTTCACTATTACCTGCCAAAGGAGAGTTGCCCTGCTATTGTTCAATGCAATACATTATCATTTGGGTATTATCTCATCTATTTAAGACGAGATTAGATTGCTTCAAATGCCAGATTTTTATGGTATTTTTCTTTTCTGAATATAACTTATGAATTGTATATGATCGACAGTTATTAAGGAAGTATAGTGACAGCTTATATGTTGATACAAACAAATGTACTGTTCTTCTAGACAGATGCAGGAATTGAATGTATATTTATCATGTAATAGACCCATTTAAAGATTTGAGTGAATTTGCAGGCCCTTTTTATATGCAATAGCTTCCTGGGTTTGATTTTTGAAGTCCTGTCTATCTAGGATATGGTTATTGGTAATGGTGAGAGTAATTCAATTATATAAAATAATTATAATATCAATGAAAGGAGATTTAATAAAGAAATTATGGTACAACAAAAAGACTCTTAATATATATCTTTTTTTTTTATGGAGGTTTAGACCTGGAGCACCCAGCCTCCTCATCCCTTATGACTCCTCATCTCTTGTGATGTTTTCTGGTGGGTTCATTTGGAGCCATTCAACTTCACTAGTAGACCAAGGGTCCATTGACATTATTTTGTATTTTTCAAATTATTTTGTTGATATAATCTTGGTCGATTAAATTTGGTTGTTATGTGTATGATAAAAATATGTAATTTATCCATCTTAAAATATCTTATTTGTTTTTTTCAATTCATTTCCTTTATTTTCCACTCCTTCCTCTATTTCTCTTCTATCTACTTAGGGAGCAATGTCTCCAACCTACCATATTTTATCCTCATTCTAATGGTAGATCATGGAGTGTGATAAAAAACATTGATACACAAAATCTCCCACATAATTATGTTTAGATGTTCTCACTTACATATAAATTCTGAAAATATTCTCTTAAATCATTTTTTTCAATAGAAACTAAATCCAATAAATGTTGAATGGGCAATTTATTAGATCATAGAATATAAATTTGTATAAATTATTTGTAATAAATTATAAGTCAACAAAACTGACTCAAAAATTATGCAAATGAAAATATCAAAATTTTAACTTAAATATATACAGCAAAAATTTACTAATAATTAAAAAACTTCTCCACATTCTAAATGGTTTAGCAATTGATCTCAAAATTAGACAAAAGCCCCAAACACCAAAATAAAGGCAGTAAGCTTAAACAAATAACACCCAAAAAAAACAGTCAAAAAGCCCATGGCCAAAAGCACTCTAACATACACAAAGAAAGTATTAAATTAAAAATCCTACCTGATCCATGAATAGTTGAGAAAACTTGTCCTAACTAGATACGCAACTGCAAATTGAGAAAACTTGCCCTTCAAGTTTAATGAATAAGATTCAACTTCCGTTCGTACCGAGATGATTAATAACAACTCATTATCTCTCACTGGAGCTGACAGATAATGTTTGGTATGTGTTTGGAAACTTAAAAGCTTGTTCATGTGTTAAGGGAAGAACATCAGTAGTCGTTATAGCTAACTTCGTACATCCATATATTCTAAAAGGTACAACAGATTTTGATTGTTTTTTTAAGTTGTTTACATATGTGACTTGATTGCTTACAGCTATTGATCTGGCTTCTGGGTAGTAACGATGCATGCTATGAAATCAGTTTTGCACACAAAGGTCAAAAAATATACATTTCAAAGTGTCCTCTAATACCTAACTAAAGATGTTCCAGTAACCGTCAACTCAAAATCGCTAGTACTTGTTGACAAATGTCTCAATAGTGGTGCACAAATGTTCCAACAATGGTACACAGATGGAAAAAATGTTCCAATAGTTGTGCACAAATGGACCAATTAATTACAACAAATGATGGGCTATTGGTATAAAACCAATTTATTAATGATATTTTCATTATAACGACTATTGTTAGTCAACATGACAATAAAATGACGTTATTGGAACTATGTTATCTATTGATACTTTACCCTTAGAAATGGTTTAATTGCCTACAATATTCTTTAATAGCTATCAATGTATTCATATGGGCTAGGTTGAATTTTAAGTAACATTAAAGAGGTTTTATTTAACTATCATTCTTTGGGAATCATGATTACTTGGTTGTTAGTCGCCCAACAAAACTCGAACTTGTAACCCAACAATATGAATAAATTAGTAGGAAATGACTGCAAATATGCACCAGCCTTCAGAATCTATGGATTAAAAGTTAATAGAGTGATTGTTCTCGCATTTTCTTCATTATAGTTTGAATATCAATGCTTGAACAGTATTAATAAGTTAAAATGAGCTCATACCGGCAGATAAAATAGGTTATCTGCCTGCCAAAATGACGTTTGTGGACTTATACGGGATTTCAATTATGTCTTGCATTTCACATCTTACTTTAGGAAACCCCTTTTCTCCAAATGATAAATAAGTTACATAGGTTGTCAAAAATAAGAAACACAACAGTAGAAATACTTTCATGGTTAGGAAACATGGATTCCCTTTCTTAATGAACACATAAAAGTTGTGGACTCATACAACGGCAAGAAAAATAGAAAGTTGAAGCCATAGGTTACAACATAGACAATTATATGAAAACCTCACTTTTTCACAATATAAACATAGATAGAAATATAGTATGAAAGATATACCATACACTTTTTCACCATATAAACATAGATGGAATATTATAGTAGAGACATACTATATATTTACAGAGATAAGACTTAAGTATTAATACCAAAACAAGCTGCTGCATCTGTCAAGTTATCTAGAAGCTATGTATTATCAGTGAAAAGTCTCCCAACATCAGTCATCTAAGGAAGACGACCTAAGCCAGAGTGTTTGCTCTTCCTCTTGCTTTTTAGAGGGTGCAGCAACATCTTGAATCAATTTGTGCTGCCCTTCTGGATGGAAAATGCCTGATTTTGCATGAGGAATCCACCACGTTTGCCTCCCACGTTCCTCTTCTCCTCCACTTACCAATGATCTCTCGCTGGTCTCCTCTTTTTCCTTATCATGTCCATGGCAATACTTCCTACTACCACATAAAAGAAAAGAACCCACAAACCATTAGGAAATCAGGACAATTATGAACCATTAATTCAAAAGCATAAAACAATTAGAAATGGGTTACAGTCAAACCATCTTACCTTGAAACCAGATTGCTTGGATAGCTTTCTTGTCTTACCATTTGCAAGCCGTTACCTTCAAGGACTGCTGGAGCTAATTTCCTGATCATACTCCCTCCTAGCTTGGATTGCAGTGTGAAAGTTGAATTACTTATGAAGAACTATCGGTCTCTTTTAAATGCACTGCCAAAGATGTTCATAAATTTGATTCCCTGTATTTGGTGAATCATGTACGAAGGTAGTGAATATGGTACCTGACAGATCATTATGAACCAAAAAAATATCTATTGATGCTCTGATAGTTGATCGATTTGCTTGTGTGTAATAAGTTCATACGTGCAACGTGTAATGAGTAATGATCAATACTTCATTGCTTTCGTCACTTCTTTGTATGGGGCAGAGCGCTGCCGCCTTCCAGATTGCATGTCGTCACACGGTGGAGGAATTGATATTTTATTCTAGTCTTCTATCGAATATAGGTTGTTTAGTTGAGTGTTAATGTTGTGTTGCACCATAATGGAGTTAGAGCATCTAGGATAGTGTAAATCTCATAGAATGAATATGTTGTGTTGTAGCATAATGGTGTTAGAGCATCTAGGATAGTGTAAATCTCATAGAATGAATATGTTGTGTTGTAGCATAATGGTGTTAGAGCATCTAGGATAGTGGAAATCTCATAAAATGAATATGATGTGTTGTAGCATAATGAGCATAATGGATGTTAGAGCATTTAAGATAAGTGGAAATCCCATAGAATGGATTTTTATGTTTTTTTATGATGAATCATAGAGTGTGATTCGAAACGCTAGACACAATCGAATTCAAAAACAATAAGTGTATAATAGAATGGATTGTGGAATCTCATAGCTTTAATTTAGGATAGTGTTGAGTTTAAATCACAATATTAAAAATAAAAAATATAGAAATAATAGAAAATGTGAGAAAGAAACACTTTATTTTTGTTATCCCAATGAAATGAACTACAAAATTCAAAAAATTACATGCTACAACCACATATGCTCAAATCATTATCTGCAAATTAACTCTCTAGGAAAACCCTACAGTCTGGAGCCATAATCTATATTAATGGATCTGCCCAGTTCACCTCTTTATTTAGCACCAATAACTGCCTTAGAATGTTCTACAAAGTGTAACTTTTCTACTTTTTTGGTTCCAAATGGTCTAGCAATTCATCTCCTTACTCAAGTGACTTTTGCATTGAAACTTGAGTTTGGTGGCACAACTTCCAAGGGCCATAACTTTTGACTTGAGCATTTGATTTTCTATTATAACATATTGTTGGAAATCTCGTGAAGATATCTACAATGCCAATGCATTGAAGATCTATTTGTCAAAATTTCAAACTTTTTCATGGCTTCTAAGGTTCTCAATTTTGAGTTTGAAACTTCATTAGAAATTTTCTTGAGATGAAAACTTAAATATATTCCAAACGATCTAGGATATTGAGATGATGCTTTCACCAATCATTTTATTTTTAAATTTCGCTTCTTGGAGTCAGTTTTCATATCCATACAAATCTGGATAGGTTGACTTACTAAAAAAGTACCAAGTGAATATATTTCCCGAGTTTAAAATTTTGACTATCCTTCATCCCATACATCCCACAAGTGTCATCATGGACTCCAAAACAACTAAATAAAATTACAAAACAAAAGAAGAATACAATATTGCTCTTACACCGTTGGTTGCTCTTGCATCAAGAATAACTATGAATTAAATATTGATGTGTATGTAATCTCATAGTAAATGCATAGTTGAAGTTGGGTTTGTTCTTTCAGTTAAAAATTTATTAAAAACTGGCAATAAAGCTATTTCTTAGTACAACAACTTTGTAGATTGATAGGTTGATTTTTGAAAGGTAAATAGTATAACTGATAGTAATTAGTTATCATAAAATACGTGTTTGATTGTTTTAATTAATTTTCAATATAATTGAAAGAATAGTTGATAATAACCAATTAAAATACTAGCAAATCTAAAGTATTATGGTCATCTAGAATGATGATAAGAGCAATATAAAGAGTCATGAAGCTCCTATGAGTGATGGAAATGTCATATCATAAATTTAAAATCATGGGTATTTCTTTAAATAGGCGGAGTAGGCAAAGATGAGGAACCCATGAGGATTAGAAAAGTTGAAAGAAAGAGGCCAACTGATAGGCCATTAATGTAATCAATATATTTGCAGATAGGAAGTGAATAAAGCTATGTTCCTTGGTTGCATTCTATGTGTTGAAAAAAAAGTCTCTATTTTGGTTTTTTTGTATTTGAGTTTTGAATTTGAGATAAGAGTGTAGTTGTCTTGCATTAATTGGTATCAGAGTTAGGGGTCTTGAGCATGTAGAGTCTACACTAGACGAGTTGTCTCAAAATTAAGAGGATTGTTGTATGTGTATGTAGAGTTCTGAGAAATTGAGAAATAGGAAAGACAAGTTGTGGAAAGAGAGTGAAGTAGTGAGAGCTGGAAAGACTTGAAGCTATTGATGGAGAAAAGAAAGAAGAAGCAAGGGTTTGTGATTGGTTGGGTTTTGATGATCCTTGTGTTGGAGAAGGAGACAAAGAAGAGATAAATGACTGCATTGGAGAGGGAAGTACAAAAATTGAGGCAGGAGGTGTGAGATGCCTTGAAGGAGATAAAATGGGAGGTGAGAAAGGGACAATTTTTCAATAGTTGATAAATGTCCTATGGAGGACAAAGATATAGTAGATAACAATAAAGGTTGAGATAGAGTGTTTAATGATGCATAAAGGTCTAGTGCTTAATGAGAAACCTGATGAAGAGAGATTTTCTTGAGGATGAGATCAAGAGGATTGAACACATGTTCAATGTAACAATAGAGAAAGTTGTAGTAGTTATAACAAGATAGGATAAAGAAGATGTGACTATAGGGATGGAATGTGAAAAGGCTACACATGATAAAGATGAAAATGAAGAAGATAATGGGGTAGGAAAAGAGAAAGTTGAGTTCAGTTTGCCTTTATTTGCAAGGTTGAAAGTAGGAGAGAATGCAATTACAGATTTGCAAATGGGAGTTAAGTGTTTAATGTTATTAATGAGATTTGATGGAGGTGGTTGGTTTGCGGTGGATAAAAATCCATGAAAGAGGAGAGAGGAGATGTTATTTGCTAGAGGAGGCTAGTTGATGGTGGGTTGGATTCCAAGAAAGAGATGAGGAGAAGAGAGTGGATTTGATGGAGAAGGAAGACACATGGTAGATGTAAATCCAATAGAAGGGGGAAGATTGGTATGTAGATTCGTGAGAGAAGGATGTTGAATGTTCTAGCCTATTGGAAAGAGACACTATATAGAATTAAGAGAATATGTATTAGTTAAGTTATGCTCTGTGATATCTATGGAAGAGATTGCAAGAATTCTTAAGTTAGCTAAGAATGAGTTCCGGAGTAAAACCAGAGTGAATAAGATAATGATTGGGAAAATTGATGAGGTTATTAAGGACACCAAGAAAATTTTGAGAATTGTTTTGCTACAAATCCAGTATGAGGTTAATCCTGAGAAAACTGAGGATGATCTAGAAGAACAAACAATGGATGATACTCCTTTTGTTTCAAATGTGTAGATAGATGATCAAGGTGAAGTAAATGTTCTGAAAGATACCGCAAATGAGGATGCAGTGGATAAGGGTGAAGGAGATGCAGAAAAAGCATATGAGGTTGAGGATATTCAAAATATCCTTCGGCTGAAGCAGAAACGGAGAAGATGTAGAGAAGAAGAAGGTTGAGATAAAACAAGAACTCATTCCAAAAGCAAGAGACACTGCAAGGGCAATGAAGGGAAAGCAAACAATAGATGACCCAGAATTTGTGCAAGGACCAATCAACCTTGCCTCTTTGTCACCTATCCAGAAGCTTCAACGAGCATCATTTGCACATGAAAAGGTCAGTGAGGATCTCTTGAAGTCACACACTGAAGATAGTATGCTGCTTACCCTAGCAACTGGTGATCTTGAACAACTAATGCCCACATTTCAGAAGAGCACTTTAGACACCCCATCCAGTCAATTGAAAATTTTGATCAATTCAGTAGACACTCACTTTGAATCATTTGAAAAATGTGCCGAGGTGAAGCTTCAGAATGAGTTGAATACAAAAAGGCTCCGAACACTGAAGAGGATGATTGTTGATGACAAAGCCATATTATCTTCAACACTTATGTTAAGAATGTTTAGGATGCATTATCTGAAGGAGGAAACATCTACAAATCATGCCTATCTCTGTCAAAATTCATTGAGGACATAGAGAAAAAGTCTAAGGAGCATGAGGATGAGCTAGCCCAGATATATTAGTTAGTTGATCTATTGTTAATTTCTTTGAATAGTTATGAAGATCAAGTAATATCTTAACTTGACAAGATCAGAAGTTTGTAATGATAGGGAAAGGATAATTGGTAGAGTTAGTGATATTTAGAGTCATATTACTCCTAAGTTTGACACTATGCTTAGTGCCTTGACAAATGCTAAGGATGCTCAGGCCAACAGTGATCCTTTAGATCTGAAAGCAGCAGAGACTCAAGCATATCTATTCAGTGGGCTTATAACAATTTTAGAATGCTTGAAGAAGGGATGGGACAACCACTTGGAATCATTGAAGAGCACCTATGCATATATCTTCAAATTTTTGTAAGTAAGGACTATGTGTAATATGTATATAGAATTTTGGCTTAAATTTTGTCATCCAGAACTCCATCTTTGCCATTGATGTCAAAGGGGAAGTGTAGGCTAGTAAAAAATATTGTAATAATCTTACGGGGGAGTCTTTTGGAGTTTTGCAATTTTGGATTTTTGGTGGCAATGTATAGTATTTTGGTTTTGGTTTCGACAATCATTTTTTACTAAGTGTTGCCATCAATGACAAAGGGGGAGATTGTTGGAAAGAGACATTGCATAGATGATCTGATGTTGTCATTGATGGCAACTGATGTCAGAAATCTCATCCACATTTCATAATTTGTTCATACTGGAAGTAAGATTGAGTTTTGGTGAGGTCCAATGAGATAGAACAGGACATGGACGACAAAGTGTATAGTATTTTGGTTGGCGTTTCACTTGTGTTAAATACTTTGTTTAGTAGATCTGTGGGAAGCATTGTGGATTTGTTATCTACCTCATCCTAGGTTTGTGGCCTCTAGTGTTGATTCTGGAGTGAGTTAGAGGGTCCGATGTATAGTTTTTGAGTAGAAAAGTATTCATCAACAGTTACGTGTGAAAATTCATTGTGTGGATTATGTGGATTAATTTTGGTGATTGCTTTTGTGTTTGAGGATGGTTAGCTGACATGTGGGAAGCATGTGGACAATTTGTTTTGGTCCACATGGGTAAAAGTATGGATATGTGTCGCACCTAGAGCTAATCTGTGCAATCCAGCGGGAAGCGTTCCAATTGGAAGGGTTCTGGCTACAAGGGTTTTGACCGGACCAACGTGGCAATCACGTGGCGTCGGCGTGGCAATTAAGGTGTTCCGGCCAAAAACCTTCCAGTCGGAACCCCTTTGTTATATAAGCTACAAAAAAGGCTTTTTGCCTCATTTTGCACTAACTAGCTTAGAGTTTAGCAGCCGAGGAGAAGAAGGGGGCAAAGAAATTAGTGTTAATATGTTAATGTTTTAGTTTTTTTTTCATAATTTTGTATAGTTTATTATTTTTTTATTTTTTTAATGCTTAATAATATATTAATTTTTAAAAAAATTAATGCTTAATAATATATTAATTTTTTAAAAAATTAATGGTTAATAATATTTTAGTTTTAAAATTATTTAATGGTTAAAATATTTTAATGCTTAATTATTTATAAATGTTTTAGACATATACAATTAGATGTTAAAATGTTATCCTATGACCCCTTAGCACATACTAAGACCTCTTAAGACACTTAGGAGAACTTAGTACATCCTAGGACCTTTAAAGACGTCATACAAGCCCTTAGTACATCCTAGGACCTTTAAAGATGTCATACAAGCCCTTAGTACATCATAGGATATATTAAGACATGAACGACCCCTTAATACATCCTAAAACATCTTTTAACCCCTTTCAACATCCTAGCATGTATAACATAAGACCCCATACGACACCATAAGACCCCTTATGTCTGTAACAACCCCTTATGCCCTTTAATGACTCCTTAAGACCCCTTATGACAACTAATGACCCCTAATGACCCCATATGACCCCACAGGATCATCTAGTGTCATAAGGGGTCATATGGTGTCGTTAGGGTTCATATGGGGTCATAAGGGGCTACACATGTGTGGCCCCTTAGGATCCCATATGACCCCTAAAGACACCATATGACCCCTTAGGACACCATATGATCTCATAGGATCATATAGTGTCCTAAGGAGTCATATAGAGTCCTAAGGGGCCACACATGTGTTTTAACACGTGTGCCCCCTTAGGATATGATCCCTTTTAACGTCTTAGTAGGTTCAACATAACTTTTAGGACACCATATGACCCCATAGGATCATATAGTGTCCTGAGGGGTTATATGGGGTCCTAAGGGGTCAGACATGTGTTATGACGCCTTTTAAAGTACTAGTAGGTACAACATACCTCTTAGGACACCAAATTACCCCATAGGGTCATATAATGTCGTACAGGGTCATATGGGGTCACACATGTGTTAGAACACATGTGTGACCCCTTAGGAACCCATACGACCCTTTTAAAGTCCTAGTAAGTACAACATACCCCTTAGGACACCAAGCAACACATGTGTGACCCCTTAGGACCCCATATAACCCCTTAGGACACCATAGGGTCATATGGTGTCCTAAGGGGTCATATGGGGCCCTAAGGGGCCACACATGTGTTCTAACACGTGTGATCCCTTAGGACCCCATATGACCCCTTAGGAAACCATAGGGTCATATGGTGTTCCAAGGGGTCATATATGGGCTTCTAAGGGGCCACACATGTGTTTGTGTTCTAACACATGTGTGTCCCCTTGGGACCCCATATGATCTCTTTTAAAGTCATAGTTGGTACAACATACCCCCTAGTACATGGATGACCCCTTAATACATCTTAGGAGATCTTTTGACCCCTTTTAGCATCTTAGCATGTATAACATAAGACCCCATACAACACCATAAGACCTCTTAAGATACCTTAGGACTGTAATGACCCCTTATTACCTCTAATGACCCCTTAACACCACTTATGACTCCTAATGACCCCTACTAACCCCATTTGATGCCATAGGATCATATAATGTCATAAGGGGTCATATGGTGTTGTTAGAGGTCATATGGAGTCCTTATGAGCCACACATGTGTGATCCCTTAGGACCACATATGACCCCTTGTAACATCCTAGTTTATATAACATACCCCTTATGACCCAATAGTATGCACAATGTACACACTAGGATGTTATAAGGGGTCATATGTGGTCTTAAGGGGTCACACATGTGTTAGAACACGTGTGACCCCTTAGGAGCACATATGACCCCTTGTAACATTCTACTTTATATAACATACCCCTTATGACCCAATAGCATGCACAATGTACACCCCTTAGGACCACATATGACCCTTTATAGCAACCTAGTGGGTATAATGTACCCCTTAGGACCCAATTTGATATTGTAGGACCCAATAGTATCCTAAAGGGTCATATGTGGTCCTAAGGGGTCACGCATGTGTTCTAACACATGCATGACCCCTTAGGAACACATATGACCCATTGTAGCATCCTAGTTTATATAACATACCCCTTATGACCCAATAGAATGCATAACGTACACACTAGGATGCTATAAGGGGTCATATGTGGTGCTAAGGGGTCACACATGTGTTATAATGTTATAAGGTGTCACGAGTGACCCCTTAGCACCACATATGACCCCTTATAGCATCCTAATGTGTATAATGTACCCCTTAAGACCCAATTTGACCCCATAGGACCCAATAGTGTCCTAAGTGGTCATATAGGGTCCTAAGGGGTCACACATGTGTTCTAACACATGTTTGAACCCCTAGGACCACATATGACCCCTTGTAACATCCTAATTTATATAACATACCCCTTATGACCCAATAGGATGTAATGTACACACTGGGATGTTATAAAGGCTCATATGTGGTCCTAAGGGGTCACGCATGTGTTAGAACACATGCATGGCCCATTGTAGCATCTTAATTTATATAACATACCCCTTATGAACCAATAGCATGTTAGGAAAATATATGAGCCCTTTTAACATCCTAGTAGTGTATACAATATACCCCTTATGAGCCAAATATTAGGATGTTAAAAGGGATCATATGTGGTCCTAAGGGGTTACACATACATGTTCTAACACATGTGTGACCCCTTAGGATCACATATGACCCCTTAGAACATAATATGGTTCTACAGGTCCATCACACATGCGTGTGTTCTAACTCATGCGGTCAACCCCTTAGGACCATGTACATGTATGACCCCATAGGATCATAGTGTCCTAAGGGGTCATATGTGGTCCTAAGGGGTCACACATGTACATTATAACGTGCATGTGTGACCCCTTAGGACCACATACATGACCCCTTAGGATACTATGCATGATCCTATGGGGTCATATGTGGTCGTAAGGGGTTGAACGCATGTGTTAGAACATGTGTACTTGACCCTTTAGGACCACATATTCAATGACCCCTTGGGATACTAGGATGTTAAAAGGGGTCATATGTGGTGGACTAAGGGCTCATGCATGTGACGTTAAAACACATGTGTGACCCCTTACGACCAAATATGACCCCTTAGGATATGATGTGATCCTATGTGGTCTTAGGGGGTATGTTGTATACATTAGATGTTAAAAGGGGTCATATGTGGTCCTAAGGTGACACACATACATGTTAAAACATGTGTGACCCCTTAGGACCAAATATGACCCCTTAGGACGTGATGTGATCCTATGGGGTCATATGTGGTCCTAAGGGGTCGCGCATATGTTAGAACACATGTGTGACCCCTTATGACTACATATGACCCCTTAGGGTCCACTGTGATCCTATATGGTCCTATTGGGTCATATGGGTCATGTGGTCATGTATATGATCCTATACTTTGGTTTTTCAACATTTTCATTTTCATTTAAAAAGGTTTTGGTTTTGGTTTTTCTACGTTTTAGTTAAATTTCTATGTTTTGGTTTTCGCTTTGGTAAATTTTAACAATGTTTTAGTTTTGTTTTTGTTGTAACTTTTTGGTTTCAGTTTTCATTTTGATTTTGTATTTTGTTTTGGTTTTCAATTTTTTTTGGTTTTGGTTTCGTTTCAAGGTTTTCAACATTTTTACTATATTCATTCATCAACCATGAAAAAATAATTTTATAAAAAAATTACTATCATTAAAACCTAGATTAAATTTTTTTTAAAATCCTAATCTAATCAATTCATTAAAAAAAATCATTATCAATAATTAAAAAAAACAATTTCAAACTAAATTTAACTAATTTTTAAACTAAAAAAACAAATTTTTAAACTAAAAACATAATTTTTTAATGAAAGAAATAATTTTGAAACTAAAAATATATATTTTTTAACTAAAAAATAATTTTAAAACTAAAAAAATAATTTTTAAACTAAAAATCTAATTTTTAAAATTAAAAAATTAATTTAAATATGAAATATTAAAAAAAAAATGGTAAAGGGTGTACCTGGAAGACTTGCTAGCGGCTATTGGGGAGGGCTCCACTGCTTCAATCGGGATCTCATATGGTAAAAATGAACTCTACCCTGTAAAAAAAATAAAAATTATATATTCGAAATGGGATCCCATTTTAAAATGAAAGGGATCCCGTTTCATTTTAAAATAGGATCTTGTTTCATTTTAAAACGAGCTCGTTTGGGGTTTCAGGCTTGGGATCTCGTTTGTTTTTGGGCTCAGGATCTCGTGCCTAATTGGGATCTCGATTCATCTTCTACTAATTCCACTCGATTTTCACTTTTTTCCTAAGTCTAAAACTTCCACATTAAGTGGACACAACTTCTTGCACTTACCCATATATAAGAGTGATTGATATTATCATTTTTGATATCGGTGGTTGTGTGGAAAGTATTTATGAGAGATTGTGCACAGTTTCACATCCGCAAGTAAAGGATTTGTGCTCTGAAATATAGCAGAACATCAAAGCAGAGTAGTGCAGCATAGAAGAATACTTTGTGCTTAACCGGAATGTATTTTGGTATTTCAGACATTCCAATTATTTTGTAATCATTGTGTAAGGTAGTGAGTCTTCTGGGGTTGTAGCCCTTATTGTAATTTGAGCAGTGAGCTTTAGGCAGTGTACTTGAATGCATGTGCATTCCCCTCATGTAATATTTCTCTACTTATAACAGAGTATAATAATATTGTGGTCTCAATCCCACCATAGTTTTTCCCTTAATCGGGTTTCCACGCAAAAAATCTTGGTGTTATGGTGTTGTGGATATTTACTTTGTGTTCATGCTTCTTACTTTTGTTCATTTGCATTATGTCGTTGAAGAATTAGATTAATAATGTTAAAGATCATAGAACACTGATTCACCCCCCTCCCCTCTCAATGGTCATTGATTCCAACATAGCTAGGTGCTGGAAGAGGAGGAAAAAGAAACAATTTTGTGAACCTTGCATAGAGATGCAGTTCATTATATGTTGTTTATGACTTGAAAGGGTATTTCAAATACCTAACTCCATTCCGTGAGTTCTACTCACAAAATTTTTTCCTACCCAACATGCCTGGTTTAGGAGTACTTGGGAAGACAAGTAATCAACACCACCCCAAAAAAATGTTTCCCATTTGTTTTGGTTTGGTTTATGGTTTTACTTTTAGTTGGCATCTCTTTGATCAACTTTGCAAAGTTCATGTTAGACCTAACTCTACCGATGAATTAGGTGACCATGAAGGGTGAAAGAGAAATTTAAAAATGATCTCCTAGATTGCATTGATCACACATATCGGTAAAAGCACAAAACCATGTCACGTTTCAGGCCAACTTATCATTACAAGTGAATTTAAGTAGTTCTAACTCAAAATTAATTTTAGTCAAGCATATGGTATATAGAGATTCATTATAGCTATCTTATATATGGGCCTCAACTTTTCCAATTGGAATTGTCCACTAAATGTATGTTTTATACCACCTTGGGTCTAATTACCCAAAATAATTTTTTTTTTTTTAAAACTTGATGTTTCAACAACTCCTACTCTTATAAATAATATTTTTTTAGAAATGTCAAAATACCCTTTTATAGATCTATAAGTACATTTTTGAAAATATGTATTTTTTTCATATTTTAATTAGTTTTTCTATTTTCTATTTTATTTCTATTGATAGTAGGTCATCAACACTAAAATATAAGGTCAATTACCTTGTAAAGGAAAAATACTAAAATTTATTTAAAAAATTTGAAAAAAACTTATGCACTAGAGAAAAGAGTCTATGTCAAGATGATATAATTCTTTTCTATTTTGGATAAATAATTAAGAAAAAAGGTGACGCCAAATGGAAATAGTTATATTTTAGTACACGTAACTTTTAGATTTATTGAAAAATATATATACATAAAAAATAGTTAAAAATATATTTTTACACTAAAGTTTCAAGTAATCAATATACATAAAAAAAATTGAACAAAAATAAGTGAAACTTACTATATAAAGTGTGATGCCTCGTGTAACTTCAATTTTAGCATTTTATCAACAACTAAATTATAGTGTTTACTTTATAAGAATGTATATTCAAATAATTTTTTTTTTTTTTCAAAAATTACAAATATAAAATACACAAAAAAATATACATTTTATTAGTTTACATCATTTCAAAATTCAAAACATATGTTTCACTTTCTATTGATTCAATTTAAAAAGTTGAATCAACATTGGCCATTTCCTTTATAAAAGTGTGATACAATTTTGTGCTTTTACTCATATGCATAAAATAGACCTGTCAAAAAGGCTTAAATAGTTTCAAGAAAGTGAATTGGTAGGTATAAAGCAAAATCCCGCAACCTTCATCAACATGCTCATGACCTATCAAAGGCTTGATGATCCATCGAAGCATAAATAGAATTTGTTAGATGTTGTTTTTGTAACTACCTTGGCCGATGTGTATGCAAATAAGCAAGATAAAGCACACAACTGTTTGACAGAATGCCTCAAATGAATATGGTTTCTTATCATCGATCTAAGTCTTAGAAACTTATGAGAGGAGTTGATTCTCTTGGTAATGACATCATGGGAGGGGAGTTTAAATGTCACAATAATAAAAATACCCCTGTTAATAAATATTGAGCTATCAAAACAAAGGAAATAGTAAGAGACCTTGTTTGAAGTAGGGTATCAACATCCATAGATGCATAACTAGAGAAAAATGCAATAATGATTGAAATCATTAGAACTATCAAAAAAATGCAATTGCTAGGTAAGATTTGTAGTACCCCTCCATGTCTTTCTTTAGATACTTATTACTTTGACTTGTTAGACTATGTTTGACTCATTATATGTGGTTTATTTCGTTGGTGTGCATATATATGGATACATTCATGTGATCCATGTTATTGGGCTATTTTATAATGCTTATATGTTTCAAGGTATGATTAGAGTTATACTTCATTGGAGATGGACATATTGATGTTAGTGATGGTATAATTATGATTTGGATTATATATTGGTGACTTATTATGATGCTTTATGAGATGTTAATCTATGATCAAGTGTAGAAAATGAAATCTTTCAAAGAGCCTATCAACGGAATCTTGGAATTTTTCATGAACTTACTATTTTTAATATCTATTTTTAGTTGTATCTATTTTTAGAAGTGTTTATTTTTAGCAAATTTCACTGTCTCCAATTGGCCTAATTTTGCATTTGGACAAACTTTTTGTTTTTAATAGTTCCTATTTTTAGCAACATGTGAATGTTGACAATAAATGCTATTTTATGTGTAGAATAGATCTTTATTACAAGTATTGTTTGCTTGGGTTTTAGGGTGACGAGAATGATGTCGTATTACTTATTTTTGAGCTCCATACAATGTCACAATTTCATTTCACTAGATGGCAATATGTGTGTTTGTGTTTGTATATATATATATACTCCCATCTAGTGAAAGGAAATTATGACATCATATGGAGCTCACAAATGAGTAATATGAAATCATTCCCTTCACCCTAAACACCAAGAAAACAATACAATATGCAAAATGTTTTGTGCACATTGCAGGCACTAGACATTGACTCCACCTAGTCCCATAAATCCGAGTGTATCTTTAAATCCAAATGGTGGTATAGGAGATAGTACAAGGCCCCAAAATGTATCTAGCCCTAGCCATTGTCCCAACCTAGGGACAATTATCTAGTCTTTATTTTCTTCCCATCAGAATTGCCATGTAGACAATATCTGATCACCTTGTTGTCAATGTAGGTAAGTCTTGTTTTGATACTGGCATTATTTTATGATTTGTTTTTTATATTAAATATAGAGGATACAATGTTTACACAAATTACACACTGTTCACATACACCACTAGTCTATAACATATATTACCCTTCCTGGACTATCTAAGTAACATTTATCAAGACTGCCAGTTTTATCTATACAAAAAATATATAATGGATGCAATTTACAACTACACAAAAAAAGGATAAACTTTCTATACATTAAGCTCTTCGTGGGGGTCTACCCATGAGGTCCACCCCCTGGGACCTTCCATCCAAATGACTCTTCTCCCTGCTTGTAGTTGAGCCATCATTTAAATTTGCTCAGGTCATGGTTCATGCAATTTCTGGATCTCAGCTCTGAATGCATCAAGTGCATTAATGAACAGGGCTTGTTCTCTGGTGATTCTCCTCCATTTAAGTCCATTTTCAAGCTCATAGATGAGCACTATGACATACCCATCCTTGAGAAAATAGAGGAACTTTATCTTTTCAATCCTCATAGTGATTGTAACTTGCACAATAATATTGTAAAGAATGAGTCTATGAGATGACTTAGTAAGGGATCTAACTTTCCCTTGAAATATTTCTTCATTCCTAAGTTTCTATAAACACCATAGGATAGTGGAAGATAAGGTAAACCAAAATAGATTAGTATCATTTTTAATGCCTTGAATAAAACTTGAAACTACATCCATAATACTAATCATATTAAGAAATGATAAAACAAATAATAACGAGATTTATTTTGCAAAAATGCAATAAAAAAGATATGTCTAGTAGATTTTGGGGTTCTACAAAAACAACATATATCTGTATTGGCTTGATTACTCTTGCATGAAAATCTATTGATGGTCATAAGCCATTTAAAACATTTAATCTTTTGTGCAATAGGACTTCTCCATAGTTTTGAGAATATATCCTACCACTGATTGACAAATAAAGCTGCATTCCACAATTCATTAGCATGTCCAAGAATGGTTTCATCATACATAAGTCTATTGTAAACATTTCTAACTTTAATTTTATTCAAATGTAATCCACCTATCCATTTATATCTCATGAATCTATCAGAATCTACATTACAATCTTTAGGTAAATTAAACACATAGAAGGCTTTAATAATCATATTGTAAGTTCTTTTAGGAGTGGTAGGGAGGTTGTAATCCCCACTAAGCTTATCCCAACTCATAACAGAGTCATTATCAATAATATTCATCAAGTAGCAAATACCTTAATTCCCCGAGTTCTTTGTTGAGCGGCCTTGGGTGAGGGTGAGAGGTTTGCCATTGTGGAGTAAGTTCCACCAGATGAATCTCTCTCCATGCACCTCATTATTGTTGCTGATTTGATTGTTCATGAGATAGGATCTAACAATCTCCCAAGCCTTCCATATAGACTTAAAGATATTATATCCCTGCATTGATACTGGGAAAGTCCCTGCCACCGGATCGCAGAAAGGAATATTTTTCCAAGACTTGGCCTCTTTTGGAAATGTTCATCTAATGTTGTTTCTAATAAGAACCTTCCAGGGTTCCTCCCCATTAAAAGACTAACATATCCATTTAGCTTCTAGTGCAATACCCTAAGTTTTCAAATATTTCAATCCAAGTCCCCCCATCTTCTTATCAGTGTGACACCACTTCCACTTGACTGCATGTGCCTTCTTTCCCCCTTTTCCACCAGACCATAAGAACTTTTTGCTGCATTTTTGAACCTCAAATATTTAATAGTTATTGAACATCTAGACCAAAGAGAAGTATATGAGGTAAGAAGAGAGGATGTTTTGACATACCTAGACCCTACCTGGAAGAGAGAGATATCTCCTATTCCACTTGTCCATCTTATGCTCAATTTTTTCCCTGATCCACAACCATATATCCTTCAGAGATGGACATATAGAGAAAGGAATTCCAAGATATCTAACTATTTTTGATTGGTTCCCCCACTGATAGCCAAACTTTTCTAGCCAATCTGAGGGATCCTCATGCCATCTGAGGAGTATGGACTTTGCATGTGAAACTTTGGCTCCTGATGCTTTTCCAAAGAAGTTAAGCTTCTCTTCAAGAAATTTCATATTCTCCTAATTAAGGTCAACAAATAGTGCAATGTCATCTACAAATTGAATATTGGTAAGCTCCTTAGTATTTTGTAGTTCTATACCTTTAATTCTTGGGGAGATTGAGTTATCTCTCAAAATATAATATAGGGCATTTGATGCAATAACAAATAAAGTCAGGGCTAATGGAAACCCTTTTTTAAGGGATCTTCCAAGTTGGATGGGTTGTGTCAAGGCCCCATTTATTTCTATTCGAGTTGAAGAATCCTTTAGAAGCACTTTCACCATATCATTGAATTCAGGGGAGAAACCAAAAGCATCTAACATCATGATAATGAAACCCCACTCCATGCTATCATAGGCTTTCTCAAAGTCTAATAGGAACATAGCAACATTTTGACCTGAGAATTTTTCCCACTCCATAGCCTCCCAACTTATGATCAAGTTCTCTAGGATGTATCTGCCCTTAATGAAACATGTATGTGTGTCACAGATGAACTTGGGGATGATATTATCTATCCTAGTGGCTAGGATCTTAGCCAATATCTTATATGATACATTAAAGAGAGTGATAGGTCTCCAATTCATAATAAGGGATTGATCACCTTCTTTAAGGATCAACTTGATAATCCCTTTATTAATGAATTTACCTAGTGACCCTTTCTCAATAGTTTCCTTATAAATCTCAAGCAGGTCTTTTCCAATCCAATTTATGTTGGCTTTGTACAATTCAACCAGAAGACCATCTGATCTAGGAGCTTTGTCTTTACTAAGAGGTCTAATGGCCTTCTCAATTTCATCCAGGGTTATATTGTGCCTCGGGATATCAGCATCTTCTGCTGATATCTTCTTAGGATTAATAGATCTACAGTCTTCTCTAGCCCTCAATGAGTTGTGAGAATCCTCCGAAGAGAATATTTTTTTGTAAAACATAAAAAAGGCTCTCTTGATACCATCTATATCCATTACTTCCTTGTTGTCCATATAAATCCTGCCAATGTTTTCTCTGATATGGTTTTGCTTTAACAGGTTGAATAAGAACTTAGTTCCTTTGTCTCCTAAAATAGCCCATTGGTTTCATAGCTCCTCTAATCTTGGCCTCTTGGTGCCTTCTCAATAGGTCTCTAGCTTGTGGCACTCTATGACTCAGTTCTAAGTTGCTGGGATTAACCTAATTTTCCTCTTCCATCTTTTGTAGGTCATTTGTGAGAGACTTTTCTTGGTATATGTTGTCTTTAGCTTTTTTATGTCTTATGGTCTATAAGAGACATTGCCAACTTCTTACATTCTGAACCCATCTACCAATTTGTGAGTCAATTGATTCATTCCTTTTATTGAATAATCTAATCAAGTTGATTGGACTTATGATATCCAGGTCCTTAATAAGCTAAGAATTAACCAAAAATTTCTCCCCCTTGTTAGTTTAATGAGAGGGGGGGTGAATCAGATAAACTTCAATAATTCAAGCTCCTAATTAGATTCAACCTTGGTAGAAATTACTTGATATGCAACTATGACTATAAATCATTCAAACTCATAAACTGATAAACTTAAAACATCAAAACACATTTAACACCAAATTTAACGTGGAAACCCAAATAGGGAAAAACCACTGTGGGATTTTAGACCCACAAAGAAAATATACTCTTTTAGATTATGCTCGGTTAAAAGCCAATCCTGTTAAAGATTACATAAACACATTGCTAGATGTGACCTGGTCAAGGGATTTCCCTCAGATCTATTAGAATCTTGCACTTTGTTAGAAGTGACCTTATCAAAGGATTTCAAACACTCAATTAGAATGTTACCTTGCTAGAGGATTTACAAATAAGACTGTTAGGTCCACTCATTAAGAGATTTACTATCACTTACAAAATAAATAACAGTAATAAAATATATCTACAACTTTAGATCTGAAATGTTAAAGCAGACTCTATGTGCTCAAAGTCATCTTGTCATAAGACTTATCTTCCTCCTTGCTGAGCCTCTCATTCTATTCTTCAATCAGATCTTCAATCTTTTGTACTCTGTAATCACTTCAGTACCATCGTTGTTCTTCTATTTGTCCGCATACTTTGTTCATCAACTTTTCCTTATTTATAAGCAATTCCTAACCGCTTAATCTCCTTAATCACATTTCCCATGATTAATCTTAGTCATTAGATCTTCAAACTTGACTAGGTTCATTGAATCCTTCGCACTGAAAAAAAGTTTTATCTTGCCTTGAAACTTGTATTTCTTCCTTGGTACTTGTGCTTGGTTATGACCATTCAATCGGTGCTATAGATCTAACTCTTTAATTTTCAATACCGTTGATCCTTAACAAACTTCTTGCATGACATTACAATCTTCTATAAATCTCCAGCTCATTGGAATCCTTCATTTAATAATGTATTTATTCATCCAATGCATTCTATTACTGCTCGGTTGATACTCGGTTAATACTGAACTTTACTCGGTAGACATTTTGTATTCATCTCGGTTACTGTCTCAGTGTATATCATCTCGGTGACTTGTTTCTTCTTTAACCGATAGTGATAACCTTGGAATTTACCAACTCGCTCCTTGCTCAGTAAAATAGAATAGTATCAAACCTTTACTCATTCTATTGCATGAAATCTTTTCTCCTTCTTATTCAGTCTTCGAATACACATATATAGGATATCAAAGCACTCAAAATAACATAATCTCATCACTATCTAACTTGGTAATAGTTTCCCATTGAATAACTTATTAGTCCCCTTCATTTTCACATTCTTTCTATGTCACTTACTGACAATTTTATACTCATCAAAACATACTCTTTAAGATATGGCAACATCATACTGAATCAATAAATTAATTGCTTGACAACAATGACAAAATAATATTATTAAGATAGTAATCATCCTTTATCAATTATATCATCAATCTCCAACAACCTTCTCAATATCCTCATACCAACAAACTTATTGTAATGCCAACAATCTCCCCCTTTGGCATTGATGGAAATACAACTTTTGATTTTAAGTTTTGATTTATCCCAATTGATTTGAACTGCTATAATTCGTCTCCTGTTATCCTTGAGCTATAAACTTCTCCTGTAATCTTCTCCCCATGTCATTAGTCTTCTCCCCCTTTGACAACAATGCCAAAAGTAAAACTTATCCATGATTACTTTCCCTGTGAAGTAATTTCCTTGCTTTTAAAACATATACAAATGTATCATCTTAGTCTCGGTCAGAGCATCTTGTCTTCATTCACTATTTCCTGCACAACTTTAGGCAACCTCCTAAAGTGTGTAAATCAGCATCAACTCACAAATAGTATTCTGTAGAGTCATAGAATTGATGCTTTCACCGAACTCGATTAGTGAGTACTAGATAGGGGTAGGACCCCTAACTTACTTCTAAGATACTCAAAAGTGTCCCTTGGTAGTGGCTTTGTGAAGATGTCTGCTATTTGTTCCTTTGTGCTAACATATTCCAACACAACTTTCTTTTCTTGAACTTCTTCTCTTAGATAATGATGCTTTATAGAAATATGTTTTGTCTTAGAGTGCATTACCATATTCTTTGAAATGTTAATAACACCTGTATTATCACAAAATATAGTTACTAGTTCGGTAACAGTCTCATTCATACCTTCCAATAGTTGTTTGATCCATGCTATATTGGTACAATTCAATGCTGCAATGACATATTCAGCTTCAGCTGTTGACTGTGAAATGCATCCTTGTTTCTTGCTAAGCCAACTCACTAGTCTTTCTCCCAAAAAGAAAGCTCCATCGCTCGTGCTTTTCATGTCATCAATATTTCCTACCCAATCAAAATTAGTATAGACTTTAAGTCAAAATCATTCTTTTTATATAGTAAATCATAATCTTCAGTACCTCTCAAGTATCTGAAAATTCTCTTGATTGTTGTCATATGGGTTTCTTTGGGATCAACAGAAAATCTTGTAGCTATACCTACTGCATGTGCTATATCAGGCCTACTGTAAAATACATATTTCAAATTTCCAATCATAGATTGGTAAAGTGTCTCATCAACTGATGTAGATTCATCATTATTTGATAGTTTACAATTAGTAGTCATAGGAGTACTTATAGGTTTAGAATCCTCCATTCCAAATTTCTTCAAAATTTCCTTTATGTACTTGGATTGAGTAATGAAAATCTCATTTTTCATTTGCAGTATTTGTAAACCTATAAAATACTTTATTTCGCCGATTAATGACATCTCAAATTCTTTGCACATTTCATTTCCAAAGTTCTCACATAAAGAATCATTTCCACATAAAATAATATCATCAACAAATATGGCTGAAATCAATATTCCATTATCCTTATCATTCTTCATATACATGTTGTTTTCACTAGTCCTTATAAATCCAATCTTTATTAAGTAAGAGTGCAACCTTTCATACCATGCTCTAGGTGCTTGCTTTAGTCCATATAAAGCTTTGTTCAACTTACATACCTGATCTTTATTCTTCTCTTCAATAAATCCTTCAAGTTGTTCAATATAGACTTCTTCTTCTAGTATACCATTCAAAAATGCAGATTTAACATCCATTTGATATACCTTGAAATTTTGGTAAGCAGCATATGAAAACAATGTTCTCACTCCCTCAAGTCTTACCACAGGTGGAAAAGTTTCACCATAGTCTATTCCTTCTTCTTGAGCATAACCTTTGCAAACTAGCCTTTCTTTATTCCGAATGACCTCACCTTTTTCATTTAGCTTATTTATGAAAATCCACTTTGTACCGATTACATTTTTCTCTTTTGGTCTAGGGACCAGTGTCCATGTTTCATTTTTCTTGATTTGTTCAATCTCTTCTGTCATAGCATTCACCCAATCTCCATTGCTAAATGCCTCTTTCACTATCCTCGGTTCAAACTCATATATCAGACACGTGTTCTATCTCAGTTTGTTTCTTGTCATCAATAGAGCATCCTTATCTCCTAGAATCTGACTTGATGCATGATTTCTTCTGACATATTTTGCTAATATAGGCTCGTTAGGCTCTGTATGATCTTCTTCATCACTCGGTAACTCAATATTTTCTTCATCGGCTTTCTCAGTAGGACTTCTCGGTTGTACATATAGAAACTCTTCATAATCTTTTGGTTCTTTGGAATTTCCTTCATTATTCCTTTATGAAAATTCATCAATTTTCACATTCGCACTTTCCACTATTTTGTTAGATGATTTGATAAAAAATTTAAATGCTTTACTTGTAGAAGAATAAACAAGAAATGTTCCTTACTCACTTTTCTAATCAAATTTTCCATTTCTATCATCTTTGTGAACATAACATCTACTTCCAAATATTTTAAAATAATTTACATTTGGTTTCTTGTCATACCAGATTTCATATGATGTCTTCATAGTTCCTTTCTTCAGTTGTACTCAGTTCAAGGTGTAAACTGCAGTGCTTATTGCTTCTCTCCAAAATATTTGAGGTACTCTCTTTTCTATCATCAAAGTTCTGGCACAATCTACAATTGATCTGTTTCTTCATTTAGCTATCCCATTTTGTTGTGGTGTTCTCGGTGCAGACACTTGTCTCTTTATACCATGATCATTGCAAAATAGGTTAAATTCATCTTAAATGAGCTCTCCTCTTCTATCAGATCTTAGACATTTCAACTATCTTCCTGTTTCATTTTCAACTCTTGATTTATACCATTTGAACATTTGAAATGATTCTGATTTCTCTTTTAAAAACATAACTGACATCATCCTTGAGTAATCATCCACAAATAATATGAAGTATTTATCACCATAGTAACTTTGAACTTTCATAAGACCACAAAGATCAGTGTGCACAAAATCTAAAATTCCTTTAGAAGTGTAAGACTTACTTGTAAAGCTTGATTTTGTCATCTTACCCATCTGGCATCCTCGACATATTGCATTCTCAGGTTTTTCCAAGCTCGATAGACCTCTTACTCGGTGCTTCTCACTTATTTTGATCAGGTTATCAAAATTTACATGACAAAACCTTTTATGCCATAACCAGGTATCTTCTATTTTTGCATACAGACAATTGTTCTGAGTTGAATCAAGATGAAATGTATTACCTCTTGTTTGAGTCCCGGTAGTAGCCAACTTTCCATGTTTGCCATGAACTTTGACAATTCCTTTCTGAAATTCTATTCGGCATCCTGTATTGTTTAGCTTTGCTACACAACAAATTGTATTTCAGACCTTCAACCCAGTATACATCATCACATTTAGCATTGTCAAGAACTGTGATAGAACCTTTACCTTTTACAGGACATGGTGCATCATTACTAAATCTTACATAGCCTCCATCACAATCTTCTAATTTAACAAACTCGTGTTTATCACCTGTCATGTGATGTGAGCATCCACTATTTATGATCCAACAATCATTATTATTTATGTGTGATATTAAGGCTTTTTCTTCATACCTTTCTTCATCTGATCCATCTTTGATAGCCACATATACAACTTCCTCTGTCTCACTCCCATCAAATTTATCATTATTGGATTCCTCATCAGCTACTAGGCATGTCTTTCTATCTCTCCTTCTGAAGTCTCGGTGCCCTCTGTATTGGTTGTCTTTCTGTCTGTCATCTCGGTATTCTCTCTTTTCACTAGATTCTTTGTTAGGACAGTTAGAAGCCATTTGCCCAATTTTATCACAGTTAAAACATTTTAAAGGTAACTTTCCTTTATACTTACCTTTGCCTCTCAGTAACCTTCTAGCCAATAATGCTTCAAACTCTTCTTGGTTTCTAATTTCCTCATACAGTTTGTGTACTTCTTCCATGTTTTTGCAAAATCTCTCACTTGCTCCACTATGATTTCCTTCAGCATACTTATACATTCTATCATTGTAATCATTAGATTCACCAAGATGAAAAGAACTGAATGCAGATTCAACTTTGTTTACCGAAGACTCACTGTTATCAAAATTACTTAACTCAAAAGCATGTAGCTTACCGATAGTAGCATCCAAAGAGACTGACATGTTTGGTATAGACCTTAATTCATTAATTGTAGAGACTCGAATGGCATAAGCAGGTAGAAGTGTTCTCAACAACTTACTTGTTACATCCTTTTCTTCAATAGTTCCTCCTGCTCCTTTGATTTGATTGATAGTTTCCTTTAACCTTGTACTGTATTGGATTATGTTCTCACCTTCATTCATTCTCATGGATTCAAGTTGACCTCTTAGACTATCTAATTTTTCTCTTTGAACATGTTCATCACCACCATACATAGATATAAGCTTATTCCACATAGCTTTGGCATCATTACAACCTTCTAGATCATTAAACTCTAAGTCGGTCAATGTTGATGTTATTTCAATCATTGCTTGAATATGTTCTTTCTTTTCCTTTATCTCTTCCATTATCATAGGGTAGGTGCTAGGTGCAATGTAATCATTCTCCAGATAATATATTGCATATTCTCCAATACCTAATAAGTGCAAGTTCATCCTTTTCTGCCATGTGGAGAAACTTGACTTGTTCAACTTTGGTGCATCCTTTTTATACATCTTCGGATCTTGCCTCAAGTTCCTTTAACTTTTCTTTCGGAGTCCAAGCTCTGATACCAATTGTTATTTTAATGAGAGAGGGGGGGGTGAATTAGATAAACTTCAATAATTCAAGCTCCTAATTAGATTCAACCTCGGTAGAACTTACTTGATATGCAACTATGACTGTAAATCATTCAAACTCATAAACTGATAAAATTAAAACATCAAAACACATTTAACACCAGATTTAATGTGGAAACCCAAATAGGGAAAAACCACTGTGGGATTTCGGACCCACAAAGAAATATACTCTTCTAGAGTATGCTCGGTTAAAAGCCAATCATGTTAAAGATTACATAAACACATTTCTAGTTGTGACCCGGTCAAGGGATTTCCCTCAGATCTATTACAATCTTGCACTTTGTTAGAAGTGACCTTGTCAAAGGATTTCAAACACTCAATTAGAATGTTACCTTGCTAGAGGATTTACAAATAACACTGTTAGGTCCACTCGGTTAAGAGATTTCCTGTCACTTACAAAATAAATAACAGTAATAAAATATATCTGCAACTTTGCATTTGAAATGTTAAAGCAGACTCTATGTGCTCAAAATCATCTTGTCATAAGACTTATCTTCCTCCTTGCTAGGCTTCTCATTATGTTCTTCAATCAAATCTTCAATCTTCTGTACTCTGTAATCACTTCAGCAGCATCACTATTCTTCTATTTGCCCGCATACTTTGTTCATCAACTTTTCCTTATTTATAAGCAATTCCTAACTGCTTAATCTCCTTAGTCACATTTCCCATGATTAATCTTAGCCATCATATCTTCAAACTTGACTAGGTTCATTGAATCCTTCGAACCAAAAAATGTTTTATCTTGCCTTGAAACTTGTATTTCTTCCTTGGTACTTGTGCTCGGTTATGACTGTTCAATCTGTGTTGTAGATCTAACTCTTGAATTTTCAATACCGTTGATCCTTAACAAACTTCTTGCAAGATATTCCAATCTTCTATAAATCTCTAGCTCATTGGCATCCTTCATTTAATAATGTATTTATTCATCCAATGCATTCCGTTACTACTCGATTGATACTCAGTTAATACTGAACTTTACTCAGTAGACATTTTGTATTTATCTTGGTTACTATCTCGGTGTATATCATCTCAGTGACTTGTTTCTTCTTTAACTGACAGCGATAACCTTGGAATTTATCGAATGGCTCCTTGCTCGGTAAAATAGAATAGTATCAAACCTTTACTCATTCTATTGCATGAAATATTTTCTCCTTCTTATTCAGTCTTCAAATACACATATATAGGATATCAAAACACTCAAAACAACATAATCTCATCACTGTCTAACTCGGTAATAGTTGCCCATTGAATAGCTTATTACTCCCCTTCATTTTCACATTCTTTCTGTGTCACTTACTGACATCTTTATACTCATCAAACCATACTCTTTAAGATATGGCAACATCATGCTGAATCAGAAAATCAATTGATTGACATCAATGCCAAAATAATATTATTAAGACAGTAATCATCCTTTATCAATTATATCATCAATTTCCAACAACCTTCTCAATATCCTCATACCAAAAAACTTATTGTAATGCCAATACCCCTTACCTGCCACCTTTTTCACTACATCCCCAAACTTTATATTTGGAATGATCGGGTGATGGTTAGATAGTGTAGCAGGTAGACCTTGATGAGAACCCCTAGATCTATTGGTTTGAATGAGAAAGGGTCTTTGGTCACATACATCCTATCAAGTCTGCAATAGATCTTATTATTCCCCTTTTGGTAGTTGCACCAAGTGTACCAAATCCCATTGCTTCCCTTCTTTTTGCCTTCCAGTGGATCAAAGAAATTCTTACACTTCTTCATCCTATCCCAGTGTAGTTTCTCAAATCCCTCCCAATTAAGTGTGGTGCCTCCACATTTGTCTTCTTGGTTTTCTATCATGTTAAAGTCCCCCCTGATGATCCATGGGATATTAGGGAGTGAGCCAATCCAATCCCATAATCTTTCTCTTTCCTTGTAATCATTAGGAGCATATATAGAGCAATTACCAATAATAGTATTATTAATATCAAATGTGACCCATGCTGCCCTGTTACATGGGGAATGCCCAAACTCCACAATTTTATGTTTCCATTTAAGGTGAATAAGGAGGCCCACACCTCCCCTACCTTTTTCATGATCTAAAATATATCTTTACTGAATCTCTCCATATACAGTCGAGATTAACTTCAAGAGTGAACTTAGTGGCCTTTAATTCCTATAGCATAGCTACATAAACCTCCCTATGCTGATTCAAAAATCTCCTAATCACTTTCTTTCTGTCCAGTGATTCTAGACCTCTAATATTCTAGCAGATGCACTTCATTGAGTATAGCGGTTAATGTGAGTCCTTTGCAGCCTTGAAGTTGTCATAGCATTTAGGGAGATCCTTATTTTGTCCAATTTTCTTCTTATTGGAAGGGTTTTTATTCTTAGACCCTAATAGTCTCCCTCTTCTATTTCCTATCTTGTTTAGGGCACTTCCACCTTCTGCCATTTCATTGTCCTCATTCTCCATCTCTTCTTCACTTGGAGATTCATCTTCACAATCTCCTTCCTTAGTGAGATCTATCTAGTAGGGATTCCCCACAATCTCAGATTGGAAATCTCTAGCATTACTAATTATGGTAGGCCTATCATTCTTGGGCAGATCACAAATGCCCTTCTCACCATAAATTGGATGATAAATAATAACTTGGATCTTACAGCTATTGTCTCCACAAGAGCCTTAGAATGAGTCGTCTGAGTTGATTTTATAGAATTTTGTGCAAGAAGAATTCCATTTCCCTCCCCATTGAGGTCATCAGATGCTAGATTTTCAAAGGAAAAATCCATATCAGCCAAATCCTTTCGAGAGATCACAACGTTCAGGATCTTTTTGTCGAGGGAAAGGGGACTATCCTTATCTAATTCCTTGTCGATTCATTCAGACCCCTCAAGATTCATCTCACAAGAACTAGTCCCATGATTAATCATCTTAATTCTAGAGAATCTCGCCTCCGGTAGTTTCTCTTGCAAATCATCCTCCATAGGTGAGGTATTGATGGTCTCTATCTTTTTATGGGGAGATAATTGCTTATCCTTCTCCAAATAATTAGCTCTAATACGAATCTGGGATAACTGTTGGGAGTTCTTTCATCTTCTTTTTTTAGGGTTTTTTCCGGTCGTATTACAACTATATCCTTCTTCCATTTGCTCTAATGCAACAACAACTGGGGAATGTGGCAAGGTATCCGCCCTCAAATTACCAAAATTCACATTCCTATCCAAGGTGGGCGAATATTTTACATTCTCCATTGCACTCGTATTTAGCTTGTTATTAGCAGCATCGATTTTGTTCGAGTTGGTCAATTCAATTCTAATATTGGCTGAAATGGGGGCACTTTGTTCCCCTTTTTTTAGTTTTGTTTAAGCCAATTTTACAGGTTAATATAGGGCAATTCTTCCGAATATGTCCTTCTTTTCTATATAAGAAACAATCATTTATACCGCCAATAATTTCAATGGCGTAGGAGTTTATGCCACCCCCCAAATTAATGGTGAGGGAACATGGTATATCCGTTCCCGGATTAATGGAAACCAGAACCCTCACATCAAGATGCAGGATTAGACTGGTTGATTTGTCTATCTGAAACCACTTTGCCAATTGGATCGATTAGTTGAGGGATGAATCTTCATAATAAGGGAGGCACAACCTTTATTATCATCCACCTAGGGCATGAAAGTGCCAAGATTTCATTGTTTATGGCCTCCGGTGTCTAACTTAGGGCAAGAAAGGTGCATGGACCAATGGTCCAATATTGTTTTTTCATATCTCCACTTGAGCTTTGTGTTCTTTAAAAAAAATAACAAAAAAACCCTTTTGTATGAGCCTACAAAAAGAGATATGAAACGCTAATTTTATACTCCAAACATTCCTGAACCAATCATCTAGAAATTTTCTAGCCAGGCACTTATCAATATCAACTACAGCGAAGAAGATTGCCACATTTGTTAGTCCATTCTTTTCTAAACCTAATTCATTCACCATAGATTCATTAGGTACAATGGAGAGAGATTTTAAGGGGAGGTTAGATCCCTTACCTGATGCAGGTTGCTTTCCATTCTCTCCACCTTCTTGGGGTCGATAGAAACAAACCTAGCATTTTCAGAGATCACTGGCAAGGGGTGGACGAGGGTGTCTTTGAAAGTTTTACTTGCAGTGGTAACTTTCTCTGTGCTTGATGCATCTCCCTTATCGGGTTTAATCGCTTCCCTTCCAGGATCCCAGGCCATTAATGGCTCGGGTACAATCACTCATGCTTGGAATGACTTCTCCTCCAAACGCACTCACCCACCAAACAAACAAGGATAAATGAAAATAACTGCAAAGATAAAAAAAATCAAAGGTTAGAAAAGCCTTACCACGGTGGAGGAGGGTTGACACCTCCTCCACAACTAGGGGATGACCCCTTAGCAGGCCACCACACGTGTGCTTGTAGAGCAAAATTGCAGACTGTGATCACCTTATATTTTATGATTTATTTGAGTGTGTGTGATTTTATGTTATTTTGATTATTGATATTAATTATAACTTGAGTGTTATAAATAAATTAATAATTAATTATTGGATATTGTTGTTTTAATTGTATTTTCAAATTAATAAATATATTCATATTATTGGATATTATTTATTAAGTGGTTTATTATTGTGCATGTGACTATTTTTATTGTGGAAATTATATTTTATTATGGAACTAATTGTTCCAATTTGGTGGAATTAGTTGTCCTATTTTTATTGATAATTATGTTTTTAATTGGAATTAATTATTTATTCTTTGCTTGGTTGTCAAGTGGGAGTTGACTATTTTTAGGGGATTTTTAATTGGAGATTAAATATTTGATTATTATTTTTTAATTGATTCGTGGGGATTTTTTTTTCAAAAATTAATTTAATATTATTGATTTAATGTTTTTAGATGATTTTTTATGATTTTCAAATTAGGGTTTTGCTTTTCTTTTGTGCATGTTTTTGTGAAGCTTTGTTTAGGTTGTGGTTGAGTTTTGTATATATTTTCTTTATAGGAGTTTTATTTTACATTTTTCTTTTCACAAAGTTTTGAGACAAGAATTATGATTGTGAACTGTATAGAATTTTGAGGGAGAATATAGGATTGCAAATTTTAGAAAAGGGTTTGTAGTTTTTCTATATTGATTGGAGGATTGATTTTCTAAGTTTTTCTTGGAGCTTGGATTAGATTGCTTTGGGTTTGATTGTTAGAATTTTGTTGCTGATTGGAAGAGGATTCATGTTTTAGAGATTCATTTGCAAATTCTCTCTATTTCTTTTCTATCTTTCTTAACAAATTTTCATGTAGGTTTCTATCTCTTGGTTTTGATTTCAATTTTAATTGAAATTAATCATTAAGGAGGAATTGGGAATGTTGTTTGATTATATTTATTGCTTGGAATCAGTTCTTTATTCATGTTTTGAAAAGAGTTCTATATTGTTAAATTGAGTGTCAGGATTGATTGTTTTAGTTGATCAAGTTTGATTTATGCTTGATTGAAAACCCTGTATAATTCCCTATGTTTGTTTTTTCTATGTTTTGGGGATGTTATTAGGCCTTTTTCAAATGGGTTTTTGTTAAAATTCAATTTTGAGTTTTATGCTATGATTTTCTTTATTTTACTGCATTTTCAAGCAATTGTGTAGGTTTTCTGGGTTTTGATTTGGTTTGCATTTTTGGTCAATTTTCACTCCTAATTAGTTCTAGAGGCTATAGGTAATGTTGTTTCTTATCAATTTTGGAACTTTGTGTCTGGTTGGACTTATTTCATATGCCCTTTCCTGATTTGGCTTGTGAGAAGGAACAATGATTTTAAAGTTATGATTTAGTTTTTTGAACTGGACCTTATGATTGGTCCTTGTTTGGAAGTCCTAATTGTATATTGTGCAATCTATTTATGTTTATATATTCTTGATATTCCTATTTATATAGCATATGTTTGATGATTCTTATTTTGATCCATAGAGGATAGACTATCTAGGTGCGTTAAGGGGGAGAGGCTCTCTATGGGGGCCATGGCCCTAAGTGGTTGCCAAGGTAACTCATAGGAGAGTAGTTTAATAAGTGATACAATTATGTTGAACCCAAGGTCGGATTGAGAGGAGGGGCTAAATCAGTCCAAAATAAAAATTAACACAAGACATAAAAATTAAACTTCAACAAACATCCAACATATGAACACCAAGATTTGTACGTGGAAAACACAAATAGGGGAAAACCAAAATGAGAACCTGCCCACAAAATATATCTACTATGTATATCAGATTACAAATAAAAGAGCTAGCTACTCTGAACTTGTACACTAAGGCTAACTTCTCATGGGGAAAGATACAAAAGAGGACTTGCAAAACCTAAGCTAACTGCACTAAGGGAAATATACAAAAAGATTTGAAAAGAAGGATCTCCTAGTCATGAAGTTGTCCTTGAACTCTGAATCAAGTGACCAACATCAACACACACAACTCGGATCTCAACTGCCAACACTCTATCTCAACTCTCTATCATAGTCTCAACACAACTTGGATGTCATTTGAACACAACTCTTCTTCTACTCTGTAATGAACCTCACCGATTATCCTTGCATCTATATTCATAATGCTTTCATTCCTTGCCTCTCTTTACTCTTTTTCCTCTTCTCAAGTCAATCATACATGTCCTTATATACAAGATAGATCATCAAAGCTTAAACCAAGTTTGTCTGTATAAAGGTTCACTTTCCAAACCACAAATACACACATTGATCCACTCTAGGAGAAAGAGGGGGCCAAAAAACATCTTCAAATATCAATTCATTAATCTGAAATTACTGGAACATAACCAAAAGCATATCCATACACTACACATCCATATAAGAAATCAACAATCAAAAACAAACTCTCCAATACAAATAACTCAAATCTGAATCTCCACACACTACAGTGAGACCCATAGCATATAAAAAATGATTCCACAAATCATATTTAAACCTAAACATAGGTCAAACATAGAGTCTCACAACCAACAATAATCCATGCCACAACACTCGGAGAACATAAAGATGTTTCTAGACCACAGAACCATCATATGCATAATATCAAAACTATATGAAATGAAGATAACAAGAATTCTCAACACCAGCAATAGATTTAGAACCCAAGCACTTCTAGAACAACCAATATTACAACTACAACATCAACCATAGCAAGATAACTCTACACCACATACATTCTAAATCATAGGTATTTTGGTCCAATCCAAAACAACAGGTTTGACATCAATGACAACCACAACAATACATCAATGCATACTTCCAACAATCTCCCCTTTTGTCATTAATGGCAACACTTGACAACATCTGTACCTTGAAGAAGAAGAATATTTCTCAATATCTCTACAAAAATATACATCATGCATTTTTGCACTATCTCTCAATCTCAATCTTTCCTAGCATATAAAACCTTCTCAATCTCTCCCTCGTTGCCAGAACTTATTCAATCTCTTTCCCTTTTCCATTAAGGACAAACGTCACAACAACACCGCACACACTACTTCTCCCACTGAGAGTAGTCACAACATCAATTTGGGAAACGAAATAGGCATGAAAGTTCCCCCTGCAAAGATACATCCCCATAATGTACCTAGCTATAAGAAGGAAGGGCAATGACCCCAAGCTTCTCCCAAAGAAACTCAAATGCATCCTTCACCAATGCCTTAGTGAAAATATCTACAACTTGCTCTTTCATAGAAATGTATTCTAATAGAACTTCCTTCTCAGCAAATTTCTCCCTTTAATAATGATATCGGATTGAAATATGCTTTGTTCTCAAATGCATAACTGGATTCTTTGAAATATTTATTATACTAGTATTATCACACATAATAGGAATTTCTTCATCATATGTTACCTTGATATCCTTAAGAGTCTATCTCATCCACATTATCTGAGTACAACAAGATGCCATTGCAATATACTCTTCTTCAACAATAGAGAGGGAAACTGGATGTTTTTTCTTATTGAACCAAGAGACCAATCTATCCCCTAAAAAAGAATGCACCACCACTAGTACTCTTTCGATCATCAACACTTCCACCCCAATCTACATTAGTATTTGATTTCAATATAAAATCTCCACCTTTTTTATACCAAATTCAATAATCCATAATACCTTTCAAGTATCTAAAAACTCTCTGTACAACTTGCTCATGTGTTACCTTCGAATTTGCCTGAAATCTAGCTACTAGACAAATAGCCTACATGATATCTGGTCTAGATGGAGTCAAATACAACAATCCACTAATCATTGATATGTACTTCTTTTATTCAACTTATGGAGACCCATCATCTTTACTCAGCTTGCATCCAATGGTTAAAGGAGTTGTAACCGGTTTGCAATCATCAAAACCAAACTTTTTCAACATTTCCTTCACATACTTGCTCTGAGAAATTAAAAAAAAATCTTTTGATTCAATGACTTGAAACCTAGGAAAGAAATACAACTCACCAATCATTGACATTTCAAATTCATTATGTATCTCTTTAGCAAATTCTTTACATAAAATTTCATCTACTCCAAATATAATGTCATTGACATAAACTATAACAATTAACAACTTATTTCCATCAATCTTATGATAAAGATTAGTATCTATTGTACCTTTCCTAAAATTCAATTGAAGCAAATACCTATCCAATCTTGCATATCATGCTCTAGGTGCCTATTTGAGTCCATACAATGCCTTCTTTAGTCTATATACCATATCTGGATCTTCTATCAATTTGAATCCATTTGATTTCTTAATGTAAAATTCTTCTCCTAGATCTCCATTCAAAAATGCTGATTTGACATCCATCTAATAAACTCTAAAGTTCTTGTAAGCTGAAAATGCAGGAAAAATATGAATAGCTTCCATTCTTACTACCAGAGAAAAACTTTCTTCAAAATCTATACCTTCCACTTGAGAATATCCTTTCCATACTAACCTTGCTTTATTCCTTGTCACTTATCTTTTCTCATTCATATTATTCTTGAATACCTACTTAGTTCCTATTACATTCTTCTCAACCGGTTTAGGTACCATCTTCCAAGTCTTGTTCTTCTGATTTAGTTTTTCCATTGCTTTTACCCAACTCTCATCTTTTCTTGCTTCCTCAAAACTATTCGGCTCTATCATAGTTAGAAAATAGTAATTATCTTGATCTTGAGCTTCTGCCATCTTCCTTCTAGTTTGGACACCTTTTGTCTTATCTCCGATTATCTAATTCTCTAAATGATGCTTCTAAATATACTTAGTAGGAAATTTCTCTGAATTCTCCTCCTCTTCTTCTTCTTCATCATCTGTTTCCTTCTCTTTGTTTTCTTTCGGTTCACTTTTATTTTCTAAAACAACTAGAACAATCATAATATTGGTCTCAATATTAGGTTCATTCTGATTCCATTCTTCGCATACTTCACATTCATACTTTCTACTATTTTGTTCAGCCTCTTGTTGAAACACTAGTAAGCCTTGTTTTTTGTAGCATATCCTTAAAAGATTCCTACATCTTCTATGGAGTCAAATTTTCTGAGATTGTCTTCACCTCTTTTGATATAACATTTGCTTCCAAATATATTAAAGTAGTTCATAGTAGGAGGTTTACCATTCCATAGCTCATAAGGTGTTTCAATATGGTTTACTCTGATCTGCACCTTATTAAGAAGATACACCATAGAATAAACTGCTTCTTTCTATTGGCAACAATAATGCAGTAAAAATGAGAGAGGGGGTGGTGAATCAATTTTCATGAAACTTAACCAAATTAACCTTAACTTCAAATCCGATCAAGATTAGAAAGAACAAATATAAACACCACATCAACAACATACATAAAACATCAATTTTTGATGTGGAAAACCCGATTAAGGGAAAAACCATGATGAGAACCTACCCACAATATGTTGATACTCTACAGTATGTGTAAATATTACAATGGGGAATGCACATGCATTCAGGCACACTGCCTAGAGCTCACTACTCAAAAACAACAAAGGGCTAAAACCTTGGGAAGGCTCACTGCCTTACAAAGATCAGACAACAATCTAGATTACATGAACTTAAAGAATAACATCTCCAGATGCTTGATTATAGCTTCGGTTAAGCACATTGTCTGCATTGCAACACTTCTTTGCACACTTCTTTGCACACTTCTTTGCTTTTCTCCTCTGCTACTGAAGGATCAAAACAATATTCACACATGCAGATGCATCTCTCAAATGAATATCACATGTATATATACAAATCATCAACCTTAACCTCAAGGTCGACTCAACATGTAAGACCTAATTACAAAATTACATCACATGATACACAAATCAATATGTGAGACGATACAATGTTGACATGGACATAACATGGACCCAAATCAAATCCTCGAACATGCAACACCACTGAATATCTTTCCAAGATAATGCACAACATGCAACAACCATTGGGTTAGCTAAAAGGTTGTATAGCACGAAGAATACTACTGGACCAATAAAATCTTTAATAATTTGCACACCACGATCAATACATACCATGAAAATGCATAGAACACAATTGAAGAGCATCAACAAGCAACGTGAATTTGTCTGCAACAACCACAAGATCTCGGATAGCTAGAATCGTCATCATTTCATCACCGGAGCTCAAGAACACCAACAAAAAATCGAAAGATATGGTTGCAAAGTTCCAAATCACCAACCATCTGAATTGAGGATGCACATGAAAGTCCCAAATACTCTCCAAAATCTACACAACATAATGAATCAATTCTAGAGCAATACAATATAGAAATGACAACTCTACAATACAAAATCAACAAAAAAACCAATCACCACATCAAACCACATAACTAGATCAAATCACCTTCCAGAACATTGAAACTCATACTAAATCAACTAGAGATAAGAATCTAAAAACCCATTAATCTGCATCAGCACAAGTGCAGCCAAACCAACTCTCTGCAACAAATAAATTCTCTGCAATGACATAGGAATATGTTGACATCAATGACAACAACACATTCCAACAACTCTAATACCCAACACTTTCCAATACACATTAGCCAAATTAGCATCTTTTAACAAATTCATAGCCATCTCTATAATAGTTTTGCTTTTCCTTTCCAGAACACCATTTCGCTGAGGAGTCCTCAAAGAAGAAAATGGCTTCTAATCACATGAATTTCACAAATATTATCAAACTCCCATGAAGTAAATTCTCCTCTATCCGATCTTAAGCACTTAATATTAGCAGCTACTTTATTCTCAACTGTGTATTTTAAAACTTAAAATCTATCAAAAGCCTCAAATTTTTCCTTTAAAGATGTAACCCAAGTCATTCTAGAGAAGTCATTAATAAGTAACATGAAATATCTTTCTTCATTTAAACCTCTCATCCTTGTAGGTCCACATAAGTTTGTATGAATCAACTCCAAAGTTTTCATAGTAGAATATTCCTTATTCTTAAATTTTTTCTTTTTTTTCTTTCCCAATTGACATTCTTTGCACACAATGGTAGTAGGCTTCACAAGTTTAGGTAAATCTCTAACTTCTTCAGATCTACAAATCTTGATCATGTTATAAAAATTGGCATGTCCCATTCTCTTGTTCCATAACCAACATTCATTACTTTGCATTAGAAAATACTTACTCTCCTCTTTATCCTTGATATAATATACACTTCCACCTATTCTAACTCCTACAATTCTTTTACCAGTCTTCTCCTTTTTGATCACACATCTGGTACTACTAAACAAAACTTCATGCCTTTTTCTACACATTTGACTAATGCTTAACAAACTATACCTTAATCCTTCAACATAATAAACATCATCAATCTTATGCTTAGCATCAATAGAAATGCTTCCAATACCTCAAATAGTTGTATCATCTTTTCTAGCAAACTTCATTGATCCTCCATCACTCTTCTTGAGATTAATAAACCTATATTTATCACTAGTCATATTATTTGAACATCTGGAGTCTATAATCGATGTACTTAGTTCTATCTTACATGCAATGAATTCATAATTGATCTTTTTTTCTGGTTTCTCCAAAGCATTCTCCTTGTCTTCAATTTCCAGAAATAGGGATTCTTCATTCGAATAATCATCAACTTCATCTTTTGATATATGCTTCTCAATAGAACACAAGCCCTTCTTCTCTCTTCTATTAAAATTGTGTTTCTTAAACTTGTTCTTCTTCTCATCAACATTTGATTTCTTATAACCTCCTCTGTAAGTGCAATTAGAATCATAATGGCCAATTCTACTGCAAGAAAAATATTTCAAAGGTAACTTACCTTTGTATTTCCTAGTGCCTCATTGCAATCTTCTCACAAATTTTTCTTCAACTTCATCTAGATCTCCATTGCATTCTTGATCATCAAGTCTTGAAACATTAAATGTTACTTCTCTCTTTTCTCTTTTCTCTTGCTCCATTTCTGAAATCTCATATGCTACTAAAGTACCAATAAGCTGATCAATAATATACTTACTCAAACCATTTCCCTTATATAGCACATCTTTGTAGCTTGTAGGAATTAGGAAAAGTCGGAAAATATCTTATGAACAACATCACATTCTTCATAATGTCCACTAGCAGCTCAAATTCCATCAGCAAGATCAGTCACTCTATCAATGTAGTTCTCAATGCTTTCATCTTCTATCATTCTCAAGTACTCATACTTTTACTTTAAATTCATGATCCTAGCCTACTTTGTCTTCAAATCTCCTTCATATGCCAAGCATAGCCTTTCCCATAGGTTTTTCTTCCTTCAATCCTTTTATTCTTCCAAACACTAAATCACTTATACAACTAAGGATTATCGCTCTAGCCTTTGCATTATCCTCCTTCAAATTTATCTCATTTGTTGTCTAAGAACCACTCTGGAAAGGTGTATATCTAGTCTGAATGATTTCCCAAATTTCATTATGCAATGTCTTCAAGTATGACTCCCTTCTCTCCTTCCAATATGGAAAATTTATACCATAAAAGATATGAACCTTGTAATGCATGTCCTGCGTCATATTGGATCTAACTCAAACGGTTAAGCTTACTCAAGTGGGACCTTGCTCTGATACCAATTGTTGAACCCAAGGCAACATTGAGAGGAGGGGTGAATCAATCCAGAACAAAATTTAATGCAACAGACAAATAATTAAACTACAACATATCCAATACATGAACACCAAGATTTATACATGGAAAACCCAAATAGGGAAAAACCAAGATGAGCACCTGCCCACAAAATATATCCACTATGTATATTAGATTACAAAGAAAAAAGATAATTGCTTCATACTTTCACACCAAGGCTAATTGCTCATGGGGCAAGATACAAAAGAGGACTTGCAAAACTTGAAGCTAACTGCACTTAGGACAATACAAAAAGATTTGAAAAGAATATTCTCTTGATCATGAAGTTGTCCTTGAACTCTGCATCAAGTGACCAACATCAACACACACAACTCTAATCTCAATTGCCAACACTTTGTCTCAACTCTCTGTCGTAGTCTCAACACAATTTGCATATCATTTGAACACAACTCTTCTTTTTCTCTTTATTGAACCTCACTAATTATCCTCCATGGGGGCTTCACTTAGTGAACCCAGGTTATATCACATGCATTCATGGCATACTAAAGAGTCCCTCTATTTTCAAAAAATATTGCCCTAAACTCTTGTCTTGTTAACCCCTCTTAATACACAACTTGAATTAAAAGCCCCCTATTTTCACCAAATATTGCATTTTTTCTTTGCCAGAATTAAAAACCCCGCTATTTTGACCAATAGGAAATGTATTGTACCCTCATTTTTGCTATATTAAAACCCCCAATATGAATGCACATGATATAATATTGCTTATTTAGTGAAGCCCTCGTGTTATCCTCACATCTATATTCATCACACTTTCCTTCCTTGCCTCTCTTCACTCTTTTGCCTCTGCTCAACTCAATAATACACATCCTTATATATAATATAGATCATCAAAGATTAAACCAAGTTGGCCTGAATCAAGAAATACTTTCTGAACCAAAAATATACACATTGATCCATTCCAAGAGAAAGAGGGGACCAAAACACATCTTCAAAGATTAATTCACCGATTTGCAATTATTGGAACATAGCCAATGACATATCGATATGCTACACATCCATATAAGCAATTAATGGCCAATAACAAAATCTCCAATGCAAATAACTCAAATTTGGATCTCTAAACACTACAATGAGGCCCATAATATATCAAACATGCTTCCACAAATCATATCCAGACCTAAGGATAGATCAAACATAGAATCTCACAACCACTAACAATCAATGCAACAACACCCGGAGAACACTGTAAAGATGTTTCCACATTATAGAACTATCATATCCATAATATTGAAACTATATCCAATAACGATAATAATAACACTCAACACTAGCAACAAATTCCAAACCCAAGCACTTCCAAAACAACCAATAGAACAACTGCAACATCAACCAAAACAAGATAACTCTACACCACAGACATTTCGAACTATAGACATTCTGATCCAATCCAAAACAAGTTAGACATCAATGACAACCACAACAACACATAAACACATACTTTGAACACATTAACAATAAAACTTTGGGTTGTGTTTTACATGCTAATAAGATAATGTATTATGCCTCACTCATGGCCTCATGTGCTTGTATAGATAGGGGATAAGATTGGGAAGGCAAGTACGTATGTTTGGAGAGGCATTCATCATGAGAGGTGCTTGGAGTTGGCATGATTATGTAATACCTTGTCTTAAAGAAAGGATTATATAGTACCACATGAGCTCTCCATGAGGGTCAAGGTTTGGTGTCAGGAGAGGGTAAGACTACCAGGGTAACTCATGAGAGAATATGCAATGACAATCTCTCCTTATGTATCCTAGTATCCTATTGTGCTAGCTTTTATGTGGAAGCCTCTAGGATTTCTTTGGATTGTGTTTGGAAGTCTTTTGGTTGTTATCCTTATTTTCTTATCTTGTGTAGTAGTGTCTTGTGTATCTTGGTTGTGGTGTATGTTCAGTTCCTTAATCCCCAGCTTTCTTGCTTTTTGTTCAGTATCTTGTGTCTATCTCTACGATGGGGATGACCTCTGGGTGCCACATAGTCAGGTGGTAGTATTTCCCATCCATTGGGTATTTTTGGATTTCTTATTCGTATTCAACTGGATGGATCTTATCTTTTATTCTAGTGTTTTCACATTTAGAGGTAGGTTGTTCTACCATTGTAACATGTATTTGATATATATCTTCTAGAAGTGATGAAAAAGGATATTTGTAATTGGATACTCCTAGTGGAAAGGATTGTAATAATACTGTTATGATAGATGTGTTGGTATTAATGGATAAATTGTAAGTGAATCTACTCATTTGGATTACATATATATGTTCTTCTTCTTGATGAATTTTATCATAGGAACCTTCCATTAGGCATTTTAAAATGAACTTAGCATAGGCCTTATGTGATGAGTCATGCGGTTTTTTATTAGGAGTTTATTTGATCAAGTTAAGTGGATGTATCCTATTAAGAATGTCTATGTTATTTGGAATAATGTAATTAGTAAAGTTATCTTCATGTTATTGACTTAGCAGTGTTTAATACATGTTACTAAGTGTCACTTAGTAGCAATGTTAAAGAACCCTTAGAGGATTGTTATGAGATGTGATTAAGTCTTGTGCTAAATATTGTTATGATTCATCCATGTAATGTAATAAATTTACTTAGTGTTGTATTGATTTAAGAGATGGTTGACGTATTATGTCTTCCTTTTTTAAAATAAAATTATTTGATATGTGTTTTGGTTTATTAGTTTTTATTCCCTCGGGGTTCCCTAGCGGGGCATTACAATATTTTACCTGAACAACTACACACCTATCCTACAATTTTGTTAGGACTGTCAAGATGCAAAAGAGATAAAGGGGTTTGCAATAATGACAAAGGAAGAGACATAGACACTAAATAAGAAGGCAAATTGGATGTGCATCAAATGTGAGGAAAAAATAATACAAATAGTCATGAATCATTACAAACAATAATGAAGAAAGGAAAAGTATGTAACAAAAATAAGGTAAGTCATCCACCAAAAAAGGTAGTTGAGTATGGTTGTGTAGTGTGGCTACACTAGAAACCATGAAGAGGATGATGCCACAAAAATAAGTAGAGGTGAACAAATGTAGGGTATTCCACAAAGCGGGTAGAGAGACATACATGAGGAAAATTTGAAGATAGTGTTGAACACATCCCAAGAATGAGAGGGTTGGGGTGAACCATTCTTGAACAACTAGTTAAACTTTTCAGTCACAACTTCATATCCAATTTGACTTGTAGAAATGAAAGATAAGACAATGAGCACCATACACAAGAGAACATCAAATTTATGTGGAAAATCTAAAGAGGGAAAAACCATGGTGAGAGTCAACTCACAATATATGAACAAGATTACAATATTTATTTTAGGCACATTCCCAACAAAGCTCAATGCTCTTGGAAGGACTTGTAGGCTGAGGTGCACTACCCCAAGGAAAGATACAATGGACATGCATGCTGAGAATCATTGTCTTAGTAAAAGATAAAAAAAATTAAAAAGGAGACTCGCTATCTCTAAGTAAGGTACATGAATACATGAATCAATATGAATAAGCCTTCAGCATGCTACCACCAACAATCTCCAAGCATTTAGTTTCCCTTGGGTAAAAGCACAAAGTTGTGTCACACTTTTATAGAGGAAATGGCCAATGCTGATTCAGCTTTCTAAATTGAATCAAAAGAAAGTGAAATATATGTTTTGAATTTTGAAATGATGTAAACTAATAAAATGTTTATTTTATATTTGTAATTTTTTTTTAAAATTAAAAATTATTTGAATATTCTTTCTTATAAAGTAAATACTATAATTTAGTTGCTGATAAAATACTGAAATTGAAGTTACATGAGGCGTCACACTTTATATAGTAAATTTTACCTTTTTTTCTTCATTTTTTTTGTGTATAATGATAACTTGAAACTTTAGTGCAAAAATATATTTTTAACTATTTTTTATGTACATAGATTTTTCAATAAATTTGAAAAGTTGCACGTATTGAATTATAGTTATCTTTTCATTTGGCGTCACCATTTTTCTTAATTATTTATCCAAATTAGAAAATAATTATATAATCTTGAAGTCGACTCTTTTCTCTAGTACATTTATTTTTTCCAAATATTTTAAATAAAATTTAGTATTTTTCCTTTACAAGATAATCAACCTTATATTTTAGTGTTGATGACCTACTTTTAATAAAAATAAAATATACAATATAAAACTAATTAAAATATTAAAAGATATATGTTTGGCAAAATTCACTTATAGATCTATAAAAGGGTATTTTTACATTTAAAAAAAAAACAATTATTTATAAAAGTAGGAGTTGTTGAAACAACGAGTTTTTTTTAAAAGCATTTTATTTTGGTAATTAGACCCAAAGTGATATAAATTGGCTTCCAGTAGTTTGAACTCCTAAAATAGGAAATATAAATTGCATCAAACACATAAATGAGCTATAAAAGGAAGGAACACGTGTTGTGTGTTTTGACACATCATAGGGTATCTATAATGGAGATAAGGTCAACTCTACTTTATTGGGTGGTTTTATCCCATGGTTTTGTAATACCATTTGACAGTTTTTTGTATTGTATCTCCTATATATGAGGTGCGTTAAATAGAGGTTGTGTGTAAGAGTCTTATGGCTATTGAGTTACCTCTAACTCTCTGATTAACTTGGTACTCCTATGAAGAGCTTGCTTTGCAAGTATATTGTAATATGTTATTGATTGTTGAATAATATATTGAGTTACTTTTGGAGTGTGGGGTTTTTCTCCCGAAAGGGTTTTCCTCACATAAATCATTGTGTTGTTGTGTTGTGGTATGCATGATATTTTATTTATTTTTGTTAAGTTTCTGTAACTGTTGTAATGATCTATAAAAATTTTGCATTACCCTCCTCTCAAGGTTAGTGTAGGAAGTTGTTCCACTACTTGACTTCCTTACAAGTGATATTAGGGCCTGATCACCTTTGGTTTCAGTTGTGGGTTGTTGGGTTTTTTGAACTAATCCAAATTTGAGTGGGAGCTTATGCTGAAGATATTATTGATCTTGTTGCAGTAATTTTCAGATGGCAAGTTTGTCAAGGAGAATAGAGGTGGAGAAATTTAATGGTAGTAATTTTGAAATGTGGAAGTTGAAGATGCAAAATCTGCTAATAGATTGAGATTTGTAGGATGACGTTGATCTAAATGTCTCAAGACCCGTAGATCCTACTGTGACTGCTCAATTTATGATGTTATGGACTGTAAAGCCAAAGGTCTAATTAGATTGTGCTTGGCAGACTCGGTTTTGACCAATTTCCATGAAGACAACTCTGCAAAGAAGTTATGGACTAAGCTCGGTGAGATGTATCAAGCCAAATATTTATTAAATTAGATTTTCTTGAGAAAGAAATTGTATTTCTTGAAGATGGAAGAGGATGCATGAATTGCAAACAACCTAGAAGCATTTAATATGTTGGTGGCTCAATTGGTATCAGATGGACGAAGAAGAGAAATGCCAAATATTGCTTTGTTATTTTCCTAATTCATGGGATTCTCTTGTTATGGCTATCAGGAGTACTTATGTTGTTTTGAAGTATGAAGATGTGGTGGGTGCCCTACTTGGTGAAGAGATGTAGAGGAAGGTATCCATTAGTTCGAAGAAGGCCCTAATTATTCGTGGAAGACCTAAGGAAAAAGGAAAGAAGAATGAGAAGCACAATAAGTCCAAATCTAGAGGGAGATCAAAATCTCCTAGAAAGTCCAAAGTCATCTACGAGAATTGCGGTAATTCAAGTCACATCCATAAGGGCTGCAAAGAAGAAAAGAAGAAAAAGAAGAAGTTTGATTCTAATTTTGAGTCTGAGAAGGAAGATGGTGATGCATTCATTGTAACTTTGGCTACTCATACAGGTAATGATGCATGGTTAATTGACTCATGTGCATCTTTTCATACGACTTACAATAAATATTGCTTTTCTGAATATGAATAATTTGATAGAGGTAAGGTGTACTTGGGTGATGATTCACATTTAGACATTGTTGGTCAAGGTAAAGTTAGGATAAGGTTTCTTGATGGTAGAATAAATAGGATTACTGGTGTGTTGCATATCCCTGAATTAAAATGAAATTTATTATCTATGAGAAAACTGATAGATGCAGGTGTGCAGGTAGTCTTTTCTGATGCAGGATGTAAGATGATTAAGGGTGCTATGGTGATTGCTAGAGGTATCAGGTTTGACACTTTGTATAAGATAGAGGCATACACTGTTACGTTTAATAACACTTCTATAAAAAGTAAATTGTGGATACTTAGTTAAAATGTTTGAGGGTTTCACCTTTAGCAGATGGACATGGATTTTGGTTTCCCAAGGGTGCTCTTTCTTTTGAAGCAAAATTACCTATAGAGAAGACTATGTTATGGCACTAGAGACTTTTCTACATTGGAAAAAAGGGTCTGAGGGCCTTAAAAAATAAAACATTGTTGGAGGTTTGAATGATTGTAATCTTGACTTTGATTTCTATGAACATTACATTTATGGAAAATAAAACTACATTCAATTTTACTCGAGTTCTCATAAATCTTCTGGTATTTTGGATCTTATTCATTGTGATGTGTTTGGTCCTATAGATGTTCGTTCTATTGGAAAATACACATATTATGTTTTATTTATTGATTATTTTAGTAGAAGGACATGGGTATATTTTATAAATAGTAAATCTCAACTTTTCAATCATTTTAAAGAATTTAAAACAATGATTGAGTTGTAGACTGGAAACAAAATTAAATGTTTGAGGACTGATAATGATGGTAAAGTTTGCTCTAATTATTTTTGACAAATTGTGTAAAGATTGTGGCATGACAACTCTATATTCTCCATAGCAAAATGGATAAATGTAGAAAGAATGGACATGACACTGATGGAGAAGGCTAGGAGTATGTTGAGTGGTCTAGGTCTAGAACAAAATTTTTGGGTTTAAGTTGTTGCCACTGCTTGCTACCTGATTAACAAGTCTCCTATATTAGCTTTTCTTGATAAAATACCTATAGAAGCATGGTTAGGTCACAAGCATTCATTGAGACATCTTAGATTTTTTGGTCATAAAGCATATACACATGTGTCAAAGGAGAAGTGAACAAAGTTGGAGAACAAGGCTATGAAATTTATCTTCATTGGTTATAGTTATGGTGTGAAAGGATATAAGCTTTGGGACCCTGTTGCACAAAAGGTAGTTCATAGAAGAAGTGTTATTTTTAGAGAAATTAAGTATCCTTCCATTACATTGTAGTTAGAATAGACTAATTAGGAAGATGTGATTCAATTCCCTTCTATTCCTGGAAGAGTTGAATCGAGACCACATGATAGGCAAGAAGTTGAGGAGAGCTCATCTAGCTCTAAATCTTCAGAAGAGGAGGAAGAACCTCCAACTCATCTTTTTTGAAGGTCCACAAGACATAGACAACCACCTAAAAGGTATTCACCTGATGATTGGAGATATATTTTTTCTTTGAATACTAATGTGGATAAACCTAGATTTGTAGAAGAGGCATTAGGTATGAATGATGCAAAATCCTAAAAAATTGTTATGGAAGAAGAAATGGCAGCTTTGAAAAAGAATGACACATGAGATCTTGTACCATTGCCCTATCGATGAAATCTCATTGGTTACAAATGGGTGTTCAAGAAAAATATTGATTCAGATGGAAGCATTGAAAAGTATAAAAAAAGTTTGGTTGCAAAAGGGCTAGTCTCAAGTTGAGGGTGTTGATTATGGTGAGATATTTTCTCCTGTTGCAAAAAGTACATCCATAAAGATTTTTAATTTCTATTGTTGCTTCTTATGATTTAGAGGTTAAGCAAATGGATGTGAAAACTAATTTCCTTCATTGTGATTTGGAGGAGGATATTTATATGACACAACCAGATCACTATGTGGTGAAAGGGAAAAGTAATTTGGTCTATAAATTGACAAAATCTTTGTATGACCTCAAACATAGTCTTAGGATGTGGTACCATACATTTGATACCTATGTGTTGATTTTAAGATTTGAGCATTCTAAATCAGATCAATGTGTTTATTATAAACTTGATGGTGATCATTTCCTATACATTGCATTATATGTTGATGATATGTTATTGAAGCAGTCACCGGTTAGGAGGAACCTCAAAGAGATCAATTCGGACTAGTCAGCAAGACTAAACACAATGAAAACACAAGGAAGTGATGGAGGCAATGCAAAAGAAAATGAATTATAACATGAAAAATGATTACAACCAACCGGTAACAACCGGATTATAGAAACTGACTCATAGGCCTGCTAAAACATGCTCAAAGTACAAAATAGGTCACAACTAGGATCTCAAATCTCAAGATCTATCTTCTATGCTTAGTCTAACTTCTTGGTTCCATTCTAATACTCTATTACAATTATTTATATGATCGAAGGGGATCCGGTAGACCCAAAGTGGGATCAAAACCTAAAGAACAAGACCTAACATGCAAAACCAACAACGTCAGCCTCCACCAAGGAAGTTCCTCTTGAAAATCCAAAGGATGAAGAGTAGATCATGGGAAAAGGTTGGCGACATGCCAAGGAACATTGGAATCAATGCTTAGGGATCCACACACTATAGAAGGGATGTGGTAGATCACCAATGCAAATAGGTCTAGACAACCAGTAACAAGAAACTATCAACCAGTAATAGAAAACTGTCTCAAAAACTGGTAGCGATAACTTGCCAAAAAATGAGCCAAATGCTCCAAGGTTTGGGAATAAGGAAGATGATCAAGTCTTCAAGTAAAATCCAACTTGATAGGTTCCGATGAGCCAAATTCAGCACACAAAAAGAAATGTCGAAACTGCAAACAGAAAGAAAAAACAGAAAGGAAATATTTTTTGATTGATGCAAGATTGCCATGAACTAGGGATCCTCCTGCATCAGGCATCCAGGGTTGTTGAAAAAGTGAGTCTCTCACTTTGCTGGGGTCAAAGGAAAACCAAGGGGGTCTACCTCTACCTAATAAATCCAAGATGAATCTTCAATTGGTCTATCCTTCCACTTCACAAGGTAATCCTTATACTGACTGCTTCAGGTACTACGCCCAATCCTACTATCCAAAATGTCTTCAATCTGATCTGGTTCCTTTCGGGGCAACTGTTTCTCCAAGTCTGCAATACTATCCTCATTGAATTCTGGTTCATGATAGTGGTGAATATCTAGAATGTTAAACATAGGTGAAATACTCAAACTATAAAGTAACTCCACTTCATATTCATTCCCAGAACAAAACTTTCTCAAAATCCTACAAGGTCCAAACTTTCTCATCTGCAATTTGTTATAAGTTCCAACTAAGAATCTTTATTTTCTCAGACACCATCACTTCATCGCCACTTTCAAATTCCTTAAGTCTCCTCTTCTCACCCGCCTTCTCCTTATACATGTTATTCATTTCCTCCAAATGTTGCTTAACTTGAATATGTAAGTCCTTCATGTGATCTACAAATTCTTCTGCTTCTGAACTTCTTCGGTCTTCACTACTAAAATATCTCTTAATTCTGATATACCTCTAGGATGTACTCTGGTAACAATCTCAAAAGGTGTTCTTCCAGTACTCCTGTTTACTAAATTATTGTAGGAAAACTCTGCTTGTGCAAGAATCAAATTCCAACTTTTTGTTTTGTCTCCAACTAAACACCTCAATAAATTTACCAAGCTCCGGTTGACTACTTCTGTCTGTCCATCAGTTTGTGAATGAAAAGTAGAACTAAACTTCAAATCTATTTTCATCTTCTTCCAAAGTGTTCTCCAAAAATAGTCAACAAACTTAGTGTCTCTATCTTGAACTATGCTCTTAGGTAATCCATACAATCTCACTACTTCTTTGAAAAATAGGTCTGCTACATGTAATGCATATGATGTCTTCTTACAAGGTATGAAATGAGCCATCTTCAAAAATCTATCCACTACCACAAATATAGAATCATTCCCTCTTGGTGTTTTAGGCAATCCAAGTATGAAATACATGCTTATATCCTCCCAAGGTCTTACTGGTACTGTCAAAGGTTTATACAATCCCACATTTTGACTACTTCCCTTTGCAACTTGACAAAATCTACAACTTTGCACATATTTCTTGACATCCTTATGAATATGGGGCCAAAAGTAATGCTCACTCACCAATGTTACTATTTTGTCAATACCAAAATGTCCGACTAATCCTCCACTGTGTTTCTCCTTTATCAAATTCTCCCTCATAGAATTCTTAAGTATACATAACTGAACTCCTCTTAATAATATCCCATCTTGAATGAAGTAATCCAACCACTTTCTTCTATCTACTGTAATCGGTTCTCTACATGCTCTCCAAGGTTCTGCAAAATCCGGTCATCATCATACAAGGTCTTCAATCCCTCAAATCCCAGTATTGTCACTCTCATCTATGTTAGTAAATTCCTTCTCTTACTTAGTCCATCAACAACTTTGTTAGATTTCCCACTTCTATACTTCAACACAAAGGTGTAACTCTGCAAAAATTCTACCCATCTCATATGTCTCTGATTCAACTTACTCTGACTATTCAAATGCTACAAGGCTTGATGATCTATTTACAATACAAAATCCTTAGGCAATAGGTAATGTCTCCATTTCTTCAAGGCTTGAACTATGACATAAAACTCCTAATCATACACTGAATATCTCCTCCGATTATCATTCAATTTCTCACTGAAATAAGTTACCGCTCTCCCTTCCTGACTCAAGACTGCTCCTATTGTTGTTCCACTTGCATCACAATCCACTTGAAATACTTTATTGAAATCCAGTAAAGCTAACACAAGATGCTCAGTCACTTTCCTTTTCAAAAGCTCAAAATTTTGTTTGCTCCAGTGGTCCAATTGAATTCCTTCCGATCTCCCCTCATGGTCTCAATCATAGGGTTACAAACTGAACTAAAATTTCTGATGAACTTTCGGTAGAAACTAGCCAATCCATGAAATGATCTTACCTCTCCAATTCTTTCTAGTGTAGGCCACTCAACAATTTCTTTTTCTTTCTCAGGGTCCATCTTCAAACCATCCTCAGATATCACAAATCCAAAATAGACTAACTCATCTTTCATGAAAGTACACTTCTTAATATTTATCAACAACTTTTCTTCTCTCAACCTCTGCAAAACTTGTCTCAAATACAACAAATGCTTCTCTTTTGTCTTACTCAAAATCAGAATGTCATCCAAATATACAATAAAAAACTTACCCAAGAATTTCTTCAATACCTCATTCATTAGCCTCATGAAAGTACTTAGTGCATTAGTTAACCCAAAAGGCATCATCAACCATTCATACAGTCCTTCATTTGTCTTGAATGTTGTCTTCCACTCATCTCCTTCTCTGATCCTGATCTGATGATATCCACTCTTCAAGTCTATCTTTGTAAAGTATTTGGGTCCACTCAAAAAGTCCATTATGTCATTCATCCTAGGCAAAAGAAACTGGTAATTCATTGTGATCTTGTTTATTAGTCTAGAATTTATACACATTCTCCACTCTCCATTTTTCTTAGGTGCTAATACTGTTGGTATTGCACAAGGGCTTAGACTTTCTTTGATGAAACCTTTCTTCAAGAACTCCTGCACTTGTCTATTTAGTTCTTCATTCTCTGTCAGTGTCATCTGGTGTGTAGCTTTGTTAGGCAAACTAGCTCTAGGAACCAGGTCCATTCAATGATTGATACTTCTCACAGGTGGCAATCCATCAGGCACATTATCTGAAATGATGTCTTCATATTCTGTCAACAAATTTTTTTATCTCTTTTGGTTGTTCCTCTTCATGCTCTAGATTCTCAGTCTTCTTAGGAATTAAGGCAAAACACACATTCTTATGTCTCAATCCATCCAAGAATTTCCTTCCATCCACCAAATAGATTCTAGCATTTGTACATACTTCACTCTTGAAAGGTTCCTCCCATCATGAATTACCTGTCTATCAAACTGCCAAGGTCTACCCAATAAAAGATGACAAATATCCATAGGCATAATATCACACAAGACTTCATCATGATAATTCTCAATTTTAAATTTCACCAAACATTGCTCACTTACTAACAACTTATGTTCATCTTGAATCCATACTATTTGATAAGGCTTAGGGTGTTTCAACCTTTTCAAATTCAACTTATTCACCATCTCTTCTAAAACAAGATTATCTGAACTACCACTATCAATAACAACTTTACAACACTTACTAGATACCTTACAGCTGGTTTTGAATAAATTCTTCCTCTACAAGGGCTCTTCATCTCTCCCGGTATGATACAAATCCCTCCTCATCATCAACAATTCTCCATCTTCTGGTTTATTATCCGATTCGGTGGGGTTTTCTTCCACCACTACAACTCTTCTGATATTCTTTGTCTTCTTACACTCGAAAGCACGATGTCCTCCTCCACACTGAAAGAAAGTTCCTCTAAATGTTCTCTTGTCTTGTCTTCCAAAATTATCATTCTGATAGACATCCGATTGTCTCCTCCAGTAGAAATTTCTATCATCTTTTCAGTATGAATTACCTTCTTTGCTTACTTACTTGTCCTTGTTTTGATGTGTATAGGTTTCTCTACCTCCTGTATATCCTTTTCCTCCTTGAAATCTTCCTTCAGAAAACCTTCCACCTCTTCATCTCTGCCTCTGCTCATGTCTTTTGTTTACCTTTTCTTCTGCCTTAAGGGCGTACTGGTAAGCCTCTTCAACACTCTGTAATTTGATCAAACTGAGTTCATCTTATATAGACATCCGTAATCCATTCAAATATCTTGCAACTTTTTCAACTTCATCATGAACATGTCTAGATCTAATATTCAACTTGGAAAATGCTTCGGTGTATTCCTTCACACTATATTCCTTTTGTCTCGAATTCTGCAATTTCTAGAATAGATTCACTTGATAATCAATTGACATAAATTTTGATTTCAACTTAGCAATCATCTGATCCCATGTCTTGATCTTCTCCTTACCTCTTCTTTGTCTATCAACTTGCAAATTCTCCCACCAAAGAGAAGAATGACCTTTCAACTAAGTATAGGCATATTTTACCTTCCTTTCTTCTACAGTGTTTTCAAAATCAAAATATTTTTCCATCTTCGAGATCCAATCCATCAATTCAACCGAATCCAACTTTCCATCATATTCCGGTGGGATAAAATGAGGTTTAGTATTCACCCTACTCAAAACCCTCAAAAACCTTTCCCCATTCGGAGCAACCACTAGTGGGTTTACTTATTCTACTAGGGCTTCTTCTCCTTCATCTTCAGTTACATCTTTAATGTGTCGACCTCTTCTTTGGGCTATCTCTACGACTTCCAACCGGTTCCTCACAATATTTCCATAGCAACAATATCTGCATTCCCACACGCTCCACCATTCCTAATTCCTCTTTGCGCCATCTTTACACCAGTCCTTTGTAGTTGCAGGTCGGATCCACAGACTACCACCCTACAATAAAATTCTCAAGACAACACAACCTCCAAAATGAAAACTCACTCTAATATTACTTGAAGTAGTCACTGGTTAGGAGGGACCTCAAAGACTTCAATCCGGATCGGTTAGCAAGAGTAAACACAATGGAAACATAGGGACATGATGGAGGAAATACATAACAGATTGAATTATAACATGAAAAATGATTACAACTAACTGGTAACAACCGGGTTATAGAAACCAGCTCACAGGCCTACTAAAACATGCTCAAAGTACAAAATAGGTCACAATCGAGACCTCAAATCTCAAGATCAATCTTCTATTCTTAGCCTAACTTCTTGGTTCCATTCTAATGCTCTATTACAATTATTTATATGATCCAAGGGAATCCCATTGTCCCAAAGAGGGATCAAAACTCGAAGAACAAGACCTAATGTGCAAAACCAACAAGGTCGGCGTCCACCAAGGAAGTTCCTCCAAAAAATCCAAAGAATGAAGAGTAGATCATGGGAAAAGGTCAGCCACATGCCAAGGAACATCATAATCAACACTCAGGGCTCCACAAGCTATGAAAGGGATCTGGTAGATCACCAATGCAAATAGGTCTAGGCAACCAGTAATAGGAAATTGTCAACCGGTAGCAAGAAACTATCTTAGAAACCGGTAGCGATAACTTACCAGAAAACTATCCAAATACTCCAAGGGTTGGAAATAAGGAAGATGATCAAGTCTTCAAGTAAAATCCAACTCCACAGGTTCTAATGAGCCAAATCAGGGACACACAGAAAGAAATGCTGAAACTGCAAACAAGAAGAAAAAATAGAAAGGAGATATTTTTTGGTTGATGCAAGATTGCCATGAACTAGGGATGCTCCTACATCATTTATTCATCAATAAAAGGAAAGGTATGATTTCATTACTAAAATCCATGCTTTCTACTAAATTTGAAATGAAAGATCTTGGTGCAGTGAAACACATACTTGGGATGTGACGAAAAGGAGAGGCTTGTCAAGCACAATAGGACTTACATCCTTCCCAACCAGGTAAAAAGCTTATGGCGTAAAAGGCTGAAAGTGATAATGGAATTTGTTACAGTTGATTGCTGGTTTACTAAAGTTTATAGCTACCATTTTGTGTTATTGAATCATTTTAGATATGGGAATAAGGTTTCCTTTCCCTTTTATCTGGTTTCTTCCCTTAATAACTGTCTGACTGACCACTTGAAGAACCCTAAGTTGAGCCCTTTGGCTCATTAGGGGTTAACCCTTTTAATTTATGAGAATTTGGAATCTAGGGTTAACAGGGTAAAGGCTTTTCTGGATGATAAAGAGGAGGAGTATATCCCTAGTGATGGTTTAGATGGTTCTGAGTCTGACGACAAGGTCACCGCCTCTAACCCCCCTTAAGAAGGGGGTTAGAAAGATCAACAATGATATTTCATCGGCGGGGGAAACCTTTACTAGAAAGGTGAAGCCCAAGGGGAAGGGTAAGAGGATTATTTTATCTAATTTTAATTTTGGGGTCAAACAACATCCTAATGTTTCTGATAACAAGGAATTAGAGCCAATGGACTTGGATTCCCAAGACTTAGAAGATAAGGCAAAAATGATGTTCAATATCTTGGGAATTGTTGGAAGTGTCTCTGTTGATATGTACCAATTCCAATGCTTAAGACCCTGCATCTTAAGCAAATAACTTCCTCAGCTAAATTGGAAAGGATTGAAGGGGTTGTGGAGAAAGAGGGACAAGCAAGAACAAAGGAATAGGGGAAAGAAAGTGTTTCTAAAAGCAATGAGTGTGCCCTTGTTAGGATTCCCAAAGATACTGAGAGGGGGAGGGGTGAATCAGTATCTTATCGGTTTGTGCATTGACTTAGAATTAAAACATGAAAAGCATATCAATACTCTCTACTGGTAAACAAAACTAGTGTAGTAAAGAAGAATAACAACCACAAGAAAACACACCATAACACAGAAGTTTAACGAGGAAACACGGTGTGGGAAAAACCTCTGTGGGATTTGTGACCCACAATATTCGCTTACTGACCAATAAGTGAATATTACTCTTACAATAGGGGTCTGCACATGTAGGAAGGCCAAGTTCCTAGAGCTCACTATTCAATTACAAAATGGGAAGTATCACTAAATTACAAAATGAATTATGCAAATCCAATGTCTTGTACTGCTTCAAAATAGCATCTACTATGCCAGATCTAGTACCGGTTTTAGCTCTGCTTCATACATAAACCCTTAACCTATAATTCACATAATAGGTTTGCCTTAATTCGCCTATCTACTTCCTTACAAAATGTTCTATAATGATCTCATACATATATGAGTCATTTTACAACTTGCCAAGTCGGCTTACAATGATTTTACAATAATTTATAAAATATATTATAAACAAAATTCTTGTCGGTCTGGGTGCTGATATACTTCCTTTTACTGCCGGTGGTCTATGTGCCGGTGTAGAGTCTATTGTTGCTTGGTGTCGGTAAATTGTCCTACCGGTATCATAGGATTGCAAGGTTGCCATCAATGACAAAACCTTCAATCACCTACAATATCTCATTGGAGTGTGCATTTTCCAACAATCTCCCCCTTTGGCATTGATGGCAACACTCATGAGAAAAATCCAAAAATTGTCATCCAAAAAGAATCTACCAGAATTGTCTTACCAAAAATTGTGTACCAAAGGAATATGTGCTCCCCCCAAGCTAATGAGCCATTTGCTGATTATTTTTCTCATTACCACTACTCCCCCTTTGGCATCAATGGCAAAGGTTGTCAAAGTGTCAATTGAGTGTGGTTTCCAGCTTCATCCTTGTAACCGGTTGGTTACAATATGAAAAAGGTCTACCAATACCAGATTCAGGCTCTCAGTGAACCGTTTGCTATCTTTTAATATGGCATGTGTCCTCTGAATTGTACTGGTGAGGTGTTGCATTTGCTGTGCTGGTGTTTTCTATCCTTGAATTAAAGCCTCAGATATCTCTTTTCTTAAGGAGGTGAGGTAGTCCAATTTTGGACTAAGTCTCCATTTTAGATCTTTTGCCTTTCCTTTTATTCTTTCCTTTTCTCTTTCCAATTTTAGGAGTTCCTCTTCAAAACTTGTTATTTTCTGCTCAAAAACTGATAATGGTTCAGATGAATTAATGAAATTGTCAGCTAATTTATTTATTTCTTCCTGTACCTTGTTGATCTTTTGGTCTATTTCTAGTGTCAAAAAGTTTGTTTGACATGTATCCTTGTACCAAGTTTTAAATTGTTTTAGTGTATTGCATAGTGCCGATAAAAGAGTGTAAAATTGTCTTATGCACTTCTTTATTTCCTCTTCAAATAATTTGTGTTTTTCCTTCTCTAGTTTGTCCTTGAATGCTTCCTCATTTATTTGTTCAACTATCACAATGTTGTCAGTAATATACTTGGACAATGTGTCAAGTTGATTCAAAGAATCTTTATTATCTACATTACATTTGGGTGCTATCATTTTCAAAATTGGGATTGTATCATCAATTGCTTTGTAAGCTTGTGAGCTACACTCTATTATTTTCTTGATAGAATCCAAAAGAACTTTTCCCACATTTGTTGGTCTGAATTCTGCAATTGAAGAACCAACAATCTGTATTCCACTGGTGGGAGTAACTTCTTTGCTTGTAGTGACCTCTAGTAGGTCAGTTTGTGTTTGCATTTCTCTAAGAAAAGGTTTGGGTTGCTCAGTTGTTGCTAGTGGCACTATTTCTGTATGAGCCTATTACTATGAGGGAGCCTGTTGCTCTGCCTATTTCTTAGTGTTGTCCACTGCCAATTTACCTTCTGTGCTACCTATTTCTAGTGGCTCATTTGCCACATCTGTTTTCCCTATTGATTCCTTATCTACCACAATATTGACTTTCTGAGTGTCAATGTTCATTGTATATAACACCTCAAAATCAGGATTTGTGTCCTCATATGGTAGGTCCATACTCTCACTAGCCAGTTGATTGTCAATAGTAACTAACCATGGAGTATCTAGAGGCGGTGGGTATAAGTCGTCTGTTATTTTTATGCTGGGTGGTCCACCAACCTTACCTTTTCCCTTATCCTTTTGATATACCTTGATGGGTTTAGGGCTTCGATACTCTTCCTACTTTTCCTTCTCTACAAGGAATATGTTCCATGCATTAGTTGTTTCTTTTGTTACCTCAATCACTCTACCAACCATTAGTGCTACATGCCAGTGTGCAGTTGAAAATACTGACCGGTTAGCCTCAGAGATCAGTTGATCTATCTCTTCAGGTGAGTTGACAGGATGAACAACAAGTAGTTTTTCAATTTTTATTTTCTTATCAAGCTCAACAATAGCTTGCCTTCTAGCTTCAAGTCTTTTGTACAATTCTGTCGGTATTTCATCCACAATTTGCATAAAAAATTTCTTGTAAATATCTAAGTGTAGAATTACACTGTTTTCTACTTTCTCCTTGTCATAAGTTGATAATGAGTCATATAATCTGTTAATTTTTTTCAGCTTTCCATCCTCTGTTATTTCATTGAGAAGTTTGTCAATTGGAGCAATGGTTTGTTGAGTCTTCTTCTTAGGGGTTAACTTCTTCTTTGAAGTTAATTTCTTAGCTGGGGGCCTTATTGCTTGTTGTTTCTGTCTAGTTCTTCTAGGAGAAGGTGAAGATACCGGTGAAGGTTTCCTTTTTCTCTCAACTCTTTTGAATGCAGCTGGTATGTCACTTTATGAAGAAGTTCCAACCGGTGAAAAGTGAGTTTCTGGTTGAAGTACTTCTAACTCCTCTTCAGTAATACCAGTTCATTTAAGTACATCTTCCTTAATAGCTTTAGCTTGCCTGGATCCTTTTCTTACTGTTACTTCAACCTTTTTAACATTTTTCTTGGATTGAATTTGTTTTTCAATAGTCTTAGCACTGCCAAATACCTCTTCTTTAGGTTCCTTAGGTGCTTCTAGGAGGGCTTTTGCATATGTTTCTATTATGTGGTCATCAGTTTCATATCCCATTTCAGTAACCTAGATGATTCTTGGGAGAACTGCCTCCATCCAAATTTCATCCTTCTTTGTTACAAAACAGATTTCATCCTTATACTTGTCCACAATTGCTTGTGACAATCTAACTTTGGTCTTCATCCGGGCCTTCAATACCTGAAAATACTCATTTATGTTCTTTTCTATGTTCTCTCCCATGTTGTTCAGTAAATCTAACAACTGTTTGCCTACCGGTATATCAAAACCAAGATTTCTATTACCAATATCGGGTACTTGTTTGGTTATGTGTAGCATTAGACAAACAAGTAGGTTTCCAAATCTGAATGTTCCCTTTTTGTCTTTCTTTATCTTTCCCAAATTGTCAATCAGTTCATCTTTAAGCCATTTGCACACATCTATTCTTGCATTATCATTAACCATATCATAGGCACTTTTAATGCATAGGCTAGAGACTGAGTTTAACCTATTTGCATGTGTGGTTTTGTAGCCTAAGATCATACTGATGAATCTGACATTGATATCCATTACATCAATTACCCTTAAGGATCTCTTATTAGATGTTGCACTGGTTAGGTTTATCACTAGGTCATTTTAGACCTTATTTGTTTTATCAGGTCTGTTACCGGTGGAGGGTAACCCTATCACAACTTTTACTACTTCTTTTGTGATTTTGTGAACTGAGTCCAACTAGAAGAATGCACCATGTAATCTGCTTAGTACTATCCTTATAACATCCTTGGGAAAATTTGGGATACTGAGAATTTCAGTGAAACCTAGGGTTTCTACTATCTTGTGTTCAGGTTTGATATTTTCGAATTCATCACAAATTATAGTTTTATACATATTCTTAATTTCCTCATCACCTAATTCCTCTATATGACAATGTATATACATTCTAGGGTCTTCAACAAAAACTAGTCCCTTAGGAATTTGAGAAAATGCACTAATATTATCATCTTTCTTGGCAATTTCGGGAACTAACTGGAATACGGGTCTAGGGCGTTTAATAACTTTGCCAACAATAGGGTTTGCAATGAATTTAAAACAAATGAAGAAGCCATGGTTATAAATACCTTTATCTGCCTTAAGGAATGATTGCTTGATGAATTGCTTCACTTCTTTTCTTGGAATGCCTTCGCTTGGGAATTTTTGCACTCTCAAAGATTTGAATGCTCGGTGAAATGAAAATGGAGCCAAAACACTTGTTTTATAATGTTAATTTTGCCAACCACCACATTTAATGCTTGTTGATTAAGTAATGACTTAACTTATCTATCGGTATAGAAGTAATTTCAACTTCTTACCATCAACCAAGGGAATAATAGCATGTTTCACATTTGATTGCTAAACCCTCAAAGGAATTTTCTTCAGTTAGATGAAGAGTCTCCTACCGGTGGAGTGTTACTCTATTCTGCCGGTGGAGGATTATTCCTATCACCATTTAGATTTGACTTTCTAATCCATTATTTTGAGAATTCTTGCTTTACCTCTTCAACCTTTTCTTTACCCTTCAAACTAGCACCATTGTTACTTGTCGTTGATGCCTTACTTCTGCAGAATTTTGCAATATGTCCAATCTTGTTTCAAGCATAATAGGTCACATTGTTTTTTTGAATAGCTTTCCCATATCCTATACTGGTTTGTGTTCTACACTGATTAGATAAGTGTCCAAATCTTCCATAAACATAACATCTTACATTCATTCTGCAATTCTCTGAATTATGACCAATTTTGTTGCATTTGAAACATTGACCGATGGGTGTATTAGTGCTCTAATAATTTCTAGATCTACGTTGATTTTCTCTATGACCATACTTGTTATAGTTAAAACATTTGCCATTAAATTTATAAACATTAGGTTGTCTTGCCAGTTTGCTATGATCATGTGTGTTTGCAGTAGCGGAGCTTTCACCAACTTCAAAGCCAAGGCCATTAGCGTCACCATTTGGTTTCTGATTCTTCAGCAAGTCACCAAGTTCTTCTAAGAATTTCTTGAATTTTTCCTTGTGTTGATTTGCAGTAGCCAGTTGTCTTTCCAAGATACCTTTCTATCTCATGAGTTCATTTGAATCATTTTGTGCATGCATTAGATCTGTCTTCAACATATCATTTTCATAACTAAGTCTTGTGTTTTCATTTGCAGCATCATTCAGCCTTCTACTCAAATCTTCTTCATTCTTCTTTCTATCTTCAATTTCTTTATAGAATCTCATAGTCATATCCTGCATCTCATTCTTTGTTGCCATGTTTTCTTGTTTTAGCTTGTTCATCAGATCACTAAGAGTTTCCTTTTCATCATTTTCATTTTGCATCTTTTCACAAAGTTCTCTTCTCGTCTCTTGCAATGGTAAGGTTTTCCTGAAGTGCTTGAATAATATCCCGTGCATTCTTTAGATCATCTTCAAGTTTGATATTTTTCAACTTTTCTGCATCATAGTCTGAGAGAGCTACTTCTAATTGCTTCATCAAGTTTTCCATCTCTACTGGTGTTAGTATCTTACCAGTTTGTGCATTTACTTAGAATTAAAACATGAAAAGCATATCAATACTGTCTACCGGTAAACAGAAATAGTGCAGTAAAGAAGAATAACAACAACCACAAGAAAACACACCATAACACAGTAGTTTAACGGGGAAACCCAGTGTGGGAAAAACCTCGGTGGGATTTGTGACCCACAATGTTCGCTTACTGGCCAATAAGTGAATATTACTCTTACAATAGGGGCCTGCACATGTAGGAAGGCCAAGTGCCTAGAGCTCACTGGTCAATTAAAAAATGGGAAGTCTCACTGACTTACAAAATGGATTATGCAAATCCAATGTCTTGTACTTCTTCAAAATAGCATCTACTATGCCAGATCCAATACCGGTTTTAGCTCTGCTTCATACATAAACCCTTAACCTATAATTCGCATAATAGTTCTGCCTTAATTCGCCTATCTACTTCCTTACAAAATGTTCTATAATGATCTCATACATATATGATTCATTTTACAACTTGCCAAGTCGGCTTACAATGATTTTACAATAATTTACAAAATATATCATAAACAAAATTCCCATCGGCCTGGGTGTTGGTATACTTCCTTTTACTGCCAGTGGTCTGTGTGCCGGTGTAGAGTCGGTCTTTGCTTGGTACCGGTATCATAGGATTGCAAGGTTGCCATCAATGAAAAAACCTTCAATCACCTACAATATCTCATTGGAGTGTGCATTTGCCAACGACCCTATGGAAAGAAGATGAAAAAATAATGATGTTGGATTGCCTTCAGAAAAATGATGAAGCTATAGAGATTTTTAAGTACAGATATGATGAAAAGTTTGGGGAGATCAGCTTGAAGATGCAAAAAATTGAGACTTCCCTCAAGAAGATCATGGAGAACAATGTGGCTATGCTAAGAGTGTCTGCTTTCAATATGTCAGCTATGGTGGCTAGATTGGAGAAAATGCACAATGACGGGAGTTTCATGGATGCTAGGGTCTCTAGCTCCAAGGATATTCCTCGCACCACGAGGAGGACTAGACAAAGAACCAAGGCTATGGAGGCTCCTATGCCTGAAAATATTCTTGACCTCAAGGAAGCTGCAATGACCATGTTAATGCTGGAGAAATAGGCTATTGATAGTCTCAATATTTTTATATAGCTGAGTGGTTTTTTTCTATTACTCTTTTGCTAGTACCTCATTGGTTTTTTGCTGTCTTTTCCTCTGGCTGCTGTGTTTATGTTATCCTTCTAGTTCTCTCTTGTAGCCTGTTATGTTTTGTTGTTGTTAATGTTGGTCTAGATACTCTATTGTTATATCTTTGGATATGATGTACGGGGTTTCGGGTCCCCTCAAAACCTATTTTTGCTTAATCAAAAACATATTCTTGGGATGAAAATCAGAAGTGATAGAGTGAACAGAAATCTATGGCTAGGCCAGAGTAAGTATGTGAATTCAATATTACAAAGTTTCAACATGCAGGATTGTAGACCATTATGTGTTCCCTTTATAGTTGGAATGAAACTATCTATTTTATATTGTCCTACATCTCCATCAGAGATGGAAAAAAAAAGTAAAGTGCCTTACCATTATATAGTTGGAAATTTGATGTATATTATGGTTTGTACTAGACCAGACATTGCCCAAGCAGTGGGAGTTCTTTCCAAATATATGTGTAATCCTGGTAGAGTTCATTAGGGTGCAATCAAAAGAGTCTTTAGATATTTGAAGGGTACCTCTGAGTATTCTTTATGTTAGGATGGTAATTTGGTTGGAGACATGATTTACCTTGATATTCATGGTTATGTGGATTCAAATTGGGAAGGTAATATTGATAGCACAAGATCCACCAATGCTTATGTACTTACTTTATTTGGTGGTGCAATTTGTTGGATGAGTAAGCGACAGGTTGTGGTTGCTTTGTTCACTACACAAGCAGATTATATGACAACTACTCATGCTTGTAAATAAGTCATTTGGCTTAAAAGATTGTGTTCAGATATTGGAATAAAACAAGGTGTAGTAACAATTTATTGTGACAGTCAAAGTGTGATCTGCCTAGCTAAGAACCCGATATTTCATGCTCGAACCAAGCACATTGATGTTCAGTATAATTTTGTCAGAGATATGGTCAAAGATGACAGGGTGAAGTTGGTAAGTGTAGAAACTTTGATGAATCTTGTAGATTCTTTAACTAAGCCTGTGAGCATAGAGAATTTCAGATGGTGTTTGGAGTCTATGGGCCTCATGGCCCCTAGCAATTAAATTATTGTGTTGATACTCCCTTTTCTCTTGCAAGGTGTTCAACAAGTGGGAGAATGTTGGGAAAATCGTGTCTCAACCTTGCATTTACATGAGGTTACTATTTATAGTATTTTTTTGTTTGAGCATGAAATGGTGTGAAATTGTCCTCAAAGCTTTTGGTTGGCTAGATGAGCATGTCGGTAAATTTTTGTCACAAGATCATAGCTATTTTTTAAGATATTAAAGTTTCCATTTTTTAGGGTGTGAGAAAAGGTTTAAAATTAATTTTGAGGACTTTAGAGGCTTTGAAACACCCTAAAAATTAGGTGTAAATGGTGTAGATATTTACAAGGTCATAGATAACTTTGTGATATTTTTGATGCTTCAAATGGTTCGTCAATTGGACACATGGTTCACAAGTTATGGCCAGGAAAATGTGTTGATGTGTGTTTTGACACATCATAGGGCATCTAGAATGAAGATAAGGTCGGCTCTACTTTATTGGGTGGTTTTAGCCCATGGTTTTTTGATACCATTCGACAGTTTCTTGTATTGTATCTCCTATATATGAGGTGTGTGAGATAGAGGTTATGTGTAAGAGTATCATGGGCTATTGAGTTACCTCCGAGTCTCTGATTAGTGGTACTCATGTGAAGAGATTTCTCTGCAAGTATATTGTAATCTGTTATTGATTGTTGAATAATATATTGAGTTGCTTTTTGAGTGTGGGGCTTTTATCCCAAAAGGGTTTTTCCCACGTAAATCATTGTGTTGTGGTTGGCATGATATTTTGTTTATTTATGTTAAGTTTCTATCATTGTTTTAATCATTTGTATAATTTTTTCATTACCCTCCTCTCAAGGTTATTGTAGGAAGCTTTTTTGCTACTAACTTCCTTGCATACACACTCTAGTCAACATACTCACACTTGTACATTGATTTGATCTTCTATATATATTATCCTCTTTGTCACAAAACATCAATTAGGTTGACCAAAATAGGGTACAAGTATCAATACTACCAATTCAACCACCAAACACAATTCTAGTGAAAGAGGTCCAATCCAGGAGATAGAGGAGACCTAAATAATCATACATGAAAACTTTCTAGGTTATCCCAAACATCACACACACTAGCACATATCCTCCAAAGTTGGCAATAAGGTAATGTGTAGATAAACCATGTAGCACGTAACCTAGTCAACCCCAAAAAAGATCTTCCAAATGAATTAATTTAATGAAGATCCCCACATAACAAGGTAGGACCCAAATACAATTTATCACAATCTCTAAAGCGAGCACAAACCCCCAAGGACATAGTGCAAGCAAGAGAAATAACTCTGTTGGTCAAATCACAACAAATACCCTAAAAAGCCAATACCAAACATAATGTAGCACCAAAATGATCTTCCAACATCATGTAGAGAAAATAAGGACATTCCTTCAATATTCAACAAATTTTCCAAACACTTCTTTCTCATTGTCGCATCAAAAGATGCTTGTGTAACACAAATAGATACATAACACTTCATTCTAGAAGGTCTAAAGACATAGTCATGAACTAAACATCATTAAATCCTCTTGTAGTTCAACACCTAAAAATTGAACAAAAACACAACACAAACGCTACAAGAATATACTCCAAGCTATAATAACAGAAACATTAATATAGAGAAATGTGGAGCAGTTTCTAGACCAATCCTGACACACAACTAGATTGGAAGCAAATTTCAATTACCAACACCATCAACTGAAACACTAGTGACTTGAAAAAGATAGGAATTCAATGCCCATAGAGCATACATATTTTTTTCAAATTCACAAGGCCATATCATCAAATGTGATGTCGAATAAAAACTACCAAATTTAGCTATGTTGGACTTAAAAATTTTATTACGAGAAAAATATACATCAAAATTTATTTTCTCTTTTTTTAGCACTGCATATATGTGTCATCTATTTAGAAAATTAAAATTAGGAAAAAATAAGTTTGTTTTCATTTTTTTTGGTGACATTGACTAGAACCCCTGATTTTCAGTGATAAAAAATCTATTTTTGAATATATAAAAAAAAAATCAAATTTTTTTTATGAGTGTTCATCATTTTGAAATTCAATTTAGAAATGTTACTTTTATGCAGTCAAATTTAAATAGTTTTAGTTGTGTTGGTCACTTTATAAATGTGTGACACGGGTTTGTGCTTTTACTCGAGACATTATTTTCTCACTCAAGAGCACTCAAGAGAGATAAATCATTATCCTGTAGCATACACAAGATCATTATAACCAAATTCACATTTATTACCATGCTTCTAATCCTCATCTAAATATAAGCACATCATCATCATCATAAACACCAACACATCATACTGAGTGTAGACATTAAACACCAAGAAGGTGGATATCCACAACATATAGAAACTAAAATGATCATCCATTTGTATTCTATATCAATGACAACATCTGATAGTTAGTGACATTTACACTTCCAACAATCTTCCCATACTTTAAGCATCATTACATTGATGATATCATCAATGACAATACACAAACTATAAGTTGACATCAATGACAACAACTACCAACAATCTCCCCCTTTGCCATTGATGGAAATGCTCACAAAAACTCAATGCACTGTTCATTTTTCACATATGATTCTTTGTTGTCATTGATGTCAAACATATTGTTGTTGTTAGACATGTCAAGCCTACTTGGTCTAGTGGACTTATTCATGGCTCGATTATTAGACTGATTGTTGGTTTGGTCTGCTTGTTGGTGTTATTGATCTGGAAGTGATGTAATACAAAAGTATATGGTTTGATAGTGTACATTGGTTAAGTTCTTGATACTGGTTGTATTTGGTCATTAGTCTGGATGTCTATCAATCAATGATATAATGCAAAGTTGTATGAATATTCTTGTGCAAATTGATGTGGTTTTTTAAGAAATAGGTGAATATGATATGTTAAATATATGTAAGCTTTTTGGATGGATAACATTGATGATATGCTATATTTTTCATAAGATTAATATCTTTTTTTTAGTCCAAAAAATGTGTTACTATCTCTATTTACTATTATGAAGAATAGTATATTTGTTTGGAAGTATGTGTATGTACCAGATGGCTATGTGGATTGAAGTAGAATGATTATGGAAAACCGACCTCATTTTCTCAGTTGGATGGATGTTTCTCTATGAGTGTCATTTATGTTTGTGATCAGTGTTGGTGTAGTTTCAAGACTTTGTGGAAGAATGCGCTACATTCCTCACCTTGCTATTGCCTTGAGGTTGTTGTGAATTATTGGATATTGTTCCTAGCACATCATGCTTATTTTGTGGTGGATCACATATTTTATTTCAAGGTTTAGATTAAAATATCTTGGGTAGAGTAGATTGATATGAACTAGCTTATGTATTTTGGTTAGTGTGATTGTGTGTAGAACCTTTATGAAGATAATTGGAAGGTGTGTTGACTTCATGTGAATCTTCACACATCTTCTTTGCCTTTCACTTGCAATATTTTGGGTCGATGATGAATATACATACTACATCATTAAGCCAACTTTGTAGAGATTAATGATGACCTATTGAATCTATAAAGATGGATTAATTGAGATATTTGGATATAGACAAATTAGATAGACAAAAGGTGACAATAGAGTGTATAAAATATTAAGTGAAGTAGGATACAAATGTGATGTGTGTTTGATGTGGTACATAGGTCCAGATATGTTACGAAGCCGAGATGAGAGATGAATTAGATGAGTATTAAGTGTGAACTATTATCTAAATGTTGGTAGATTCTATTCCCTTTGTAGTTCAAATTTCTTGATCTCATTAAAATATTAGGACAAATGTTTTCTATCTTGCCCTGAAGAAGTGTTCTTCAGTTGTGCAAGTCTCTCTTTTGTATCTTTCCCTAACATTGTGCACCTTAGCTTGCAAGTCCAGAGCAGTGAGCTCCCTAACCTATGGCCTAAACCATTGTAAACACTTATTATATATTGTGAGTTTGATTCTCATCATGGTTTTTCGCAATTTTGGTTTTCCACATAAAAATATTGATGTTCTTATGCTGAAGATTTTGTTGTTTTAGTTATTTACTTTAATGAACATGTGATTAATGGTTGATGTTGATGAAATAGGGTAGACAATTGAGAGGGGGGGTGAATCAGTTGTCTCAAAAACCTACACAACTTGAACTTATTCTTAAATCTGATAATTAATCATGAAAGCATAAATCAACAACACATCAAGAACACACATAACACCAAGATTTTTAACATGGAAAATTTGATCAAGGGGAAAACCACAGTGGTAAAACACCCACAATAAGATGATACTCTATTAGAAGTATTAGAAGTATTACAATGAGGAATGCACATGCATTCAAGTACACTACCTAGAGCTCATTGCTCAAAAACAATAAGGGCTACAACCTAGAGAAGTCTCACTACCTTACAAATGGATTCAAATCACCTCGAGAGATCATGAAATAATAAATAACATCTCTTTAATGCTTAGTTATAGTTCTAGTTAAGCACAACAACTTTCTCTTCTTCACACTTCTTCTCTACTTCTAAAAGATCAATGCATTGTTCACTCACTCTCATCCAAAACCACACTCAAATACAAAGATATTACATTTATTTATACATGACATCAACCCATCTTTCTAAGGTTGGCTCAACACACATAAAAAAATTACAATGATATAGTTGTTGATCAGATACAAATTATCTCAAGTGGTCCAAAATAATATCGGCTAAGACATAACATGGACCTAAATCAACACCTCAAACACACTACACCACCAAAAATTATGCCTTGAACATCCACAACATGATACAATCATTGAAAAACATGAAGAACGCTAATGCACGAGAGAAAATAATCAATCACAAGCTCAATGATCAATGCAGACCACCAACATAAAAGGAACACGATCTAGAAACATCCATAAGTATCATGAATTACCATAGCAAAATCCGCACCAACACAAATTAATTCATTATCCTTTTCTACCCATGACACATGTCATTCATCTCTTAATTCTTCTCTTACCTACCCTCTTTATCATTTAATTATTTCCTCTACCTACCCTTTAATCCTATCCAACCATTTTTATTTATACCTCTTAATCTTATCCCTCCATTTCTTACAATTTCTTCTATATAAGATGATACTCTCCTTCATTATCAACCCTAATGAGCATACTAATGTCACAATAAAGTCTTCTTACGATCAAGCTATCAACCACATTTTCGTTCTTTGTTGAGCTCTTATGCATATATAAAATCTGAGAGCAAATATATCAAACAAGATCAATGAAGATCAAAAGAGATGAAGATTGAAACCCTACTAGACATGTGAATGATATATTTAGTTATTTGGTTTATTTGCATGGTCTTAGGTATCTTCATTTGTGTATGGTGGATTTATTTCATTTTTAGGCTAGGGTTTTGTGGTTGGATCCTTGTTAGTCTTTCAATATTATTATTTTTCACTATCCACTTTTCACTGTATACGAAAGTTTCTCTTGGTTATTAGCCATTAACGCCAATGGATGTTGCTATACAACATATTCAACCTGATTTGGTACCAAGTGTTGATAAGGAGGAAGACAAGGCAACACGGTTTATCAAGATAAAATTCATCATCGGCAGCAATAGGTTCATGAAATCTTGGAACACACCATTAAAAAATATAATATGAACTATAGGCATGCTGAGCATTGCACTCCCCATAATTTTCAAATTGGAGATAAGGTGTCATTGCATATTCAGAAAGAGAGATCGCAAGGAACCAACAAGAAGATTTTTCCTCTGTGTAATGGCCCATGTACAATCATCAAGCAAGTTGGTGATAATGCATTTGAGCTCAATTTACCTCCATTTTTGGGTCTTCATCTAGTCTTCAATGTAGAACTGTTGAAATCGTATTTTCCTCCAATATTGGATGTTGTTGATGTTGCAGAAACAATTAATAATACATGAGAACTGAATCCAGAAGCAACTCCTCCAGTACGATGTGATCAGGTTATAGACACCATGGTGAAAAACTTGAAACAAGAACAAATTTATTTGTAAAAAGTGGTTCAAGTAGGTCAGTTTCCTCAACAGGGTAATGGCTTACTCGAGATTAGATTCAACTTCATTTTCCTCATCTTCTACAGACTATGGATGCAATCGGGCCCAATGGTTTTCAAGGGGGGAGGAATGATCAGGAAATAATTTTGAAAATATCAGATTTGGAGTCATTTTATTATCATCGGGATAGTTAACCCGATAAAGTGTTATTGTTGTAAAAATTTGTCAATGTTTTCATCAGGATAGCTATACCGATAAGGTGTCTCCATTGTCAATGTTGTAATCAGGATAGCTATCTCAATAAGGTGTATTCATTGTAAAAAGTGTCAAGTTTGTCATTGAGATAGTTATCCCGATAAAGTGTCATTGGGATAGTTTTCTCTATCGGCTTAGGGAAATGTTGTTTAGCCGACTGTTGATGGATATTGCCATAGACATCCAAAGTTTCAAGTCTATCATTGGGATAGTTATTTTGATAAAGTGTAATCAGGATAGTTTTCTCTATCGGGTTTACATAAAGTGGTTTCATTGTCTGTGTTAGCTACTCCAATGGGTGATCAGGACCTCAGGTTGCGATTGTTATTTTGATGTTGGTGTCCAGTAGTGGGTTGTCATTTCAGGATTGTAATTCTGATGTCTATGTCTAATTTGATTTTTAGGATTTGGGGGTCCAACAGCCATGCATCCCAAAGGTCTGTTGTGACCGTGGGAAGTTCAAAATTTTGTATAAACTTAATTTTTGTGATGAAATGAATCACTTTTTGGCTTGCTACAATTCTGAATTAGTTTTATTCTTGTAAATAAAATTGACAATACCGCAGGTTCACACTGGGTATTGTACTCCAAAGAAATGATTTGGATCATGTCACCTTCATAAAAAGTTTCTAACTTCTTCTAGATCTCATGAGTCATCTGCAATTCCATAACATTTGTCATCTCAGAGTTAGTGAGAGCACTCAAAAATGCTTCCTTAGCCCTAATATTGCATTCAACTTCCTTTATCTTATCTTGAGTAGAAGGACCATTTGTAGGAATAGTATACTTGTTTTTAGTAATAGTCTAGTAAGATTTGCCAATGCATCTCAGGTGAAACTCCATGCAATTCTTCCAAAGAGAATAGTTAGTACCATCAAATCTCGGATTGTCCTTCTTATAGGTCACCATCTTGGATCACCTCAAGTGGTCAAGCTTCTTTGGAGGAACCTTCTCTAATACCAATTGATGAAATAGGGCATAAAACTAAGAGGGGGGGTGAATCAATTGTCTCAAAAACCTACACAACTTGAACTTATTCTTAGATCTGATAATTAATCATGAAAGCTTAAATTAGCAACACATCAAGAACACACATAACACCAAGATTTTTTATGTGAAAACCCGGTCAAGGGAAAAACCATAGTGGGAACACACCCACAATAAGATGATACTCTGTTAGAAGTATTAGAAGTATTATAATGGGGAATGTACATGCATTCATACACATTGCCTAGAGTTCACTGCTAAAAAAAAAAAAGGGATACAACCTAGGGAAGGCTCACTCCCTTACAAATAGATTTGGATCAGATCCAAAGATGATGAACTGAGAAATATCATCTCCTTCACGCTTGGTTACAGTTCCAGCTAAGAACATAAATAATTTCTTTTTTTTCACACTTCTTTTCTACTTCTGAAAGATCAATACATTGTTCACTCACTTTCATCCATAACCACACTCAAATACAACGATATTACATTTATTTATACATGACATCAACCTATCTTTCCAAAGTCGGCTCAACACACATAAAACAATTACAATGATATAGATGTTGATCAGATACAAATTATCTCAAGCTAACCAAAACAATGTCAGCTAAGACATAGTATGGACCTAAATCAACACCTCAGACACACTACACCACCAAGAACTATGCCTCAAACATCCACAACATGCTACAATCATTCGGTCGGCCAAAAACATGAAAAACACTAATGAACCAAAGAAAATCCTCAATCATCTTCTCAACAATCAATGCGAACCACCAAGACAAAAGACACACGATATAGAAACATCCACAAGCATCATGAATTACCATAGCAACATCTGCACCAACACAAATTACTAGAATCAAATCATCATTATATTGAACCTCAAGAATACTAACTGCAATAACTGTCAACCTTGAAAATAAACTTGTAGACTTCCAAATCACAAATGACTTGAATTGAAGATACACATCTATTTATGGTGAAAAGTGGATTAAAACAATATTGAAAGACTAAATGAATTCAACCACAAAACCCTAGCCTAACAACAACAAAGATCCACCATAACATATGAAGATTACGTAAGACAATGCAAATCAAATGAAATCACAAAGATTATACCATCACATGTCCAATAGAGTTTGGATCTCCATTCTTCCTATCTCCATTGATCTTGCTTGATATATTTGCTCTTAGATTTTATATGTGCACAAGAGCTCAACAAAGAACGGAAATGTGGTTGCAAGTAGGCTTGATCACATATGCAAGTTCGAAAGCGTTATGTAGTCGAGAAGTCAACTAATCAGGGTTGATAATGAAGGAAGCATCTCCTTATATAGAAGACACTGTAAGAAATAAAGGGATAAGATTGAGAGGTGTAAAAGATAAATGGTCGGCTATGATTAGAGGTTAGGTAGAGAAAATAAGAAAATAATGAGAGGGTAGGTAACGTATGAATTAAGAGATGAATGACATGTGTCATGGGTAGAAAAGGTTAATGAATTAATTAAATAAATAAATATTTATTTAATTAATAGAAGAACTGGGATCAATTAAATAAATAAGATTTTTATTTAATTTAGGAAAAGGATAATTTAAATAAATAAAAGTATTTATTTAAATGAGAAATAAGGCTAGAAAAGGATAAATGAATTAATTAAATAAATAAATATTTATTCAATTAATAGAAGAATTAGGCTCAAATAATTAAATAAATAAAGATATTTATTTAATTAGACTGGCCAATTTTAGGTGTCTACATTTTGCCCCTCTTTGAGACAATGCAGCTTGTCACATTATTTCAAAGAAGATAAGATGAACTGATACAAAGTTTCCCCAAGATGGGAGTGATATGCCCCCTTGAGAGATTGGATGAAAATGTTTGAAAAGATCGTAGACAATCTCTCGATAAGAAAGAAAGGCTAGAATGGACTGACCGGATAGGATAGAGTGATAGAGTCACGGGATAAAGAAGACTGACTCAGGAGACTAGGGCTAGGGTAGTCTATAAGATAGACTACAAGGGAAAACATCCTCATTGTCATCCACACATCTAAGAGATCAAAGTGCAGAGAAAGTAGAGTGTAGTCAGCAGTGATGACATTGGTTCACAGATTCGATCACGTTTTCCAATTCCAGAGGCTAGCAGATGCAGGAGAACCGGTGAGTACCACAAAACCTCCTTGTACTTTGTCACAATAAATGTTGTCATTAATGCATGCTAGGTAGTGTAATTAATGCGCATTTAGGAATGTCAAACAAGGTAAAAAAATGCTAATGCGCGTCTATGCTAGTGCCAGGCGCGTCTGGGTTGGCTAGGCGCATCTGTGTTTGTGCCAGGTGCGTCTGCAAATGAAAAGGCATTTGTGACAAATGCAAGCGCGTCTGTGTTGTTTAGGCATGTCTGTGCAAAACAGAGGCGCATCTATGTATTTCAGGTGCGTCTGTGCAGAGCAGGCACGTATGTGCAGTATGTAAGTGCGTTTATGTCTTCTAGGTCGAATCGACAGTTCTGTGATGAACATACACTATCAATTGGATAAGCTACTGAGAGGATACACTCAAGCAGGTCATCTAGGGAAGACTAGAATGGTAGATAGGGCTAGGATTGACAATTCTGTGATGGAACATATGTTGCCAATTAGGAAACTACTCAAGAGGATACACTCAAGCAGAGGCCCTAGGATAAGATAGATCGAGGCACTTTGTGATGAACAGGGAGTACCAAAACATAGTACTTTGTGATGAAAAGGGAGTACTAAAAAGAGAAACACTTTGTGATGAATAGGGAGTGCAAAAATGTAGTACTTTGTGATGAATAGGGAGTACCACTAGGATAAAAAGCAACACTTTTTGATGAACAGGGAGTGCCACTAGGATAGAGTGTCGTAAGCACTAGGATAAAAAGCAACATTTTGTGATGAACATGGAATGCCACTATGATTGACACAGTTGATTTTGCTTGACTGTAGGAGTACCTACCTATGTTGGAGTCACGGGAGAGATTCCCATCAACTTAGAGTTTGTGAGCAGAGTTGACAGTTGACGAGCGAGCAGTGGTTCAGGCTATGGGCCTGCGACATAATTTGTATGTGCTTGATTTTTAGGCAAACATGGGGTTGCTGACTATGCTGGCTGAGAGATGGCACTCAGAGACTTGTAGTTTTCATTTGCCGATGGGTGAGATGACAATCACCTTAGAGGATGTATACAGGATTCTGAGGATACCGATCGATGGGGAGTTAGTACCCTACCATCGAGACAGAGATAGGGATGAACTGAGAAGAGTGTTTCAGGATCCAAGACTAGAGATGAGGGTTGGACATGTGGCCTGGCATACCATGACAGCTACAGGATTGGCACTATCAACAGTGCAGGCAAGAGTGATCAGTGGGTTCCTCTGTCTAGATAGGGCAACATGAGGATTGGTTGTGGGATGGAGGAGCACTCTGGAGACATTGGTGACACAGCATACCAAATTTGCCTGTGGACCGTGTTTGCTGGCACATCTGTATTATGAGCTTCATCAGTTTGTATACCATGGATCAGTAGGATTGGGTTGTGAAGAGACATTGTTGCAGGTGTGGGCTTATGAATATTTGTCGGTTAACTGATTGATTCATTTCAGAGGCAGGGGCCATAGGCGCATTTTTGTGCATTTATATGATATGATTTCATCTCAACCGCAGATCGAGAGACTAGAGTACTGGTGCAGGATCATCGATGAGATCGACATTGTAGTATGGAGGTCGTACCGAGAGTGAGAGGAGTGGAAGGATGATGCAGTGGAGCTTCCATATACATTCAGGAGCAAGTATCTGATTGGGTGGATGCCATATGTGCTTGAGAGATAGTTGGTGGATAGGGTGGGTAGATAGTTCAACAAGATTCAATGGATGCCATAGGGTTCTGGGATGTATGCTAGGACAGTGAGGGATCATACACACTTTAGGCCATTATTGTCATATGATTAGGTAGTGATGCAGCTGGTAGAGATGGTGCCCTTGCCTTGGAATATGTGGGTGGAGATAGAGGATGTAAGGATGGATGCAGAGTATACTGCATATTAGGCTGATCATCCATTTCCATGGTTGACAGATCCTGGTGAGCAGATAGATGGAGATGGTGGGGGTGATGGGGATGATGATGGAGGTGGCAGAGGTAGAGGCCAATAGAGGAGGTGGGGTATGGTAGGAGAGAGGAGAGTGGCTCCACGGAGAGAGGGTGGAGAGGAGAGGCAAGCTCACATGGTGAGGGGCAGAGGTGGATTGCCTTTACAGGTGCCAGCAGCATAAGGTCCCAGATAGGTACAGGGGCAGGGATAGGGACGGGGTTAGCCACAGGAGCAGCCACAGGTATAGGGACAGGGGCAGCCATAGGGTGAGGGGAGAGAGGAGGAGGATGAGCTACTGGAGTTGAGGGAGATTTGTTAGGGATAGGCAAATGAGATCCAGGATCTCGAGTGGGAGAGGGATAGGCTCAAGAGATAGCTGAGGGACACATAACGGGAGAGGGATTAGGCTATCTAGCATTATACAGAGGTTGAGACAACATTGATGGTAGGGAGGCAGGCGGCAGAGGACACAGGAGCTGGATATGCCTATTTTTTGTGAGCCAGGGAGGAGATAGGCTACTGGAGAGACCTATACTATGGAGCGGTGCCACCAGAGTAGTAGGCGAGGAGCTTCTGTAGACCATCGTGGACAATGATGACCACTGGAGGGAGGGATAGGATATAGGCATCCAGCGGTGGGGTCATGGGTCCTCCACCACCACCAAATAGAGGGGACAAGAGAGATGATCTTGGGGCGTGTCCTTCCAAGGCTCAGACTTCATCGAGGCCAGCTGGCTCCGAGGGAGGGAGTTCATCATAGCCTTAGAGGGCTCCCTATGTATCAATTTTTGTACTATTTTGTATGATGACACCTTTGGGTGATTGTAGCCATATGATTTTGACATCATTGTATCATGACACATATGATTTTGAGATATATATATGAGATTCATCCTTGCGGCAGCTATATGCATGTGTACCTATGTGATGAAATATTTCTATGTGATGCTTATGATATGGATGCAAATATGTATATGATGAAATGCAATATTTTTGCTTTTATGTCTTTACATGTTATGCAAATGCAAATGTGAATGTATGAAATGCAGATGAATATGACAATGAAAATGTAAAATGTGCTAATATGTGTTGTGTGCAGGATGTGATACAATTGTGATATCTATATGTATGTATGAAATGAGATATGCTAAAATGTGATAATGCAGGTGCAAACTAAATGAAATGTAGATATTTTTGGTGTGTCATTATACTCAGTTGTGTGATAGAAAGCTACATGGACTCAAGAAGGATGATGGAAGTCAATCAAGAAAGGGGGATGGAAGATAGAAGGCATGAAAGTGAAAGAACTTCTTGTGCATTATCATCATTGAGCTTTTATTATGGAAAAATAGGTTATGACAATCGAGACATATGTTCGACCCAGAAAGTCATTGTACCCGTTTGCATGGAGATAAGATAGTCGTAAACAAGGAATGCCCCAGTTCACACTAAACTCACAATGTCCTCATATCCTTGGATAAGTCATAGCACTACTAAGAGACAATCCACAGACAACAAAGAAAAATAGGTGATGATACCCCATCCTCGCCTTTCTAGTCAAAGACATCCTAGAGATAAAATCTCTAGTTAGAGACATCCTGGAAAAGCTAAAAGACATGTCACTAGAAAGATAAAAAAAAAAAAAACCAAGACTCGACACCAACATCCACTGTAGTCCTCAAGTTTAGTGTCTCTTGTCACTTGTATAAGTCTTATTTGATTGTGGTCACAATATTTACTTTCACAAAAGGATAGATAGCACTAAACCATTATGTTGTCTGAGTCTATTGAAAGATTTGATATGTTGAAGCCCATTGTTGCTGCTGTGTCTCATTTGAAATTGACTGAATCCATGAAATTGATACTTTATTGCAGAGAAGACGAAACTTTATTGCCGATTAGCGATGCAAATGTTTCTTTATTATGGATTGTGCGCGGATAGACTGAAGAAAGCTGGAAGAAATTGTACTCCTCAGAACATGTGATACTCTTAGTTCCACACCCATCACTAGACATAGGATTTACCTTAGCCACAGATAGGAGCTGATTTATTATGGATGGAAAGGGATGAAAAGGAATGTTTATTATGAATGGCTAACCAAACTTGGGTAGATCAATAACAAGCCATGATGGGAATGTGTAAAGTTTATTATGGATGGATAGGTTGTGAGTGTGTGCAAAGTGAAAGGATGAAATGGAATCCTGAAGGAGGGAGAAGCAATGTCTCTACGCATGGCACCGGTGACCCAATTTTCACCATGGTACTTGCCTAGGGTGCCACTGAAGTGGTTTTCACCGTTGGATGGATGTTTTTCATTTTTCAATTTTTTGGGAGTCACAAGGCGCCTGTTTGCCAGGTTTTCACCAAGTAACGAGTTTTTTATGTTTATGATTTTTTTGTATTTTTGAATTTTTTTTTATTTTTTTTGTATTTTTGAATTAGGATACTCTAAAGAGATATGTTCAAAACCTGCAAAGGTGCATGCTATTGATAGGATCCTCTAAAGGTTCACCCTCTGGAGTTGAAAGCTGATATGCACCGGATCCATAGACTGTGGTGATGATATAAGGACCAAGCCAATTTAGTTTGAACTTGCCCTTCTTCTCTCTGTCTTGCTGATTTTTAGGATTGAACTAAGTCGCCCACCTCAAATGTGCAAGGCTTAACCTTATGATTATAACTGCAGCGTTCCTTGACTGAATTATGTGTAGCTCGAGTGATTGGCTTCCTTAATGAAGGAATTGAGATAGTATTACTAATGTGTAGACTACACAAGCCCGTATGTGTGTCACCTAAAGAAGTTTGGGCATCCCTGATAACAAAGTCCTTCGAGGAAGCTCCATTAAAGGTCCATGATGTATCGCCAAAAGGGAATAGATGTGTGGAACAAGTGGATGAGTTTTGAAGGCTTGTGATTGCAAAAATAATTGAAAGTAGGATAAAATGATGGAGACTTAGGATCAACAAGTATGCTTTTTGACTTGCAATTGTAGAATTTTTGCCCCCAGTTATTTTGATATTAGGGGAGATCATGTCTTGCTCTTTTTCTTTCGTAAGATATTTATCCTTGACCTTGATTTTTTTAGAGTCCAATAGCTTTTGATTTTGATTTGGACTAAAGGACTTCTCTTTATTTTTTTCTTTTAGATTTTTCTTTTCAAAACTTGATTTGTGATCCCCAATGAGTAAGGGCTTTTGTAATTCCTATTGATCCAAGTCTGAGAGAGGAGTAGAAATGGAATGAGTGGATGAAATGGTAAGGTTATAAGACTTATCAAGAGGGATAGAAATACGCTCAACAGATTCTTTATTGGAACCACTCTTAGGACTATTGATATCAAGAACTGCTTGCACCACTAGAGGAGATTTGCATTCAGACTTAGTAGCCACAACACTAGGTGGTTCACACCTAATTCCTTGGCATTGCAAATTGTTTATATATTATTCTTGCCGACTGAATACCTTAGGAGATAGTAGGAGTTGATCAACATAAAAGATATACTCACCACATCCCATGTCTTTAATCTTGAATTTTTCTTTGATCTCTGTTTCTTTTGATGTTGAAGGTTTTAATGATTCAAGATCAATATATGCTGAAGATGGAACAACTTCTTGATTGACAGGGATTGTTATTTCTAATCTAGGTCACAGATTGTTGCAATATATGAATGGGTTTGGGTCAGCTTTGACGGTCACTTCAACTCCATTGTGTGGAAACTTGATACATCGATGATATGTAGATGGGACTGCACTCATCTCATGAATCCATGGGCGTCCCAAGAGTATGTTGTATGTGAGATCTAGATCAAGGACTTGACAAACCACATCCTTTGTAACCGGTCCAACTCTGAGAGGTAAGGTGACAGTGCCTTTGGATGAACGCTCTTCATCATCATATACCTTGATGGTAATTTTGTTTGTAGCATTCGGATCTTTATCTGAATAACCCAATTTTTTAATAGTTCTCAATGTACAAATGTTTAGACCTGCTCCTCCATCTATCAGGACTCATTTTATTTGATGTTTGTGTAAGAAGGCTTCAATGTGTAAAGGTGCATGATGTGGTTGGCTCACGAAGGCATCGTCATCTTCTGTGAATGTAAGAGAATGTGGAATGGAAAGGTACCCCACCATGGCTTGAAACTGGTCCATGTTCAGATAAGTAGGGACAAAAGTGTATCTCAAATTTTTGTCAAGAATGGCTTTTTGTGCAGGGGATATGCGTAGGAGCTCAAGGATGGAGATAAGCGCGGGTGTCTTCCCTAACTATTATATAAGGCCATACTCAAGTTTGGTTGATGAGAAAGTGGTGTTTTTAGCTAGAGCACCTTGCAATGTGAATTTACCTCGACGAGTTGTAACATTACATTCAGAGGTAGGTTCATAAGAAGATCCAAATCGTTTTAGGACAATTTTGGGTCTTTGGGTAGAATTCTCAAGCGTTTTGTCCTTGATGATAATGGTAGAGACATAATTGTCCATTGAAATGTGATTGATAGTTGAATCATAGTTATAGGATTCTCTGGTATAGTTGGTTTGGTCATCTGTGGCTTTAGCTTTTCCCTTGTCATGTTTTGGGAATGGTTCTTTAAACATCTCATGTTCTTCATTGGATGAGTGTCCCTCAATCTCAATGTCACCTCTATCAATAAGATCTTGTATAATGTTCTTCAATGGATGACAATTTCCTATTTTCTGACCTTTGCTCTTATGAAATTCACAATACTCATCATCATTCCACCAGTTTGGTTTAACCTTTGGCTCATATGGAGGCAAATCTAGAATTGTTATTATTTTGTTTGCCACTAGCTTTTTGAAAGCTGACTCAAGTGGTTCTCCCAATGGGGTGTACTTCCTTTGTGACTTTGAAGTTGCTTGAGTATTCACTTGATTATTTGTAGAGCTTGATTTAGAAAAAATGATTTTGGGTCGTACTGTATTAGCATCCACAACACCATCATTGACTGTGTTCTTGTTTTTGTTCGAAAATCTTGGCTTGTCTTTTCCTTTAAAGTCCTCTTTGTTTTCTTTGAATATCTTAATTACTCCTTATTCAATTAGGACCTTTTCTGTTGCCAAGCCTTTTTCAATGGCATCCTTGAAGGTGGACAAACAAGATTTTCTTAAGTCATAACCAATGTCCTTGTTAACATTTTGGGTGAACATCTCTACCATTTGTTTTTGTGGAATTTCACAAGAGCATCTACTGGCTAGATTTCTCCATCTTTGTAAAAATGATGAAAAAGACTCTCCATCCTTTTTCTTGGTGTTACACAAAGTAGTGACTGATATATCTGTCTCTATGTTGTATGAGAAATGTTGGATAAATGCCTTTGCTAAGTCACCCCATGACTTAATTCTAGGTGGGAGTTGGGAGAACCATTCCATAGCTTGATCACCTAAGCTCTGTGGGAATAATCTCATCAAATATGTCTCTTCTGCTGCTCCCTCAATGCAAGCTGTGCAAAATTGTCTTATATGTGCCTTAGGATCCCCTTTTCCTCTGTACTTATGAAACTTAGGTGTCACAAAGTGTGTAGGGAAAGGAGGCATTGGAATTCTTTTGTCAAATGGATAGGGACATATGTCTCTCATTGTGTAAGTTGGCTTCAGTGTATTTATGTCCTCCATTTTCTTTTGTAAGTCCTTAATTTGTTGTTCCAAATTGTTCTTAGGTGGAGATCGACTTCTTGGACCATACCCCATGCCTGAGCCACTGTGTGGAGGAGGAGCATGTTGCATATATGGATGGTATTTATCATACACATGTTCATATGGAGGAGGTCTATAATGATGCTGCGTATAAGGACCACTTGGTATAGAGTCATGATGAGGAATAAAATATCTGTTTTGTCCATGTATACCATACTCTATAGGTATGTCATGAGTTTGTTCTAATGTGTTGCCCCCAAATTTGACACGGGGTTTCCTTGTGTCCAAATTTTGATCATGCCTATGGATATCCAATTGCTTTGGTGGTTGGTCCTTAGCATTGGTATGTGATTGAGTATATTTTTCTGCATGACCTCCATAATGGTCTGCGAATGTCAGTATCATATGCTTAACCATGTGTGTATGGGACCTCAAGTTTTTGAAACAAAGATGATGGTGATTTAGGCACAAGATGTGGTCCTCTATTGCCTCCACTATTAGGCCTCCTTTGATCCATGTTGAGTTGAGGTTGTTGCAAAGGTTGATGTTCCATTATTTGAGACATGTCAAAATCACGAGGTATCTTGGCTCCACTTTGTGCCATCACTTGCAAGAAATATTGTCCATCTCTCCTCATTATTTCCTCAACCAATCTATGAAAATGGGGATCCATGATAGAGTCTTCCACTTCTGCTGAATGTACCGAAATGTTGTCCATATTGTCATTGTGTGTATCATTGTTGTTTGTAGTGTCCATGTTCTCAACATTTGAAATGTTTCTATAGGCATCCATGTCAGGTAATGTGGTATGATCAGAATTGAAAAAGATATCATTGTCGTACTCATAAGTACTCATGTTTGCAGACTCTTGAGCCTCTTTAGTTTCTCTCCTAGATTTTTGGGAACGAGTTTCAACCATGAACTAGGTATTGACCAAGATGTGTGAGGCTAGATGAAAATGGAAAAGAGTATGGAAGACCCAGAGTTGGATGGAATGTAAATGAATCTGAGGTGTTCTTGCAATGTCCAAAGTGTAAGACCAAGTATGTATGTAGTAGAGTAGGTGTGGCTTCCAAAGAGATGATAGTTTCTCTTGATGAGGTAAGTTGACCTTGACTCTAAGTAAGACCAAATGAGACCCAAAGGTGATAGACCTTGATGAGGGACCACTTAGCAAAATGTTGTTGTATGTAGTATGTTGACAAAGTATGATGAGGACAAGCAAGTGACCTTTTGACTCAAGTTTAGACAAATGTGAATGTAATGTAAGGTGTAAAGCAATGATGGACCTTGTCAGACCCAGGAATAAGCTGAATGCTAGATGAAAACCCGGAGAGATAACCTAGGAAGCTCAATAAGTCTAAAACTAACTGTTCTTGTTTGTTGGACTGTAAATTTTTCCAATTCTGAACACAGACGTGCCTGTATACTTCATAGACACGATTTCATGACACAACATGGTTCTTTCAGACACAGACATGTTTCTGAGATTTTGTAAATGCAATGTTGTTCAAGATGACACAAACGCGTTTCTGCCCTTCGTAGACGCGGTTAGATGACACAGATGCTATTCTATCAGATGTAGACGCGTTTCTAAAATTTTGTGCAATTTTTCCAATGCGTGAAGTTGCTTGTTGTGACCAGATCTGAATTTTTGACTATTTTCCATGACAAGAGGACACAATGTTGATAAGGATTGAATGTTTGCAAGTGTTTAGACTCAAAATGTTTCAAAGAAAAGTGTGTTGTCTGATGTAAAATTATTTTTCATACACTTGAAGACACAAAAGACACAATGTTTTGATGTTTGGTCTTGAATGTTTGATTGTTCAAAATAAGACAAGCACAATTCTTATGGTTGACCAGGACAATAGTTGTTGATCCCACATGAGGCTACACTATTCAGAGCAGATACTTAGATTCTTGACCCCACTGGCTCCACCCTCGACACTCACTTCTCAAGGCAGCTAAGCATCAGTCCCCATGAAAACTCCTCATGGTGAACTTTGTATCTCTACTAAGAACCGTATGTGTGTGGGCCGCTCCAGAGGTCCGACCTCCTGCCCCAACAACTAGAAGGATTTTGGCTTCTAAAACAAAAGGGTGCTAGTAAGGGCATCCGCTTGTGTGGCCATACATGCAACACTTTTAGCTCTGTAAAAATAGAAGGCTCCTAGCCGTAGGGGTTACGCCCTACAACTTATCAAATAAATTTGATCAAATGGGTTTATGGGGAGACATAGTGTTAGTATGAACTAATCAACACACGTTATCCATAGTTTTCACCATGAATATAGTTGTTTATAGTGGTTCAGAAGAGGATGGCTTTTTATCGCTACCACTTGGGTCGTTCTCTCCTCACTAGTAGTCCTAATGACCACACGGGGAGACAAGCCCTCTAAAGATGAAACAAAAAGAGCGTATTGTCCAAGACACAAAAGACAATGGTTCAATTTTAGTGCACCAATTGAAGTGTTTGATAATATATGAAAGAAAGGCATACAATTAAAAAGAAAATCCTTGTCAAGGTCATATAAAAAAGATCTATTAGTACTTTCAATTGTTTCAAATGATCACCCCTTCCTGCAAGCACACAAGTTAGGTCAATTTTTGATCCAAAAGACTTTGTGAAATAGGGGCCTTCGACAAAACGATTTTTTTGACCAATTAAAAGATCTAATTCACCATAAAAAAAGACCACTTGTAAAATTTCCAGAAATGTAAGAAAATCCAAAAAATTTGCTTATTCGCTCCAAAAAATATTTTTTTATGAAAAATCATAAAAAATTCATATAAAATGAAAAATTGATCCAAAAAATATGAAATTTTTACTGGACACTCATGATGATCTTCCAAACCTGCATAAAAATATTTCTGCAAAATTTCCAAGCAGTTTGTGAGATATGAGCAAAATAATGCAAAACCCCAATTTTCAAAGATCCAATTTTTTAGGAATGGTTTTGCATCAAAATAAAAATAAAAAAGAATAGATACTATTTATAATTCTGAGAGATTTTTAAAAATGTAAGAAAATCTGAAAAATTCTCTAATTTTCTCTCAAAAATAATTTTTTATGAAAATACATAAAAAATTCATAGAAACTTCAAATATCCTTCAACAAATTTGAAATTGTTACTGAGCACCTCTGATAATGTTCTTGACCTACAAAAACAAAATTTATACCATAATTCAAAGCCATTTGTGAGATTTGATCAAAATAATGAAAAACCCTAATTTTTAAAGATCCAATTTTTTAGGAAATATTTTGCATCAAAATTAAAATCACAAAGAACGGATCCTATGCCTAGTTATGAGTGATTTCCAAAAATGTAAGAAAATCCAAAAAATTTGCTCATTTTCTCTCAAAATTATTTTTTTATGAGAAATCGTAAAAAATTCATAAAAAATGAAAATGTGCTCCAAAAATTTTGACTTTTGGATTGAGAGCTCTTGATACTATCTTCAACCTTCCAAAACATTTTTTGCAAAAATTCCAAACCGTTTGTGAGATCAGATCAAATCTCTCCAAGATCTTGATTTTGTGTCCAAAACCCTAGCTACACAAGGTTATTCTCCAAGTTGTTTTACAAAATAGCAATATAGGGTTAGAAAAACCTACAAAAGACACAAATCTAACAAAATCCATGTCCCACCGGGTGTGCCAAAATGTTTATGGTGAAAAGTGGATAAAAATAATATTGAAAGACTAAATGAATTCAACCACAAAACCCTAGCCAACAAAGATCCACCATAACATATGAAGATTACCTAAGACAATGCAAATCAAATGAAATCACAAAGATTATACCATCACATGTTCAATAGAGTTTGGATCTCCATTCTTCCTATCTCCATTGATCTTGTTTGATATATTTTCTCTCAAATTTATATGTGCATAAGAGCTCAAAAAAGAATGAAAATGTGGTTGCAAGTACGCTTGATCGCATATGCAAGTTCGAAAGTGTCATGTAATCAAGAAGTCAACTGATCAGGGTTGATAATGAAAGAAGCATCTCCTTATATAGAAGACACTATAAGAAATGGAGGGATAAGATTGAGAGGTGTAAAAGATAAATGGTCGGCTATGATTAGAGGGTAGGAAGAGAAAATAAGAAAATAATGAGAGGGTAGGTAGTGTATGAATTAAGAGATGAATGACATGTGTCATGGGTAGAAAAGGTTAATGAATTAATTAATTAAATAAATATTTATTTAATTAATAGAAGAAGTGGGATCAATTAAATAAATAAGATATTTATTTAATTTAGGAAAATGATAATTTAAATAAATAAAAGTATTTATTTAAATGAGAAATAAGGCTAGAAGAGGATAAATGAATTAATTAAATAAATAAAGATTTATTCAATTAATAGAAGAATTAGGCTGAAATAATTAAATAAATAAAGATATTTATTTAATTAGACTGAACAATTTTAGGTGTCTACAACAAGAATACTAACTGCAATAACTGTCAACCTTGAAAATAAACTTGTGGACTTCCAAATCACCAATGACTTGAATTGAAGATACACATCAACATTAAAAACATTACTCCAAATCCATAGATCAAGATATTACAATGTTGAGCAATACAAATCAAATTACTTAGCACTCTGTCATCACTAAACAACTAACAAACCAGCCACAACATAAATATTCATAACTTACTCAAATCTTCATGCGAACCTCTGGAACTTGAACTGAATCAACTATAGATAACCATCTACAAACCCTTTAATCCACAAACTCTGATCTTCAACATGCTGACTACGTTGTACAAACTAAATCACTGACCTTCACTGCTCCACTATCACAGACAGAGAAATATGTTGACATCAACGACAACACATCTCTCAAGCACAAATACTCTCCAACAATCTCCCCAAATATCCAACAGATGTAGAATAAATAATTTTAATCTCATCAAGTTTTAGTATATATAGATTCACCCACCACTCTTAGCATTTGGTAGTGTCAAACAGTTGGTATGAGAGCTTTGGCTCTTGAAGAGACAGTTTAACCACTAAGGTAGATTTGGGATTTTAAACACTATGTTTGGAGAATAATTAAATGACATGGATATTATGGGTCAGAATGACTAGGATGATGTTGATAGCATTGTTGACATGGAAGGACAATTAAGATTTGCATTAGTGGACCTTGATAAAAGCAAAAAAAAAATAAGAAGGTAGTTGAGAAAATCTCTTATTTAATAAGCCTACTTAATAAAAGAAAGAAAGTCATTGATGATTTTGAAACAAAGCTTGATGAGAAGACTAAAGAATGTTAAAAATTGAAACTTCGACACTCAAGCGAAACGTTATGACCATTTTACTAAATTTGTTTTTTTTCTAAGCGCAAACACTAAACGTCTACGCAAACGTTGATTCAGGCCATGCACGGACGTTGATTCACAATTTTTAATGAAAAATTCAAAAAAAGTTAGGCGGGAAGATTTTTTTACTAAGCACAAACATCAAACGTCTACGCAGACATCATTTAAGTCCATGCGTAGACATCGATTCACATTTTTTAATGAATTTTTTTTTAAAATTCTAAAGGTGGGAAGTTATTTTTACTAAGCACACACATCAAACGTCTACACAAATGCCAATTTAGAGGGACAAAGATGTCAAAGCATAGAGCCTGCAAAAATGGTGGGTAAAAAATTCAAATTGTGCGTGTTAACATTGATCCTAATCATAGATGTTGAAACAACAAGTCGTGGACGTTGATTTGCAAACGCAAACGCTATATTCCAGAACCTACAACTTAGAAACTTGCAAAAAAAGAAATTTAAGATTAGTAACTAGGGAAGTGGGTTCCACCGGGCATGCCAAAATGAAGAGGGGAGAATCTAAATCCTAATGGTTAATGTATAAACTAGATAAAACACAAAAAAATGCATTCAAATACACAAACAAACCATTATACATTAGCTTCTACTCTTCCTCTGATTGAGCTTGATGGAGTAGAGGCGCCCTTGTTGCTCTACTTGATTTCCTCCTTTGATGGTGGATTGTGGATTGCTCTCCACTACACAACAATATTGAATTTGGATTGGACTTGAATGATGATGATGGATGAGATGGATTTGGCTTAGATGAGAGAATATTTGAGCATTATGATGATATGACGGATAATTTTGGATCTCAAATGGACATCATAAGATTAGATGTAAAGTGGATGATTTGTGAGGAGAGGAGACTCCTATTTATAGATTGGAGGAGGCCAAAATGGAGGGCCAAGATTGATTTTGTGATGAAGGGTTGAGATTGATTTGAAATGGAGGAGAGGATTGAGAGGACAAGGTGTGGGATTCAAGAGATATGCCATAAAGGCATTTCTTGCCTCCAAACCTCTCAAGGTACATGGGGAAGAGCTCTCAAGTACATTGGGAAGAGAAAAAGGAATTTAAAATTCCTTGGAGAAAGGGGAGAAGAATTAAAAATTCTAAAATAAGAGGATGTGTGGAAAGAATAAATGGATAAAGGAATTAAAAATTCTTGGGAAGAGGAGGCATGAGGAGATTCAAAGAATTTGAATTTCCTTGAAAGGATCAAGGTGATTAGGGATGTGAAAATGATTAAGGAGATTGATTCTAGGTGGCTTAATGAGTGATTAGAGTGCAAAGTGGGAAAGTTAGGAGGATGTAACATGAGGAGAGATTATGAGTGGAGGAATATAAAAATGGAGGATAATGATAAGTATGCTTCTAGAAGAATTAATTAGGCTAAGTGAGAATTAGAAGAAGTGATTTGTAGGAATTGCATGAATAGCTTAGCTAATTGAAATTAATTAAGTAGGGTTTAGAATAAATAAAATGATGTTCAGGTGACTTTAGAAGAATGGGAAATAATTAAAATTTATTATAGGACTATAGTGATAAAATTAATTAAATTGGATTTAATTAATTTTAAGAAGAAAGGGACCAACAAAATAAATTAATTATGTTGATAGGCTTAAATTAATTAAATATTATTTTAATTATATTTAGATGTCTACAACTAGGCTGAGCTTCAAACTCGAGAGTTGAATTCTAAGCCTCTCTAAAAGCTTCCTGTAAAATTTGAGGATAACTAAAGAGGACCAAGGCATGGGGTGCCCTCGTCTCTGAGATCTTAGTCCAAATTTTTCTGTTGAGTTTGCATTTGTTTGTCGAGATCTCCCAGAAATTGACCACTCCAACAGAAACCTGTAGCTGCACCTATAAGTTGGAAACTGGTGTATTTATGGCTATATATGGGTTTGCCTTTGTCAAAACCCTTTTTTTAGTGATTTCCACCTCCAAAAATAAAAAATATTGTATTGAAAAGTGTGTGTGCCCTAAAATATCATGTTTTTTAAAGATTCCTATGAGCTAAATGCAAACTAGAGTTCTACCCTATGTTTTGAGTAAAAACCCTAAAATGAGTGTAATGTAAATGCTTCAAATCACAAATGCAATATAGATTTAAATCAATAATGCAAATTTGAAAATCAATAATGTGTAGATCTAAAACTCAATGGAGATATGAAATAACATGAAATCATACCAAATCCTAAGGAAAATATACAAGCCAATCAACAATCGGTGATTCCCTTATCATTAGAATCAATATCTCCTAAGCTTTCATAATTGATGAAAGTATTTATGTAGACTTGATTGATGAATGAATTTGTTGATTTAAACTTCACACAAAGCTTCTCTTTCACTTCACAAGGATCTCCTTTCAAATTGCTTGATTAGGATCCTCAAATGAGGAAAAGAAAGGCTTTATATATGAAAGCCTAATTTTAAATTTGATAATAGGCCGACTTAGAATTGTAAAAAATTATGACAAATCGAGATTTGAACATTATAATATTGCCAAATTAAGCTCCCGATATTTGGGGAAAAAAGTTCGAGACCATGGTGGTGACTACCATGGTCCTATCAACTTTTTCTAAATTTCTAAGGATGTGACATATCATGATTTTAAAGTCAAATCCAACAAGGTAGGTCAATCCAAAATGTGCAAATATGCAAAAATGTGCCTTGAATATTGCAATTAGGATATTATTAGGATTAATTTAAAATAAAATAAAAAGGGGCACACCTAGGGTTAAGGGCCCAATTTTATAATGTGTAAATTTGTGAGAGAGGAACTTTATATTTAATTAAATTAATTATCAAATTTCTAAAGAAGATCTATTTAATGCAAGATGCAATGGGACACACTAAGGTGGGTGCTAACCTAAGTGTGGAATTGGACAACCCTAATTACGGGTGTACAATTTATGATGATACACAAAGGATAAAAGTGGACTTGGTTTTGAAGATGGTGAATGTTCTAAGTCATCTAGCAAGAAAGATAAAGTAAATGAAAAGGTTAAGGATGATTTGAAGAAATCTAATAAATATTAGAAGGATTTCATTTCAGACTAGAGCTTTTGAACTCAAAGAATGTCAAAAAACCTCCTCTTATTATTTTCAAGTATTCATCTTTTAATAGTAAATATTTTTCATGCAATATATTTGGACACAGAGGTATTGAATGCAAAAGTCATGTCAAAAATCAATCCTTCAATGGAAATTGTCACTATTGTAATAAGTTTAGACACAAAGAAAGTGCAGAGGTAGGTTGAATTGAAATAGAAATGGAAAATCAGTTTTTGGTAGAGGTGTTCAATCTTTCAGTGAATACTGTTATGTTTGCAATGTATATGGGCATAAAGTTGTTGAGTCTAGTTCAAATAGGAAGGTTGGAAAAAGTAGAAATGGGAGAATACATGGAAGTAAATCTAAACAAGGTTCAGTATGTTGGTATTTTGGATATGTTGATATTGTTTTGTCATTGATGTTAACACTTAGTAACACTTATCAGCACTTGGAGATCTTTGATTATGTTCACCGACATGTTCAATGACTTATGCACAGTCATTGGTATCTAGTTCACCAACAGGTTATATTGTTCACCGGCACTTGGAATGACTTGGAGATCACTTAGAATTATCGAAGACATTGTTTGGACACTTGGTTTTGGTGATTTGTTCATTGGTCTAATCGGGTTTGCATATTTGTTGTTATCGGCAAATAGGTCTAGGTTATGGACCGGCAAGCATATCTATTCCAAATCAGCATGACACGTCATGAAGATGATTTGTTATTGTTGTAAATGCATTGAACCGACATGATGCATTGCATATTGATTCATTTGTAATTGATTTTACTGTAATATCTTTTAGTGAGCCGACCTACTCATTTGGTCTTAGGTTTTGGTATGAATGTAAGATCTCATTTGTGAGATTGTAATAAGGATAGTGGAAGATGAATATAATAAGGTATATGTGAATATAAGTAGAGCTATACATGAAGACATCATTCAAGATTGAAAGAAGGTTTGAAGAAGTCAAATTAGAGCTTAACCGATACTGAATCCAGCATATGAAGATGCTATTTTGAGCAGTACATTATCATTGGATTTAACCATCCAATTGTAGTCAGTGTAACTCCCATTTTGTGACTCAGTAGTGAGCTCTAGGCAGTTGGCCTTTTTGCATGTGCAGACTCCATATTGTACACACATACTATCTACAATAGTATCATCTGATTGTGGGTAAGGTTTCCCACCATGGTTTTTCCCCTTACAGGGTTTCCACGTACAAATATCTTTGTTATGTGTTGTGGATGTTATTACCTTTATGTTTCATGCATTAAACTTTACCGATACTGCAATTAACTGATAAAACTGTCTATCGGCATAAAGTTTGGTTTACCGGTATTAAGCATTAAGTTTGGTTAAGTTAGTTTTGGTTTTTATTTATTAGACAATTGATTCAACCCCCCCCTCTCAGTTGTCTCTAAGACCTAACAATTGGTATTTGAGCATAGCCCTCTTTTTGTAGAAGTTTAACAGCTTGAGGAGATCCAATGTCTTCTAACTATTTCAGGAAGGATAATCCAAAACTTGATGGAACTAACTATGGCATATCGAAGATTGGGATAGAAAAACATTTGAATTGCATTGGGAAGGACATATGGGATGTTACAAAGAATGGCTATGTTGTTCCTACTCAAGGTCAACCAAATCCACCAACCTTGGCTAAAGATGAAGAAAATGATTGCAAAGCAAGGGAAACACTTTTGAGTGCATTGTCTGATCAACAAATCATGGGATTATCAGACAGATCTACTGCTAAGACAAGTTGGAAACATTGAATGAAGGTGATACCATAGTCAAAATTGCAAAACTGGAATGATTTCGGGTCAGGTATGAAAATCTGAAAATGGAAGAAGATGAAAGTATTTATGCTTTTATGGAAATAGTAAATGAAATTGTTTTGGGTATACAATGTTGTGGAGGAACCTTAAGTGAAGATGAAATTGTTTCTAAAGTTTTAAGAGTATTGCCACCGGCATATAAAATGAAAGTAACTGCTATAAATGAATTGAGAACAATACCTGATGCATCAGTATCTAGAGACACTTTGGCTGGAAAACTTTCAACTTTTGAACTTGAGGAATTTGGTCCTGTTGCCTCTATTAAGATAGATTTAGCTTTCAAGGCATCATCATCATCTGCGACATCATCATCATCATATGAGAAATCTGATTGGAAAGCCTTTTGTGCAAGAGAACTTGAAGAAATTAGAAAGGAGAATGAAGAACTTGAAGAGCTTGAAGCACTATTTGCAAGGAAAATGCCTAAAGGTCCAGTTGGAAGTAAGTATGAAGGTAGAGCACCATTTAAATGTTTTAACTGCAATAAGATTGGTCATATGGCATCTAGGTGTCCTGATAGACATGTAAGATTGAAAGAAGAAGCTAAAAGAACATATAATCCTAACCCTTAATATCAGAGATATAGATTTAAGAAGAATAGAGACAAATCTTGTTACTATGTTGATGTAGGAGTTACTGATGATTCTGATGAGGAACCAACAGACAATGGATGGGTTTTTGTTGCTATAACAGAAGATCAACCGGCACCTACTGTTCAACCAGTAGAGTAGGCCCTGGCAACTAAAATTGAAGATAAGGATGAATGGATCATTGATTCTGGATGTTCGCATCATATGGCAGGTGATAAAAGTAAATTCTTAACCTTTCAAGAATACAATGGAGGTCTAGTAAGGTTTGGGGATGATAAAGCTTGTTTGATCAAAGGAAAATGCACTATATCTTTTGATGGTAAGCATAATACTGATAATGTCTACTATGTTGAAGGTTTGAATCATAATCTTTTGAGTGTTGGTCAATAAATAGAAAAAGGTTTTTAGTTACAATTCAAGAATGGTAAATGTAAAATCATGAACAAAACTGGGTTATAAATTGCAACCGGTAATTAGACTGTAGATAATATCTTTCATTTGAATAATAGTGAGAAGGCATGCTTAATTGCACATATTAATGAAAGTTGGTTATGGCATAAGAGACTTTGTCATGTAAATTTTGATTGCATTGTGAAAATCAGTACAACTAAGGTAGTAAGAGATTTACCTAAGATTTTTAAGCCTCACAATCCGGTGTGTAAGGAATAACAATTTTGAAAGCAAGTTAGAGCATCTTTTAAGAGTATACCAGAAAAATCCAATAATGTTCTTGACTTAATTCACACCGATTTATGTGGTCTAGCAAGAACTAGAAGTTTACAAGGAGATAGTATTTTATGCTAATCATTGATGACTATTCTAGAATGTGTTGGGTTACTTTTCTCAGGGAGAAATTAGAAGAATTTGGGAAATTCAAACTATTCAAGGTGATGGTAGAGAATGAAACTGGTAAGAAAATCAAATGTTTGAGATTAAATCAAGGGGGTGAATTCACATCTAAGGAATTTAATACCTTCTGTGAAGTGAATGGAATTAAAAGACAGTTATCAGCACCTCAGACACCCCAGCAGAATGGAGTTGTGGAAAGAAAGAACAAAACTATTTGGGATGCAACTAGAAGTATGTTATCTAAAGCAAATCTACCTCATGTATATTGGAGAGAAGCAGTGAGTACAATGGTTTACACATTCAACAAAGTTCACATCAAAGGTGAAACCAATAAGACCCCTCTATTGGCAATATCACATTATTACAGACAATGAAAGATTGTTGACATTTCAATAAGGATATTGAGAAGGTTGTTGATGATTATGGACATAACTGATTAAAGATGTTTTACTATCTTGATATTATTATTTTGTCATTGATGTCAAGAAATTGATTTTCTAATTCAGTATGATGTTGCCATATCTTGAGAAGTATGATATGAAGATTATAAAGAAGTCGGTAAAAGACACAGGAAAGAATATGATGAATAAGGGGATAAGTTATTCAATGGGCAACTACTACCGAGTCAGACAATGATGAGATCATGATGTTTTAGATTGTTTTAAACATTATACATATGTTGTAAATGTAAAGTTTAATACTATACTATGTTATCAGGCAAAGAACCTAGTCGGTAAACCCTAAGGTTATCGCTATTGGTTAATGAAGGCAAAATGTGTACTGAGTGAAGTTTAGTATTCACAGAGTTGTAACTGAGCTATAACAGAATGCATTAAATGTTTACATGTGATATTTAATGAAAGATACTGATGAGATGGAGCGGATCAATGATTGGTAAGTCATGGAAGAATTTTGTTAACAAATCTAAGGCAATGGAAAGTCGGCATGAAGATCTACAGCTCAGATTAAACCATATTACCCTAACACAAGTTCCAAGGTGAATATGCAAGTTCCAAGGTGGGGTAAAATGTTTTCAGATCAAAGGATACAATGAACCTGCACAAGATTGAAGATCTGATGGCTATGATTGATCATGGGAAATGTGATCAAGGAGATTAAGCAGTTAGAAGATTGTTTATAAATAGGAAATTGTTGATAAACAATGGATGCGGGCAAGTGTATGCACAGGGATGCTACATAGTGATTACCGAGCATAGAAGCATGAAGACCTGTTAGTATAACAGAGTATTGATGCCCAACAGATAGATAAGATTAGTTCTATGTCTAGATTGTATTGAACAAATAGGAATCTGCTTTAGCATATTAGATGTGAAGTTGCAGATAGATTTTATTACTGTTATTTTGTGAAAGTGACAGGAAATCTCTTAACGGAGTGGACTTAACAGTGTTATATGTAAATCCTCTAGCAAGGTGACATTCTGATTGAGTGTTTGAAATCCTTTGACAAGGTCACTTCCAACAAAGTGAATATCCTAATAGATCTGAGGGAAATCCCTTAACTGGGTCACATCTAGCAATGTGTTTGTAATCTTTAACAGGATTTGCTTTTAACAGAACATAATCTAGAAGAGTATATTTCTTAGTGGGTCCAAAATCCCATAGTAGTTTTTCCCTATTTGGGTTTCCACGTTAAATCTGGTGTTATGAGGTTTATATTGTTCATATGCTTTTGAGTTTGCATGTTTGACAGTTTTTGGTTATATGACTGATATATATGTTACTAAGGCTGAATCTGATGTTTTTATGGATGATTAAGTTTGTATGATTCACCCCCCCTCTCATCTTGTTGGCTATTGGATCTGTACTTATATTAAGTATCAGAACTATCAATTGGTATCAGAGCTTTGGACTCCGAAAGGAAAGTTTTAAGGCACTTGAGTTAAAGATCCAAAGATGTATAAGAGGGATGCACCTAAGCTGAATAAGTCAAGTTTCTCTACATGGCAGAAAAGGATGAAGCTACATCTATCAAGAGTTGGAGAATATGCTATATACTATCTGGAGAATGATTTTGTTGCACTGAGCACCTATCCATTGACTATGGAAGAGATAAAGGTGAAGCAAGAACATATTCAAGCAATGATTTAAATAACATCTGCATTGATCGACTCAGAGTTTAATGATCTAGAAGGTTGCAATGATGCAAAGGCAATGTGGACTAAGCTCATATCTGTATATGGAGGTGATGAACATGTTCAAAGAGAAAAAGTAGATAGTCTAAGAGGACAACTTGAATCTATGAGGATGAATGAAGATGAGAACATAACCTATTACAATACAAGACTAAAGGAGATTGTAAATCAAATTAAAGGAGCAGGAGGAATTATTGAAGAAAAGGATGTAACAAGTAAGTTGTTAAGAACCCTTCTACCTTCCTATGCAATCCGAGTCTCTGCAATCAATGAATTGAGGTCTGTACCTAATATGCCAGTTTCCTTGGATGCTACTATTGGTAAGCTACATGCATTTGAGTTAAGTAATTTTGATAACAATGGGTCATCGGTAAATAAAGTTGAATCTGCATTTAGTTCTTTTCATCTAAATGAATCTAATAATTACAATGAAAGAAAGTATAAGTACTCTGAAGGAGATCACAGTGGAGCAAGTGAAAGATTTTGGAAGAACATGGAGGAGGTACACAAACTGTATGAAGAAATCAGAAAGCAAGAAGAGTTTGAAGCACTATTTGCCAAAAGGTTATCGAGAGGCAAAGGTAAGTATAAAGGAAAACTACCTTTGAAATGTTTCAATTGTGATAAGATTGGACATATGGCTTCTAACTGTCCTGACAAAGATTTTACTGAAAAGAGAGATTATCGAGATGATAGACAGAAAGATAATCATTACAGAGGACACCAAGACTTCAAAAGAAGAGATAGAAAGACATGCTTAATTGCTGATGAGGAATCTAGCGATGATAAATCAGATGAGACTGATACAGAGGAAGTTTTTTATGTGGTTATCAAGGATGGATCAAATGAAGAAAGGTATAAAGAAAAAGCCCTAATATCTCACATAAACACTAATGATTCTTGGATTATAGATAGTGGATGCTCACATCATATGACAGGAGATAAACACAAGTTTGTTATGTTAGAAGATTACGATGGAGGCTATGTTAGATTTGGTAATGATGCACCATGTCCGGTAAGAGGTAAAGGATCCATAACACTTCTTGATAATGCAAGATGCAATGATGTTTATTGGGTTGAAGGTTTGAAATACAATTTGTTGAGTGTAGCACAGCTAAACAATACAGGTTACGGAATAGAATTTCAGAAAGGAATTGTCAAAGTTCATGACAAGAATGGAAAGTTAGCTGCTACCGAGACACAAACAAAAGGTAGTACATTTCACCTTGACTCAACTCACAATAAGTGTTTACATGCAAAGATTGATAATACCTGGTTATGGCATAAAAGGTTTTGTCATGTTAATTTTGATAATCTGATCAAAATAAGTAAGAAGCACCGAGTAAGAGGTCTACCGAGTCTTGAAAAACCCGAGAATGCTATGTGCCGAGGATGCCAGATGGGTAAGATGACAAGATCAAGCTTTACAAGTAAGTCCTACACTTCTAAGGTAATTTTAGATCTTGTGCATACTAATCTTTGTGGTCCTATGAAAGTTCAAAGTTATTATGGTGATAAGTATTTCATATTATTTGTGGATGATTATTCAAGGATGATGTCAGTAATGTTTTTAAAAGAAAAATCAGAAGCTTTTCAAATGTTTAAATGGTGCAAGGCTAGAGTTGAAAATGAAACAGGAAGACAACTAAAATGTCTTAGATTAGATAGAGGAGGAGAGTTCACATCTGATGAGTTCAACCTATTTTGCAATGATCATGGTATTAAAAGAAAAGTCTCTACACCGAGAACTCCACAGCAGAATGGAATAGCTGAAAGAAGAAACAGATCTATTGTGGATTGTGCTAGAACACTCATGATTGAGAAGAAGGTTCCACAAATATTTTGGAGAGAAGCAATAAGCACAGTTGTTTACACCTTGAACCGAGTTCAATTGAAGAAAGGTACTTTGAAGACACCTTACGAAATCTGGTATGGCAAGAAACCTAATGTAAGTTATTTTAAGATCTTTGGAAGTAAATGCTATGTTCATAAAGATGATAGAAATGGCAAGTTTGATCAGAAAAGTGAAGAAGGAACATTTCTAAGATATTCTTCTAGAAGCAAAGCATTTAAATATTTGATCAAATCATCTAACAAAATAGTAGAAAGTGCAAATATGAAAATTGATGAATTTGTCTATGTGCAACTGAGAAGTCCTACCGAGATAACTGTTGGAGAAAATGAAGAAGATATCCAGTTACCGAGTGATGAAGAAGATCATACAGAGCCTACCGATCCTGTATTAGCCAAGTATGTCAGAAGACACCATGCACCAAGTCAGATTATAGGAGATAAGGATGATCCAGTGATGACAAGGAACAAACTGAGATAGAACACATGTTTGATATCTGAATTTGAACCAAGAATAGTGAAAGAGGCATTTAACAGTGAAGATTGGATAAATGCTATGATAGAAGAGATTGATCAAATCAAGAAGAATGACACATGGACATTGGTCCCAAGACCGAAGGACAAAAATGTAATTGGTACAAAGTGGATCTTTAGAAACAAGCTAAATGAAAAAGGTGAGGTCATTCAGAACAAAGCAAGATTAGTTTGCAAAGGTTATGCCCAAGAATAAGGAATTGATTATGGTGAGACTTTTGCACTTGTTGCTAGACTTGAAGGAGTAAGAACATTGTTGGCTTATGCTTCTTTCAAGAACTTCAAGGTATATTAAATGGATGTCAAATCTGCATTTCTGAATGGAATATTAGAAGAAGAAGTTTTCATTGAACAACCTGAAGGATTTGTTGAAGACAATAATAAAGATCAGGTATGTAAATTGAACAAAGCTTTATATGGTCTGAAACAAGCACCTAGAGCATGGTATGAAAGATTGCACTCTTATTTGATTAAGATATGTTTTATAAGGACAAGTGAGAAAAACAACATGTACATGAAGAATGATGAAAATGAAATACTAATCTCAGCCATATTTGTTGATGATATTATATTTTGTGGAAATGACTCTTTATGCAAGAACTTTGGAAATGAAATGAACAAAGAATTTGAGATGTCATTAATTGGTGAGATAAAGTATTTTATAGGTTTACAGATACTGCAAATGAAAAATGAGATTTTCATTACTCAATCCAAGTACATAAAGGAAATCTTGAAGAAATTTGGAATGGAAGATTCAAAACCAGTAAGTACTCCTATGACTACCAACTGTAAACTATCAAAGAATGATGAATTTGCATCTGTTGATGAGACACTTTACCAATCTATGATTAGAAAGTTGCAATATGTTGTTCACAACAGGCCAGATATAGCACATGCAGTAGGTATTGTTGCAAGATTCTCTACAGATCCTAAGGAAATACACATGACAACAATCAAAAGAATTTTCAGATACTTGAAAGGCACTGAAGATTATGGCTTAGTATACCAGAAAGGAAATGATTTTGATTTGAAAGTTTATACTGATGCTGATTGGGTAGGCAACATTGATGACAGAAAAAGCACAAGTGGAGGAGCTTTCTTCTTAGGAGAAAGACTAGTGACAACATTGATGACAGAAAAAGCACAAGTGGATGTTTTAGATTGTTTTAAACATTATACAAATGTTGTAAATGTAAAGGTTAATACTATACTATGTTATCAGGCAAAGAACCTAGTCGGTAAACCCTAAGGAACCTAGTCGGTAAACCCTAAGGTTATCGCTATCGGTTAATGAAGGCAGAATGTCTACCGAGTGAAGTTTAGTATTCACCGAGTTGTAACTGAGCTATAACAGAATGCATTAAATGTTTACATGTGATATTTAATGAAATATGTTGATGACCTGGAGTGGATCAATGATTGGTAAGCTGTGGAAGAAGTTTGTTAACGAATCTAAGGAAATGGAAAGTTGACATGAAGATCTACAACTCAGATTAAACTGCATTACCCTAACACAAGTTCCAAGGTGGGGTAAAATATTTTCAGAACGAAGGATACAATGAACCTGGACAAGATTGAAGATTTGATGGCTATGATTGATCATGGGAAATGTGATCAAGGAGATTAAGTGGTTAGAAGATTGTTTATAAATAGGAAACTATTGATAAATAATGGATGTGGGCAAGTGTATGCACATGGATGCTACATAGTGATTACCGAGCACAGAAGCTTGAAGACCTATTAGTATAACAGAGTATTGATGCCCAACAGATAGACAAGATTAGTTCTATGTCTAGATTGTATTGAACAAATAGGAATCTGCTTTAGCATATTAGATGTGAAGTTGTAGATAGATTTTATTACTGTTATTTTGTGAAAGTGACAGGAAATCTCTTAACCGAGTGGACTTAACAGTCTTATATGTAAATCCTTTAGCAAGGTGACATTCTGATTGAGTGTTTGAAATCCTTTGACAAGGTCACTTCTAACAAAGTGAATATCCTAACAGATCTGAGGGAAATCCCTTAACCAAGTCACATCTAGCAATGTGTTTGTAATCTTTAATAGGATTTGATTTTAACCGAGCATACTCTAGAAGAGTATATTTCTTAGTGGGTCCAAAATCCCACAGTGGTTTTTTCCTATTTGTGTTTCCACGTTAAATCTGGTGTTATGGGGTTTATATTGTTCATATGCTTTTGAGTTTGCATGTTTGACAGTTTTTGGTTATATGACTGATATATATGTTACCGAGGTTGAATCTAATGTTTTTATGGATGATTAAGTTTGTATGATTCACCCCCCCTCTCATCTTGTTGGCTATTGGATCTGTACTTATATTAAGTATCAAAACTATCACCCTCATGAACAATGGTTTGGTAATACTCCTACTCTTAAATATTTTAGAATATTTAGAGGTAAATTCTATATTAGAAGAGATGAGTACATTGGCAAATTTGATCCTAGAAGTGATGAAGGAATATTTCTTGGTTATTCATCTAAGAGCAAGGCATATAGATATTTTAATAAGAGATTGCAGAAAATTGTTGAGTGCAAATGTGAAGATTGATGAACAATTTAGAGATAATTCAAGATACATGGACTCTGAACCGACAATAGAGATAATATCAAATGAACCTACAATGAGTACACCGGTACAAAATATTGATCCAGTCACACCGACATCATCTGAAAATTCCAGTGACTGAGGAACAACAACAAGTAAAAACACCTCGGTATGTAAGATTGAATCACTCTAAAATTAGATAATTGGGAGCAAGTATCAAGGTGTTGTGACTAGAGGAAGACTGGAAAATGAAGAGGTATGTCTTATTTCTCAAATTGAACCAGCATTAGTTAATGAGGCATGTGAAGATAAACATTGGATTAAAGCTATGGAAGATGAATTGGAACAAATTAAAAAGAATAACACATGGACATTATTTTCCTAGCCTAAAGACAAAAATGTAATTGGAACTAAATGGGTATTCAGAAATAAACTCAATGAAGATGGTAAGGTAATCATAAATAAAGAAAGATTAGTGTGTAAGGGATATTCACAAAAAGAAGGAATTTATTATAATGAAACCTTTGCACCAGTAGCTAGAATTAAGGCAGTCAGATTATTCTTAGCTTTTGCAGCACATAAGAACTATAAAGTATATCAAATGGATGTTAAATGTGCATTTCTGAATGGTGATCTTGAAGAAGAAGCTTACATTGAACAACCTGATGGATTTGCATTGACAAATGACAAAGATATGGTTTGCAGGTTAAGGAAAACTTTATATGGACTAAAGTAAGCTCCTAGAGCTTGGTATGCTAGATTGTACAAATACCTTTTGAAGATTGGTTTCAATAAAGGTAAAGCTGACAATAATCTATATTACAAAGTGACTAATGATGACATCTTGGTTATAGAAGTTTTTGTTGATGATATAATCTTTGGAGGAGAAGATGGATTATGTATTTAAAGGCTTTTTGATGCAGGAAGAATTTGAAATGTCTATGATTGGGGAGATAAAATTATTTTGAGGATTGCATATTTCACAGACCAATAAAGGTATATTCATAAATCAATGAAAGTACTTGAAGGAATTACTAAAGAAATTTGGCATGGAAAACTCTAAACCGGTAAGCACACCTATGACTACAACTGATAAACTATCATTAAAGGATGAATCATCACCTGTTAATCTGACTAGGTACAAGTCTATGATAGGAGGTTTACTGTATTTGAAATAAACCAGACCTGACATTACGAATGCAGTGTGTATTGTCTCAAGATTTTAGAGTAATCCTAAAGAAAATCATGAATCGGTAGTGAAAAGGATCTTTCGGTATCTACAAGGAACTACAAATCTTGGTTTATGGTATCCTAGAGATGAAAATTTTGATTTATGTGCATACATCGATGCAAATTGGGCAGGAGATGTAGATGACAGAAAAAGCACCACCAATGGAGTATCCTTTCTTGGTAGTAGATTAATCTCTTGGTTGAGAACAAAAAAAAGTTGCACATCTTTATCAATAACATAATCAAAATATGTTGCAGCAGCAACTAACTGTACACAGGTATTATGGATCAAGCAAATGTTGAAGGACATAAAGGTAAAATGCAAGGAACCTATAACAATTTATTATGATAATATGGCAGCAATTGATATATCTAAGAATCCGGTATTTCACTCAAAAAATAAACATGTTTCTATCAAATTCAATTTACTAAGCCTTTGCCTAAAGAATCTTTTGAGTATCTTAGAGAGCATCTTGGGGTTATACCCCCACCAGTAGAGACTTAGAGAGTTGATGATTGTCATCAACCGACAGAATTAACAAAGAAATCTTTTTCCAGTTTTGATGAGGAGAGCTACTTCTCAAGAGGAGTAGTTGGATAAATTGATAAGTTTGTATTTTGTGATAAGTTCTTTGAATCTAGTTTTTGTATTGCTTTGGTATTTGATGTCAAAGGGGAGAGATATCTATGGAAAAAAACATTATCTTTTGGGAGAGATTATTCCTAGGGGGAGAGATATTATGTATTTTGATTTCTGGTTAATGATCTCATTTGGAGATTGTTGGTTTTTGGTTTTTGGCATTTATGTTTTAGCACTTTGATAGTTTTTCCATCTTGTGTTGCCATCAATGCCAAAGGGGGAGATTGTTGGTATTTTGGATATGTTGATATGATTTTGTCATTGATGTCAACACTTGTCAACACTTATCAGCACTTGGAGATCTTTGGTTATGTTCACCGACATGTTCAGTGATTTATGCACAGTCACCGGTATCTGGCTCACCCCCAGGTTATATTGTTCATCGACACTTGGAATGACTTGGAGATCACTTGGTTATGTTGAAGATATTGTTTGGACACTTGGTTTTGGTGATTTGTTCATTGGTCTAATCAGGTTTGCATATTTGTTGTTACCGACAAATAGGTCTAGGTTATGGACTGGCAAGCATATCTATTCCAGATCAGCACAACACGTCATGAAGATAATTTGTTATTGTTGTAAATGCATTGAGCCGACATGATGCATCACATATTGATTCATTTGTAATTGATTTTATTATAATATCTTTTAGTGAGCTGACCTACTCATTTGGTCTTAGGTTTTGGTGTAAATGTAAGATCTCATTTGTGAGATTGTAATAAGGATAGTGGAAGAGGAATATAATAAGGTATATGCGAATATAAGAAGAGCTATACATGCATACATCATTCAAGATTGAAGGAAGGTTTGAAGAAGGCAGATCAGAGCTTAACCGATACTGAATCTAGCATATAAAGATGCTATTTTGAGCAGTACATTATCATTGGATTTAACCATCCAATTTTAGTCAATGTGACTTCCATTTTGTGACTAAGTAGTGAGCTCTAGGCAGTTGGCCTTTCTACATGTGTAGGCTCCATATTGTACACACATACTATCTTCAGTAGTATCATTTGATTGTGGGTAAGGTTTCCCACCGTGGTTTTTTCCCTTATAGGGTTTTGGCATACAAAATATCTATGTTATGTGTTGTGGATGTTATTGCCTTTCTGTTTCATGCATTAAACTTTATCGGTACTGCAATTAACTGATAAAAATGTCTACTGGCATAAAGTTTGGTTTACCGGTATTAAGCATTAGGGCAAGTGCAAGGTAAAGAGTCACAAATTCGTGGAAGTCCACGTGTTGGAAAATGCGCTCTTATAAACGGGGGCCTGTTTGTGCTTTGGGATCCCGAGCCGAAAGGTAACGAGGGCCTGAAGCAAAAATAAATGGGCCCCCATTTTATTCTAAAACAGGGCCCCACTTTTAAACAAAACAGGGGCCCATTTTTTAGGAACGGGGGCCCATTTTTTAAAAACAAGCCCTCATTTCTAAATCGTATTTTTCCTTTTTTTTCCACAAGCTGCCCTTGTTTGAAAATGGGGGCCTGTTATATAGAAGTTGATTCCACAACCTACCACTTGGCTTGAGATTAGGCCCGGGATAGGCCTGGGATGGCCACACCTAAGACATGAACCTGCAAATTTAAATCTCCATGAATGAAAGCACAAATATGATCTTGTGAAATAATTTACGTGCCTGTAATTAGAAAATTTTTATATGAAATTAAAACCCATTTCATATTATATTTTCTAGATTCTAAATATGTAAATTTATTTAAAAATTGATTATTTCAACTATTTTTCATTTAATTTATACTAAATCGGGTCCATAAACTTGAAATATTAACTAATTTTGTTAATTTAATAACTTTTTTATTTTAATGAATTTTGAAAAAAAAATTACATGTCATCAATCTACACAAAATTATTTTCTATTTCAAAAAAAAAATTAAAAATGTTAAGTTTACGTCAAATTATGTGGGTCGTATACGTTAAATTTTTAAGAACATAATTACGGTCATTAAAAAATTATTTTAAAAAAAAATACAAAAAAATATGCTCATGAATCTTTAGTGAGTTACAAACCATTTCCCAAAACGGTTTTAGAAAATAATTTTAATTGTGTCAAAAAGTGTGGGTCGTACACATGCATGGTATGGTCTTGAAACATGCATTTTTAAAACATAGTTTTAAGAACTCCATTCCAAAAGTTATTTTTTATTATGTGGGTAGTAAAATAAATTATATATTTGGAAAGTACACCCAAAGGGATATATTTTATATTACTGAATTTTTCCAAGATTTAATTTCCAAGTGTTTCAAAATTTAAGCTCAAATGAGACAAAATCTGAAAAATCAGGGAAAACACTTCCACTTTTTGGCCAAAAAGTGGACTCAGCTTCTTGCACTTACCCATTAAGTTTGTTTAAGTTAGTTTTGGTTTGTATTTATTGGACAATGGATTCACAAACCCCCCTCCCTCCCCTCCCTCTTAGTTGTCTCTGGGACCTAACACAGTATGCTATAACTATAATAAAATGGGACATTGTGAAATGTAGCAAAAGAAGGAATGAGAAGACAATTAATTTGGAAAATAAAATTGATATCAATGAAGAGGAGAAAATGAAGATGATATGAGTGACAAAATCAGAAGATAAAGGTTGAAGAGAATATTGAAGATGGATCTACACCTTTTGTGGGTTTTGACCCTTCTTTTGGAAACTAATTTAGATAGCATTATCTAAGGGGGAAAATTTAATGCAGATATGTTACACCACTTCGTGGTTTGGATGCCGAGTTTCTCTTAGCGTGGCAGATCTTTGGAAGATGCGTCCAATAGTTTTTGAGTGGATTTGATGACCTGTAACTTTTTCTATAGTCTCTAGTGTACAACATATCAACCCTTTGGAAACACTACGTGGCAAGTATATATTATTTTTTGAAATTCATTTTGTGCAATTGTAATTAAGGAGTTGGTGTATGAGAACAGGAGAAAAGGCATTGTTGCACATGATCAAAAGTATTTTTCAAACTATGATCTTTCAAATCTCAAATTCTAAAATTATCAGTGTTAATGATGAGGCTCAACCTGTTTTTAAGAATTTGTCTGTTTATTCCTATAGTAAAAGGTCATGTTTGTGCTTTTTCTCTTGTTTCCAACAAAGTTATACATAATGAGGATTTCTCCTATTACATTCATGTTTACATGGAGGAATACAATCATGGCAAGATCAGTGAGTTTAAGAGAATTTATCTAGTAGATAGCTTGCAAAGATTTAAATTTGATTATGTTAGTTTTGGGCATATGGGGTTGGATACATGGAGTAATTTCCCTATGTTTTGTGATGAAGAAATAATAAAGATTGTGTTGATCAAAATACATGAAGACTCTCTATGGTTGGATCAACCATGCTTGATTTCCAAGGAAGCCCTAAGGGATGTGACCAACTTGTTCTCTATCGAAAAGGTATCCAATTTGAATTCAGTAAAGAATGAAGAGGTGAACATGATAATTGAAGTTGTATCTCATAAGAGAGCTCTTCTAATTGATAGCATTGTTGATTTGGGTGTAAGGTACATGTGACTATGGGAACTCTGTACAAAGTATATTTCAAGAATCAATATGGGTCATCTTCCTTAGCAATAGTCTATGTAGAATATCAAATGGTAAAGGAGAACAAGGATTATGATTTGTGTGATATTTTGAAGACTTAGGTGTTGGACAATCTCTAGATGAGAAAGGATGAAATGTACCCCTTTTGGTACAACTCTCTTATTGTTTGCTTGGTATTTTATTTTCTTAATACTTTGTCTGGAATGAAAAATGTTGTGTGGAGAAAAGATGTGATTATTGGTGCTCAAACTAAGGATTATTTAGATAGTTTGGATGACACTGATGCTGCTTGCTATAAGTTCTTTATGGATCTCTAGAAGGAGATGGTTATCAAGAACTTAATTCCTCTGAATATTGTTAATTGGTATAAAAATGAGATTGCTTTCATGGTAGACAACTTGGACAATTTTTGTATGGAGGTAGTAATTATGGGGACTTCATGGGTGTCAAATATTTCCTATGAGGTTTCTGAAGATAAGTGCATGAGTGTTGTGGAGATACTTCTTAAATTTCCTAAATATTTGAGTGAAGAAAGATTTGAAACATTTGATGAGATCATAAAAAATATGGTGGAAAGAGAATTGGTGATGTTGGAAATGTATCAAAAGCTAAAACATCTAGGAAGTTATTTATAGAGCCATATTCCTTTGTCTCTAAAGTATTGAAATATGAGCAATTGAGTGCAGAAAAGATGGAATGTGCAAACATTGTAATTATGGAATGTGATGAGGAAGTGCCAGGAAAAGAATATGTAGAAGGATGTTGAGAAAGAAGAAAATTTGGTTGCTTCCCCTATTCCTTGTGAGGAAAATTATTTTGATGTTGATATAATTTATTTGATTAGATGACCTAATGGTCTGAAGGATGTTGGTGATCTATATGTTACCATTCCTACATATGATCAAAAAATTATTAAGCAAGCATTTGTGAGATATCTGCTTTGAAACAATCTTGTTCTTAATAATGTTTTTAACTTACTTATGGAAGTGCTAGTAGAAGTGTTGATTGAGCATAATGTTTTGGCTCTACATTTGTACACATTATATATAGACATGACCATGACAGTACAAAAGATAACATATTTTTTTTGAAGGAGTATCATTTCTATGTTAGTGATAATCGATTACACTTGTCAGAGTTTGTTCAACATTACTTCGAGGTATTTCATGATAATCTTAAGGAAAGAGAAATTGACATGAAACAACAAATGATATGGTCAAATAACTGCACTGGACAATTCAAAAATACAAGAATGTTTTATTGGCTATGCAAAGTTCACAAGAAAACCAATGTCCAACATTTATAGAGTTTTTTTGAAGCGAGACATGGTAAGGGGGAACACGATGGAGCTGGTGCCTGTGTAAAAAGAGCCCTTTCTAGAGAATAATTGAAATTTGAGGATACAGGCAAATTCAGAGATGCTCATGTAGTTGTAGATTGGTGCAATTTAAAGTTGTCAAAAGGGTCAACTGAGAACTCTACAATTTTATGTTTCTTCCAGTTGGTAGAGGAAGATAGTATTCCTATTCGGCATGATTGTAATACCATCATTGGATCAGCTAAATGACATTCATTTAAGAGTTCTAATTCAAACACATGGACTATATTCACAAGGGAGCTTTCTTGCTTTTGTCAGTTTTGTGTTTCCAGTGATTGGGAATTTTTAGAGAATAAAGAATGGGTTGAGGAATGGCAACAAAGATCATTGACACCCATAGATGCAAATGATCTGCATGAAAGAAGTGATGAAGATATGGATCAGATGTTTGCATGAAATGACTATGATCGCATTTCAGATCTTATACAACAAGGTAAATTAATTTTGAAATTTGTTTTGATTTATAAAATAGTACATATATGAAATCTTACAGTGTATATTTTTCTTTATAATTAAGTACACGTATTTTTCTTTATATGAAATTTGTTTTGATTTATAAGTACACGTATTTTGAAATTAAGTACTATATGCTCGATAGTTGTGCCGCCCTGTATACAAGATAAGAAACATTATATAACGAACATGAGCACATACACATGTTTATTTTTTTATTAAATAAAAATGAACATTTATAATTTGATTAAATAATCATATAATAAAATATAGTACATAAGGTTGCTCATCTCCTCTAGCAGTATCTCCTCCAGCAATTTCTTGTGCAGTATCAACACCAAATGTAGTGCTAGCGAAGTCTTGTACAAGGTCAAATTCAAAGTATCCAATTAAATCTTAAATTAAGAGTCAAAATAAGGTCAAATTAAGTATTACATATTAATACCTCAAAGGATGTCAATGTGCATTCAAATTGGCTCTAATAAAAATGATGAGGATAAACTATCCTAATAGTAGTGTCCACCTGTAAACATGCATTTAATGAAATCATATTTATTGAACATATATATGTGTATTAAATAATTTGAAGCTAAGTTACAATGTTGTAAGAGTTCATATTTAGTTTATGAATTCTAAGATACATACAATAGATGGTGTCACAGTTGTCACACCCTCTTCTCTATGTGATGTAGAGGGTCCCTCATGACCTGAAGCCTGGAGAAAGAAGCATTCAATGTATCAACATGAAAATTTATATAGTATACGATGACAACATATTAACTTAAAAAGCTAGTACAATGTCTAGATAGAAATTGATACTATACCCCAAAAGGTGTGCCAAGTTATGTAGGAGTAGATGCAATATTGACTCGAACATTTGGTGTAGTCCTTATCTACATAAACCAAATTTATTTAATGAAGTATTAGATTGCATAAAAAAAATACGTGTACTTAATTTATACCTATATTTAATGAAGTATTAGATTGACATGTACATGTATATATATCTATACCTTCTCAAGATGATCATTAGTGCAAAGAAAATCCATATATGATGTCCTCATAGTATCATTTGTTGCATCATGCTCAACTGCAACTAAAGTGGATCCTCGATCAACATTATGACCTACACACATCTGATGACAACTTGTACACATATGTGGCATCGATCGAGGAGCGGGTGCCATGTGTGCAGCTTGCTCACTCAAGTTACCTGTGAGGGAAGTCAAAGCATCTAGTGTTGAAATGAATGATGTATTCTGCACATCTATAGGAATCGATGGAGAAACAAGTGGAACTATGGGTGGATCTAGTAGGGGATTATTACGGCATTCCCCTAATCTATGTTGTGGCATTCCACAACCAACACCCTAGAATGACTTAATATCAAAATAATTTGGTTTTTGGTGCATTACAAACTCACACTATAACTTCTTCAAAAAATACAAAGGGACCTTATAATTACAATGTGGTGGATAATAAAAAACCATCCACCATCTATCCCAAAAGTGTCTAGCCATTTCTGGATGATCACACCACCTAATTGAAATTCTTTTCTGGCTAGGTTGCATTGGTTCTCTTGTTTTTGGGTTAGTAAAATATGGACATAAATGAGCTTTGGTTATTTTGAGATTAGTGATTTGCCTATAAGTTAAAGCATCGGCATAAAAATCACACAACTCTTGTTGTCATCTATGAAATTGATCTAATTGAGAATCAACAGATCTAACTCACTCGACAATAGTTTGCATTGATTTTGCAAACTCTAGAAGATGGGGTGGCATGATTGGCTCATTTTGGATAGTATTAATATTTTGTTCAATCGATTGTAGGTTTTCATTAATTCAGTCTCTTAAACGAATTTCATCCAATCTAGGGGGTGGAGGTGGAGGTGGTGGTGGTGGTGGTGGTGGTGGAGGTGGAGGTGGAGGTGGAGGAGGAGGGGGTTGCGGTGGGTGATTTTCACCTAATAATTCATCTATGTCAAAGACATCCATGATAACAAAGAACTCCTACATATATAAACATATACATGAATTATATACAACTCTATGTCAAAGAAGAATCTATTTTAGTTTAAAAAAAACATTTATAAATAGTAACATTTCTATGTTATTGAATGAGATACACATGAAATATAATATAATATTGAGCTTAAAAATATATACATGTACATACTATTGAATCTTTAAATATAAAACTTGCGCACAAAACTGAATAAAAACTTTCAATGAAACTTCATAAATCTATTGTATATTCAATTTAATGCATTCATTTCTTGTAAAATGCATGAACTATTAAAATCAATATAACATATTCCATACATGAACTTGTAAAAAAAGTGAAATAAGATCAAGATATATAAAGTAATTTTTATATAATAAATAATTAAGTCACAATTCTGGTAAACATGTTACATTAGTACTTTGTGTTGGAATAGTACTAATATATTAGATGGTAACCTCTCTAAGTGGTCATTTACTAAGTAAACATGTCAAATTAGTACTTCAGTGTTCGAGATGAATTAGATGATGAAGTCGGCAATTTGAGAAAATCATGTCATGTTGTGGATTAATAGGTCCTATTATGGACCTATTATGCCATGATGGACTACTATGCAATGTCATGGCATAATAGGACTTATTATACCGTCATGGAATAATAGGTCCTATTATGCCATGACATGATATAATAGGTCCTATTATGCCATGACATGGCATAATAGGTCCATAATTAGTCCTATCATACTAATTAAACATGTCGAATTAGCAATTTAGTTTTAAAGACACATTAGATGATGAAGTTGACAATTCTAGAAAATCATGTCATGTTGTGGCTTAATAGCTCCTATTATGGACCTATTATGCCATGACTATTATGCAATGTCATGGCATAATGGGACTTATTATGCCATCATGGCATAATAGGTCCTATTATACCATGACATGATATAATAGATCCTATCATACTAAGTAAACATGTCGAATTAGCACTTCAGTGTTGGAGATGAATTAGATGATGAAGTTGGCAATTCGAGAAAATCATGTCATGTCGTGGCTTAATAGGTCCTATTATGGACCTATTATGCCATTATAATAGGTGGACATTTATGCAATGTCATGGTATAATAGGACTTATTGTGTCATCATGACATAATAGGTCCTATTATGCCATGTCATGGTATAATAGATCCTATTATGCCATGACATAGCATAATAAGTCCATAATTGGTCCTATCATACTAAGTAAACATGTCGAATTAGCACTTCAGTGTTGGAGATGAATTAGATGATGAAGTTGGCAATTCGAGAAAATCATGTCATGTCATGGCTTAATAGGTCCTATTATGGACCTATTATGCAATGCCATGGCATAATAAGACTTATTATGTCGTCATGGCATAATAGGTTCTATTATGCCATGACATGATATAATAGGTCCTATTATGCCATGACATGATATAATAGGTCCTATTATGTCATGAAATGGCATAATAGGTCCATAAATGGTCCTACCATACTAAGTAAACATGTCAAATGAGTACTTCAGTGTTGGAGATGAATTAGATGATGAAGTTGGCAATTCGAGAAAATCATGTCATGTCATGGCTTAATAGGTCCTATTATGGACCAATTATACCCTGATGGCATAACAAGCGGACTATTATGCAATGTTAAATAGTAACATTTCTATGTTATTGAATGAGATACACATGAAATATAATATAATATTGAACTTAAAAAAATATACATGTGCATACTATTGAATCTTTAAATATAAAATTTCAACACAAAACTTAATAAAATCTTTCAATGAAACTTCATAAATCTATTATATATTCAATTTAATGCATTCATTTCTTGTAAAATGCATCAACTATTAAAATGAATATAAAATATTTTGTACATGAACTTGTAAAAAAAGTAAAATAAGATCAAGATATATACAAAAATTTATATAATAATTAACTAAGTCACAGTTCTCGTAAACATGTTACATTAGTACTTTGTGTTGGAATAGTACTAATATATTAGATGGTAACCTCTCTAAGTGGTCATTTACTAAGTAAACATGTCAAATTAGTACTTCAATGTTGGAGATGAATTAGATGATGAAGTTGGCAATTCGAGAAAATCATGTCATGTCATGGCTTAATAGGTCCTATTACAGACCTATTATGCCATGATTGCATAATAGGTGGACTATTATGCAATGTCATGGCATAATAGGTGGACTATTATGCAATGTCATGGCATAATAGGACTTATTATGCCATCATGGCGTAATAGGTCCTATTATGCCACATGACATGATATAATAGGTCCTATTATGCATAATAGGTCCATAATTGGTCCTATCATACTAATTAAACATGTCAAATTAGCACTTCAATGTTGGAGATGAATTAGATGATGAAGTTGGCAATTCGAGAAAATCATTTCATGTCATGGCTTAATAGGTCCTACTATGCCATGACATGGCATAATAGGTCCATAATTGGTCCTATCATACTAAGTAAACATGTCAAATTAGTTCTTCAGTGTTGGAGATGAATTATGGCTTAATAGGTCCTATTATGGTCCTATTATGCCATGATGGTATAATAGGTGGATTATTATGCAATGTCATGGCATAATAGGACTTATTATTCTGTCATGGCATAATAGGTCCTATTATGCCATGACATGATATAATAGGTCTTATTATGCCATGACATGGCATAATAGGTCCTATCATTCTAAGTAAACATGTCGAATTAGCACTTCAATGTTAGAGATGAGTTAGATGATGAAGTTGGCAATTTGAGAAAATCATGTCATGGCGTGGCTTAATAGGTCCTGTTATGGACCTATTATGCCATGATGAAATAATAGGTGGACTATTATGCAATTTCATGGCATAATAGGACTTGTTATGCCATCATGGCATAATAGGTCCTATTATGCCATGACATGATATAATAGGACCAACTATGGACCTATTATGCAATGTCATGGCATAATAGGACTTATTATGCTGTCATGGCATAATAGGTCCTATTATGCCATGACATGATATAATAGATCCTATTATGCCATGACATGGCATAATAGGTCTAGAATTGGTCCTATCATACTAGGTAAACATGTCAAATTAGTACTTCAGTGTTGGAGATGAATTAGATGATGAAGCTGGCAATTCGAGAAAATTATGTCATGTCATGGCTTAATAGGTCCTATTATGGACCTATTATGCCATGATGGCATAATGGGTGGACTATTATGCAATGTCATGGCATAATAGGACTTATTATACCGTCATGGCATAATAGGTACTATTATGTCGTCATGACATAATAGGTCCTATTATGTCATGGCATGATATAATAGGACCAACTATGGACCTATTATGCCATGACATGGGATAATGTGTCCATAATTGGTCCTTTTATACCATGACATGGCATAATAGGACCATAATATGACCTTTATGCCATGACATGGCATAAACCTAAGCCTAAACTTTGATATCTAAAATTTGAAGAGTTATGTTTATTACTTTTAAGGTTATACATTTGGATTTCCCTCTTATACAATGAATTTTTAGTTAAACCCCAATATCCAGTAGCTCAAATTGTGGTTTTAATTATGGATTTTGTCTGATCCATGAAATTTAAAACATCTCGCCTATTTTTTTGACTTCCCATAACCCACTAGAATAGCCCAAAAGGCCAAATGGTCACCTAAAAATGATCCAAGGCACTAGAAAGGTACCAATAACTAATAGTGGCAACTTTTGTATCGCCTAATGAGGATTAAGAACAATTTTGGTACATATGTTCAATTTAAAGAATTGGAATGGTGGCTTGATAGAAGTAGTTAATTTGAGAGGCCCAATACCTTAAAAAATAATTCCTAGAAACATTTAATGGTCCTATTGTGCTATTTCATGGCATAATAGGACCTATTATGCCATGATGGCATAATAGGTCCTATTATGCCATGTCATGGTATGACATGACCAACTATGGACCTGTTATGCAATGTCATGGCATAATAGGACATATTATGCCATCATGACATATTGCATCCTATTATGCCATGACATGGCATAATAGGTCCATAGTTGGTCCTATCATACCATGACATGGCATAATAGGAACATAATTTTCCATCATGGCATAATGTGTCCTATTATGCCATGACATGCCTTAATATGACATGATGACACAATATGTCCTATTATGCCATGAAACACCATAATAGGTCCATAATTGGTCCTATTATGTCATGTCATGGAATAATAGGAAAATAGTTATCAAATCTATAATAATTTGACTATGTCAATGGCTAATTCTTAATGAATATTTCATTTTGGTTTTGCTTTTGGTTTTGATACATCCATTTAGTTTCAGTTTGGCTTGGATTTGGTTTTGATTTCTATTTAGTTTCGGTTTTGTTTCGATTTGGTTTTGGTTTTTGTTTTGATTGATTTCCATTTAGTTTCGGTTTTGTTTTGGTTTGGTTTTTGTTTTCGTTTTGATTTCCATTCAGTTTCACTTTTGTTTCGATTTGGTTTTGGTTTTGATGTTTCTAAGATATCTTGTATCTTGTAGATTTGATTTTTTGTTTTGTTAACTATCTAGATTTGGTTTTGATTTGTAAATTTGTTGATTAGGGTTTAGGGTTAACTGTTGAAGAATATTTCAGAGCAAAATTAAGAATTTACAAATGTAAAAACAAATTTACTTATAGGCTACTTTTAAAAAAACTAAAATAATACCACAAAAATTTAAATAATACTCAAAAAACAAGAAAAATATACAAGAAATTTACAAAATGTGAAAATGGATGATTGAATGTGTACCTAGGATAGTGGTGGAGGCTTGAAATGGAATCCATAGCACAGGGGCCCATTTCTTTATCTCTTTTTCTCACTTCAGTTGCAGGGGGAAAATGACAAAATCCACCTGGAAAAAAAGGGAAAAATACGATTTAGAAACGGGGGCCCATTTTTTTAAAATGGGCCCCCATTTTGTTTGAAAGCAGGCCCCCATTTTGTTCTTGCCTCGGGCCCCCGTTACCTTTCGGCTCAGGGGCCCAAAGCATAAACGGGCCCCCTGTTTCTAAGAGTGTGTTTTCCAACATGCGGACTTCCACAAATTTGTGACTCATTACCTTGCACTTACCCTTAACCAAATCACATAAACATTGAATACCAGAATAGAAGAAACAGATACCAGTAAGCAATAAAACTTAAGAATAAAATAGAGAATTAACACAATGCAACCATACCACATAGCACCATGATTTGTAAATGGAAAACTCAGAAAGGGAAAAACCATGGTGGGAAGCCTACCCACAGTCAAATGCTACTTCTTTAGAAAGTATGTGATACAATAAGGGGCCTGCACATGCAGGATGACACACTTCCTAGACCATACTGCTCATTACAAAAGAGTCTCACTGACTACAGAGAGGTAATAACCACCTCAAGATAAATGGACAACAATCCAGAATAATGAACTACCAGAGATAGTATCTACCATGCCTGATTACAATCCTGGTTAAGCTCAATACCGGAGGCCTTTGACCTCTCCCTTAAACCCAATTCGATCACCTATGATCGACCAAATCTCCTTCGCATATGATATTGCATTTCATGACCATGATACTTATTTTATTTCCATTCCATTCCCATTCATGATCTACAATGAGATCTTACATCATTTTATACAAGCCCTAAGACCTAAACCAATTAGGTCGACCACCTAAAAGATATTACAATAATATCATTACATAAATCTTTATTACAATGATATGCCATGTCAGCTTAAGACCAAAACAACAATAACCAATCCATAAAACATCTCGGTAACATTTAGAGAACACGTTAACATGATACCGATCCATAACCTAGATAGGCACCAAACCTAATCTAGGTCCACCATGCCAAAGAAATGTCTTCAATCTATTGAACCATGATCAGGGATCACCTTCTGCATCCTAAATTCCATCTAGAAGCTGCACCAACACCACTTAGCATTCTGTCAAAGATTCTCAATGAAAGCTTTGCCAATTAAACCTTAAACCCGTGCCGGTAAGGATTTACAAGAGTGTATGATAGCATCCGATTACCAAGTCAATGCCAACTGACTCCAGAAACATGTAGCACATAAAACCAATCATACTCCATAGATCCAAACATGTCAAAAGTGTCCAATAGGTAGTCTCTTCTGCTGGTAACACTAGATCTTCTACCGGTAACCAAAACCTGTTTGTTGGTAACCAACCATAACAGCTAGTGTTGACATCAATGACAAAACATCAATGCAACACATAATCAATTCATCCCTATTCCCAACAACAAGATCCACCTATAGTCCTAAGGGAGAGTTAGATATTGTGAGGTAAAAGTATAAAGCTATGTAACAATTTTATAAAGCAAAACGTCAATACCAATTCATCTTTTTAATATTCAATCATTAGAATGTGACATGAGTGTTTTAGATTTTGAAATCTTGTAAGCTAATAAAATGTATATTTATATTTGTAATTTTTAAAAAAAAATTATTAAAATATTTGAATATAGTTTTTTTCAAAATAAACACTAAAATTTAGTTTTTGATAAAATCATGAAATTGAAGTTAATTGGAAGTCGCGCTTTATATAGTAAATTTGATTTTTTTTCTTCAATTCTTTTGTGTGCATTGATACATGGAAACTTTAGTGCATGGATATAATTTTTAACTATTTTTATAAATTTATTTTAAAATAAATTTACAAACTTGTGTGCATTGAGATACAACTCTTTCCATTTGGCGTCACCTTTTGTTTTAATTATTTATCCAAATTAGTGACATAGTTTCTTTTCTCTACTATATCATATTTTATTTGAAAATTTTAAATAAATTTTGGTATTTTAGTATCAATGTTATATTTTATTGTTGATGACCTACTTTATATAAAAAAAATATTAAATATTAAAATATATATTTTTAAAAAATCATTTATAGATCTATAAAAGGGTATTTTTATTTTTAAATCTTATTTATAAGACTAGGAGTTGTTGAAACGTGAGTTTTTCAAATAATTCTATTAATCACTAAGAACTACAAACTAAGAACTTAATCAATCACTATTTACACTTATTTCATTAGGGAGGGATAATCAACAAAATCAAACTTCATTCCTTAGTGATAGATGGATGTTGTCTTTGATTATTCTCCTCATTTCATGTGAGTGATGATGTGTGATTAGATGTAAGAATTAGGTGAAATGTTAGGAAATTGACAATATTTAGCATAAATAGAAAGATATAGAATTGGAATTCAAAATAGAAGGGTGAATGTAGAAATAAGAAACAAGTTGTTTGTATTCACATGTACCCCGGTTGCTATCTTTAAAAATGTCAATACACAACAATTAAAAGCCCACTAAAAATATTTCATGTGCACCAATAGACATGCACTTGCACCCCAATAATTAAAATTTTAATATTTAATTCAAGGAGTTGTGCAACTTTATTGGTAGCCATAATACATGGTTATTAGAACATTTGTGCTTAGGTATTGACCAAAATAGTTAGTAGAGTATGCATTGGATTAGTAGTGAAAATAGGTATCAAACATCACCTCCAAATGACCATTTTTTGACTTTTGTGCACATAGCTAAACCTCCTTTATTCTTTGGAACTACCCATATGTTGAAACAATAGCTTTAACCTCTTAAATCGCATAATAAGAAACCCCAAAAAAATGTTAAAATTCAATATTAAGATAAATGGATAATGATACCCTTCCCCTATAATTAGGATTTTAAACTCTAAATGATAAACAGAAGCAAATCTTGTATGATTGTTCAAACAAGTTTTGCATTGATCCAAATATTTGAAAAAACCTGTCTTAAGAGATAGAAGTTTAATAGAAAGGGGTAAATAGTTGGGCAGGCATATGACAACTCAATATGTGCTAGGTCAATAGTGTGGCTCGACATGTGACAACTCAAACACACTTTCAACCACTGAAATTGCGTCTTTTCTTCACTCCTGATTGAGAAATGGAGAGGGACATGTCTCCTTTTAATCAATAGAGTCGGCTGGTCTCAGAGATGATACCTTTCTTATCTATTTACTTGCATTTAATATCCTGTCCACAAGCTGATCGCCTTCTCTTTCCATGTGATGTATGAGTTTCAGATTTCTTTCCAACTTGCTCTTGCCAGAGTCCGTTCAAAGTTTGTGTAAAAAACACCATTTTAGGTATCTGTAAATATCAAAAGTTTAGAACAAACTTTTTAAGGTATCTGTATATATATAGTAAATTGATTGAAAAATAGAAATTCTTAAAAAGATATTTCTGATATAGTTTATTATTATTTTTATATAATATAAATAAGCTATTAACATTCATATGGCAATATGTAAGATATAAATCTAGAACCTGCAATATATTTAGATTAGTTAAGATTTATTATTTTAAGATAATAAAAATATGACTTACAACTTTCAAACACAAGTCTATATATGGGTTTAGGGTTAGAATAAAATTATTTAAAATATTATTATGCCCTTCAAATGTAAATCTATATCTTGAATATATATGAAACTAATATTGCTTATTTATATATAAATAATAATAATAATATAATGTGTTGTTTATGACATAGTGAGTCAAATTGTGGTATTGTTGTAACTAGCAAGGTTCATAATTTTAATCAATTATTGTGATTGTGAACATTGTTCCCTTACTAATACATTGTTATCATAGGCATTGTAATCATCTTAATCCATTGCGCTCATGGATGTGAACCTTTGTATTGAAGCTATTGATGTTCATGGTAATGAAATTTTGAAAGAAAGGTATGTGGAACAAACTTCCTACACCAATCTAATGAGAAGAGTTGTACAAAATTTTAAAACCTAATTCAATAGTTATAATGTAGAGATTCTCAACATAAAATACGAACATTCAAATCAATAATATTATAACATAGTATTTATATGGGGAAACCCCTTTCAAAATAAAAGCCCACACTACGAAGTACCACTCAATGCATTAATCTATAAACTTAGAGATTAGAATTTACTTTCAAAGCCAATCTCTTACAAGAGTTCACTACAAAAATATTTTTGAATCAATTCTAACAACATAAGAGTATCTATAAAATAATTTCATAATGCAAAATAATCCACAATAATCATATTTATAGCATTTACATTATTAAATATGAATATTCTAGAAGTGGATACCACATAAGGGCAGATGGAAAAGTATGACTAACTACATACACCTTTGCATGCCCAACACCTCCTTACATGTCAGTCATCTTCTCAACAAGAAAAAAACATGCATACATACAAGGCACCTACGTGAACTTGGTCCCACTTGTCATAGATTTTTTTTATTTCTAACTCTTAAATAACCATAATTTATCACATATTAAAAATTTCATCATGAAAACCATCATACAATCAAACATAAATCATCTAATGAAAAGGGGCCCAAAAATGGGGTACTTAAATCCTCAAATTGAAGATAAATATCATTCTAGTCACCTTATATACACAATGACACCTCATTGTGCTAGGTTGGACCATAAGACAACATAGTTGGATGAACACAAAATTACAAACATAGACATAAAATGACTAATTAAATAAATTAATGTTAGAAACCTACAAATATTGAGACATTTATTTCCAAAATTCTCTCACTTGTTGTATACCTTTCCAAAGCTAAAAGTAAAATGGGAATAAATTTCTAGTGACCGTGAGGATCATAGACTCTCAACACAATCTTGCACACATTTATGGTGTTATTTTTTCTTAGGGGATAAATTTCAGCCATCATTTGTGGATCATACTTAGCATCCAACATTAAGTATCTTCCAACAATATAAACATAATTTCATGGGGGCTTCACTTAGTTAAATTAGGTTATATCATGTGAGTTCATGGCATACTAAAGAATCCCCTTATTTTCAAAAAATATTGCCCTAAAATCCTTTTTTGTCACCCCCTCCCAATACACAGTTTCAATTAAAAACCCCCGTATTTTCACCAAATATTGCATTTTTGCATAGCCCGAATTAAAGACCCCCCTATTTTCACCAGATAGGAAATATATTGAGCTCATTTTTTAGGATATTAAACCCCCAAATATGAATGCACGTGATATAACATTTCCTAGTCAATGAAGCCCTCGTGCATAATTTTGAGAGGATTCAACATGCTTTATGTTCTCCTATTAGTTTTCAAATGAATCATATCTTCACATAGAGCTCATTCCTTCTCAAATTATAGGAGGGTCATATGACCTCCTCCCTTATCTCTCAATGAGAATAACATTCATTGTACTTGTGTTGTAAGTAGTCCTTGTGGGGTCATCACAAGCCCTTCCTTCTATCATTTATCTTCTTTTCACTTATACATTTCATTGTATTTTTATTATTTATCTTTTTGAGACGATTTTTGTTCCCACTAGGTTTTTTCCTTTTAAATTTATGATAATTTTGTATAAGAGTAACTAACATGGTCTAGTAGTCAAGTTTCATCATCTTGCATACATTACTTGCTAAGTTGGACTTACAAAGGGTATCAGTGTAAATAAAAAAAGTGTAAAGCTAGCTATCCAATAAGCTTTCTAGCCATTGAGCTATTCATACTTACCATAATTTTATTTAGGCTTTTTCATGTTTTGATAAGATAAAGACAGGATATACCCATTACCGATACATAACTGCCAAACAAGAATACAAGGGGAAACTCATGAGCAGTGAGAGCACTAGAAAGAACAAAAAAAAATGGCAACCCTTTTTTGAAACACACTTTTGACTGCAACATTAAACTGGTGGGAACAAGGTTCCTGAAAACCCAAAATTACCTAATAAAAAACATAGGGGTTTAGGAGCACCCCAAACCATAATCCTGACAAGCCCTTGTTCTTACAACCATAAAGACAAGGTAACAAACAACACCCTGTATATTTTGGAAGGCTTCCTACAACCTTGTGGCTAAACTCACCATGTTCCACCAACAGAAGCGAGAAACAAGTGATAGAGAAACCTAGTCATTCGAGGCATACAAATTCCAATGAACAGACTACATCGGAACAATCTATAGTATTTTACAAGGCACCCTTGAACCTTTGTCTTGACAAGTAACCTACACACAAACCAAAAATTGCCACCTCAATAGATCATCTATGAGTAGACACACTAGGCACCAAAACCCCAAAAGGAAAGAACATAGTGAGAAAAACCCTAGCCTTCAACTCAGGGACAAGAAGATTCCAACTCCAATTGGAAGGACCTAAGCAAGATAAATCAAAATGGCACATCACAAGATGGGGGTAGGATGGGGTAAAGGTGGAGATCCTTAAAGAAGACAATGTCCTCCAGGAGAAGCAATAATCTAGCATCATAGAAGGAATGATGGAGATAGGACCCTCTCTGGTTAAACTCTTGTAGGGTAACCAGCCCACAACACTCCTCCAGAAGACTCCCACTACATCACAAAGAAAAATGCCTCCGAAAAAATTATATTATCTCTCTCAAAGAAGGCCAAAACCAATCCCCACAAACACCCATCATTAGAAGAATAATTAGAGATCAGAGCATCTTCTAGGCCCACCTCTATAGGGTTACAAGAAGAAGCAAAGTAAACAACATAGCCATCACCCTTTTCAACTAGGAAAGGATTACTGCGAGACCATCTCACAAGGGAGAAGGTAAGATTTCCCCACTCCAGAAATCCACAGTACATAGGGAGACCACCTATAACAACACACACGTCCATGTCCATACGACTAGATAAAAGGGGCAAAGGAACCTAAAGCAAGGCTAATGCCATCATTAAGATCCAACCCCAAGAAAAGCACCCCCACCAAAGAGTGAGAGAATTGTAAAGGAACAAGACCCCAAAGAAAAAGAGGGTACAACCATCAAAAACTCACATTCTCCATCTAGTGAAAACCCTACTCCCCATCTCCATAGAAAAAATAGGAGCACTCCATAGTGGAGCACAAGCTGAACACCGAAAGATGCAAAGGAAGAGAGCAACGAACAACTGTCAATTGAACCCAAACCATGAGTAAAATGTGAACACCATGATAGAAAGAAGCCCCAAAATATAGGCTCGTCCACCAAGAGACACACAAAACCCACTAGTCATAGGAGGTAGTGATGAAGAGGGTAGAAGATCAGACAACATCCCAATAGGAAGGCATCCTGCCACCAAGCGCAACCACACCAAATATCCCCATGAACATATAGATATGTAAGAACATACCACACCACTGCAACCCACATAAAAATTAAGGGCAGGGGGGAAGCATCTTCACCCTTCCAAGAAGAGAGAGCCACCCACCAAAAGAACAATGGCATGACCCAAAGTAGGGCCACCCACCCAAAAAAGGGACCAAGATTCACCATACCAACAAAAAGGACCTAGAGAAAGGCACAAAACCATCGAGAGGCCACCCAAGCACCCCTAAAAATGACACCAATAGCCCAAACCCCACAAACTAAAAGGGATAAAGTGAGCAACTTAGGGCAGGCATCATTCCTCCCACCATCCCCATTGTTCTCCTCCTCTCCCACCTCCTCTGTCATAACCCCACCATTACCTCCTCCCAAAACCCTTCCACTCTTGCTCCCACTCGTGCTCTGCATTAGGGTTTTTCATGTTTAATAACATTTCATGGCATTGATACGTGTTTCCTCATCACTTGAGACACCTAGAACATGCATACTTACCATTTGCTCACAAAATTGTCAAATTAGCTCATAACCATTCATTCCTACCTTCCTACCTTATATCTACCTTTCTTATATATGTAAAGGTTCCTTCTTGTATTTACGCACTCTTCATATTATATGATAATCACTTGAGACACCTAAAACATGCATACTTACCATTTGCTCACAAAATTGTCAAATGACCTCATAACCTTTCAATCCTTCCTTCCTAGCTTAGATCTACCTTGCTTATATATGTAAAGGTTCCTTATTGTATTTACGCACTCTTCATATTATATGGTGGATTATTGTATTATGTTTATAATTTCACTAGTGGAAGATTATTTTGGTGCTTTCAAATTCCTATCTTACTCCAACACATATAATGAAAAAAATCATATTAAACAATAATATGCTTTTCCCTTGCATGGAAGGTCAAATTATTTGTCAAACATATTTCACTCTTATTGTCACAAAAAATAATGCTTGACCGCGCATCAAGCGCAACATTAGAACGCAATCTCTTAAGCCAAATGGATTCCTTATAAGCATGAGTAGCTACAATGATTCAAAGACCCTCTACTACACAACAAAAACTCATAAACTATACACATAGAATACAAAATAAGAAAATAAAGATATGTGTTGATTTTATTCAAATTTTCAAATTGGATACAAAATTTTGTACATTACAAACCAAAATTTTCCCAAGCATCAATACCTTCATTGTTTCTAACTATATCTATTTCATATCTTATCAACTAGCTCCTCTTTCTCATCTTCTTTTTCTCTTAACTTCTAGATTTATTGTTAAGAAAATGCACCTTGTTGTTATTATGGATCCAAGAGATGAAGTTCTTGTTTTTGTTACCCACTCTCCACTCTCTTTACCACAAAATACCTCTCTCATTTTCATTGTTGTTGTATATATCAATTTTTTATTGTGAATTAGTTGTTCCTCATTATGATATGTTTTAGGTGTAGATGTCTCTTTTTACTATTCAAGTAAGCTCCAAATTGACAACTTTCTCCACTACTCCTACACTTCTTCCTCCCCCCTCTTTCTTATGCCTCTTCTCTTTTTTCCTTAAGTGGGTTATTTCATTGGTTTCAACACCTCCAAGAAGTGGATCTAGTTGCATGTTAGTTTTTTTATCTATACACATCCCAAACTAGGCACTTGTATCTCAAAATGGCCCCATAAAATTATATATTTTAAAGAAATATTTTTAATAATTTTAACATTTAGAAAAGGAATTGAAGAGAAATTATAAATTTTGTGACTTTGGCTACTGTACAAGCTACAAAAAACTTACTTTTTACATATATTTTTACCAAAAGCTCCCATATAGCATGAAAATATTTCAATATGTATCGAATAACATTATAATGGTTCTCACCAATAAATTTTTCTCCATCCTTTATAGAACTTACAAATTTGATTTACCTATAAACAACTAGCCATAATTTTAAATTATTCAAAAAAATTATGAATTTGGACACAAAACGTTTTGTATATTTGGAAAAATACTCTTAATAATATCCTTGTTACAGGAAATTTTCCTAGCCCTTATATTTGTTTTAAATAATTTTCTATAAAATTACTCAAGACACCTTTAAAACAATGAATCAACTGAATTTCAAATTTTATAATTATGACCATAGGAGATATTTTTGGATGTTAAAAGATGCCTAAAACAATCACAAAACACCAAAGATAATAAAATAAATTGCAAAATATTATAGGCGTTGAAGGATTTCATGTGGAATCAAATGCTCCTACTTCATACAATATACCCTACTTCTATCATGGACAAAGTCACCACAAATTATCACTTACCCAAATAATAAAACCAACAAATATTGTGAAAACATATCAAATTTTTGGTTGTCCCTGATTTTGTAGTTTTTGTCTACTCACCCCCTGTAGCCCCTTCCCTAACATCCCTTATCTCTGTGATTGGTTTTGTTCATTCCTTGTTGGCCCCTACTCCTATTGTTCCATCTTTTCATAATGTGCTATCTCCTCTGGCTCCTTTAGATTCTCTTTTGAGCACTAGACTTATCCCCTCCATGGTCTTGGACTCCCTCTCTCTCAACTATCAGGTTTTACTTTTGGGTTTAATGGCTCAAATTTCAAACTCATCTACTACTTCTTAGGGTTCTGCCAACACTACTACTCTTGTTTCTCTACCAAATTATTTTTCTTGGAAATTTATACAATGAAAGAATAAGCGTCACTCTCTCCCAACCCAAAAATCTCAAACTATTCTTTTGGGACTACTTCTCGGTCCTATCTCTCATTTTTAGTAGCATATTTTTCTTTATTTTGATTTAGCTTTGTGGTTTTATTCTTGATTTATCTGGGTATAACTCTTTTATCCCTCGTTCTTTTTTATGATGTATTTTATCTAATCTACAATCATAGTTTGGGGCCCTTCCCCACTTACATTAATAAAAAAACATAACTATTGGTGGATATTCTATTATCAATATGACTTGGCCAATCTGAATCTATATATCCATGAATATAAATTTAATGTCAAGGCCTTCAAAGATAACCATGAAAATATATAAGGGGATAAAAGCACAAAGTTATGCCACACTTTTATAAAGGAAATGGTCAATGTTCATTCAACTTTTTAATTGAATCAATAGAAATTGAAATATATGTTTTGAATTTTAGAATTATGTAAACTAATAAAATGTGTATTCTTTTATGTATTTTATGTTTGTAATTTAAAATAAAAATAAAAATTATTTGAATATAGTTTTTAATAAAGTAAACACTATAATTTAGTTGTTAATAAAATTCTGAAATTGAAGTTACATAAGGTGCCACACTTTATTTAGTAAATTTTACCTTTTTTCTTCAATATTTTTGTGTATATTGATAACTTGAAACTTTAGTGCATGGATAAATTTTTTATAAATATATATTTTTCATTAAATTTGAAAAGTTGTGTGTATTGAAATATAACTATTTCTATTTGGCATCACCTTCTTTTTTTAATCCAAAATGGAAATTAATTATATATCATCTTCACATAGATTCTTTTCTCTATTGCATCATATTTTTTTCAATTTTTTTAAATAAATTTAAGTATTTTCCTTGACAAGATAATCAATCTTATATTTTTACGTTGATGACCTACTTTCAATAAAAATTAAATATTAAATATTAAAAATAATAAAATATTAAAACATATATTTTGGAATATTCAGTAGATCTATAAGAGGGTATTTTTACATTTCAAAAAAAATATTATTTATAAATGTAGGAATTGTTGAAACATTGAGTTTTTCAAAAAAAATAAAAATTGGTAATTAGATCCAAAGTGATATAAAATATACATTTAGTAGACACCTCCAATTGGAAAATTTTTGGCCCATATATAACTTATCTACAAATCATCTATATAGACCATATGTTTAGCTAAAATTAATTTTTATTAAGAAATACTTAAATTTACTTGTGCTGATAATTTGGCCTGAAAAATGGCACAATTACTCAAAACTAACCCATTAGTATCTTAACACTCTCTTTAGTGCATCCCAATGTATCCATACAATATTCTCCATAAATTGACTAGGGACCCCCACTTTTTAGGCAATTTTTAGCCTTGTAGAGAACATAGTGTACATCAAACAATTGAAAATGCTCTCATAAGGTACCATAGTCATGCCCTCGATCTTAATACCTGTCATTTTCTATAGTATTTCATAGATAGCTTAGTCCCTTTAAATATAGGTTTATACATAATTTCATATAAGTTGTCATCTCGAATCTCTCCAACATGAAAATTACAAACTTACTCTATCTCGACCAATTTTTTATACTAGAACTATCTCTTCTAATCTCCATCCCCAAGATGTAGCTAGTTATCCCTATAACATATTTCATTTCAAACAATGCTAACAATTGATAATTCAAATATAAAATTAAACTTTTAGAATTTCCAAAGAACAACAATACCATAACATATAATGCAATAATGAGAATGATCATTATCAATCTTGTAATTTATTGAATTTAAATCTTAAAATTTTTTGTCTCAACATAAAAATATCAAACATCTAGTACCACATGGACTTGGATATTTCTTCAAACATGCAAAGGCTTTTTCAATTTGTAAAGAAGATGTTCGTTATCTTTCTAGTGCTTAGTTTGTGACATATAGATAAATCTTCCTCCAAATTAACATGAATTTCTCTTCACATCTATCTACTCAATTTCAAGATTATACACTAAAGTAAGGGTAATAAGAATCTAATGGATGCCATCTTTGTAGTGGAAGAGAATATTTAACCATAGTCTATATTCCCTCCACTTGGTAATAACCCTTAATGGCTAGCCTTGCCTTATGCTTCTCAACACTACCATCAATTCCAAAGTTCCTCTTGAACACCTATTTTCATCCAATGATTTTACATCATATAGGTAAAGGCACCTAGTCTCATGGATTTTTATTCTTTAATGTAGCCATATCTTCTCCTATATATTTTATCTAGCAATCTACATCATTTATACACATAGCCTTCTTTATAGTCCTTCGCTCATTAAAGTTATAAATCAAATAAAAATATAGCTAGAAAATACTTAATAAAAGAATGTGTTAGAAAAATAGAGGCAAAATAAATACTAGAAGCTTAAATTAATTTTAATTCATATTTAATTGTGTTAATCAAATGGATTTTAAAATAGGAATAAGAATGAAAACATAACACCATAGAAAGAAAAAAAGTGGAGAAATATTTTTGGTAAAAGACTCCATAAAGAAGAGACAAATTTGTTGTATTATAAATAATAAGATGTTAAAATCTAACATTCTAAACTCCCCTTCAGTATTCAAAATAGAAGAAACATAACCCCTGTAAATAAAATATTAAACAAACCTAATAAAATTTCACTTCAAACACCTAATTTTATAGAAAAATAATGCAACCATGAATAATAACATACAATATGGAAAGCACAATGCATCCCACATCGGAATCATCAACTTTCATGTCATTATGACCTCTTAAATATGCACTTACAAATATCGTAAGGAATCTACTAAGCATGGGCACCTAAGGACCAACGTCATACTAATATTTTGTCATAGATGTTGTCATCTAATCTTATGGCAATTTTATAACTATCATATATACTCTTACATCATATTTCAAGTGACCTCATAACCCAAAAAGTTAATTTCCAACATCAATGAAAAGATTTACCATTCTCATCCATTCATAGTTGCCATGATAAATATCTATTGAAAGTAACTCGGTAACTCCCTGCCATTAAATAAAAAAGTATTGAGGCCAATAAAGTCATATTTTTTATGTTAGCAAAAAATAAATTACCATTGTTGGTGAAACCATCAATCCTCTTATGGGTGACTTAAAAACATTAATAGAAGTATTTAACTACATGGATTTACAATTTTGATAGCACATAAATTCCAACAATCTCCCACTTGACATCATACATTGCAAATACAACCATAGGAAAATATAATCAAGTAATTCCAACATTCTCTCACTTGACATCATTAATTTCAAATACACCCAAAGGAAAATATAATCAAGTAAGTACAAGTAACAAGGTTGTTGCACCAATTAATTTTCTCTATGCTCACAAGTTTGGTAAGTTCATTTGCAACATTACCTTGAGTTTCATTCTTCTTCAGCGAATTCTCTCCATCATCAATTAGCTCATGAAAAAAATGGTATTGTATATACGTGCATGCATTTTTCATGCATAATCATATGATTATTAGCTAAATGAATTTAAGCATTAGAGACATGGATAGCAGCCATAAGCTATACTTTAGTGGTGGATAAAGAAAGTGTAGCCTATCTTTTACTCATCCAACTCATTTTTCCTCCACAAAAAGTAAATACATACCCATTGATGGACCTTCAACTATCCAAGTTACCTGCCTAATCAAAATCAAAAAAATCCTTGTATGTTCAATGTTTTATCCAAACTATTAGTCCAAAAATATTCCAAACAATAATCAAAATTACCTCACAAATATCTAAATACCCTTTTAATATGAGTTTGCTTCTCTCTACTAGGGTTAGACATAAACCTGCTCAAAATTTTGACTACTTGTGCAATACCTGATCTAGTGTAAACAATTTTATACATTAAACTTCCTACAACACTAGCATAAGGTACATTAGACATATTCTCTAAATAATAATCATTCTTAGGACACATATCTAAATAAATCTTAGTGTTGGCCTATAAAGGAATTATTACTAGTTTACGATCCTCTATAGTAAATTTGTTCATAATAATGCTAACAAATTTAATTTGTGACAACCAAAGATTTTTTTAAACCATTCCCTTTTGATTTCATGAAAATTATATACCTAATAGTTGCTTGATCCTTCATATCAATTGTACCTAAATTGTTATCTTTTGGCTCACTAACCATTTCCTTGGAGTTACTAAAAAATAACATATCATCCACATACAAGACAACAACTAGAATATGATCATTTAAAATTATTGTCTTTACCTTATACAAGTCTTATTAACTTATTGTCTTTCTCTAATATTTAAAGATATTTGTTCATTTAAAATTATCAAGTACCTTGTTATGTTTATCCAAAGTAATTTATCAAGTGATTATAGATTATTATAGTAGAATTGATAGAGTTAAACTTATTAAATTGCATGTTCTATTCTTTTCTTTGAATATTTCTATAACACTATGAAGTCATCCCATCTAAAGGTATGACCTAAAAGGACTCTACCTTTTTGGTCCCAAAAATTCTTAAAAGCATTTATAAATGCCACAAATCTCACACAAGCATTTAGATATCAAATAATAATTTAAGTAAGTCATAATATTCTATAGTGTGAGATCATTCCCACAATTTATAGGGCTACTTTTGTTGGTGATTTGAGTTGTATGTATTGAATCCTTAAGCATGGATAGACTCCCAAGTTCCAAGGGTGTCAAAATTGGAAATATTACCACAATATCTATGTTCAAATTGAGAAACTATGGGTCAACAACTAAGGTTAGATGGAGCTCCTTGACTTTTGATTCTGCAAGACCAGACAAATTCTTAAGGTGCTAAGTTATATGATATAATTACTATGATTGAATAACTACCTTACAATAAGCCATACCCATTACATGATCTGTACCCCTATTCTATATGTCACAACATGTCTGCACATTGGTTTATAAATTTAAAGTAATTCACCTTTATATAGTAGAAAAGGCTTATCATGAAGAGTTTTTAAATATAGATTAACCAGCCCTACTATTCTTATGCACTTATGTGAAAGAATGGACAAATCAATATAACAACTAAAATAAAGTGATTATTATTGACTAATTTTAATGTGTTTGTGTGATGAGAAGTTTAATCAATATTATATTGGTATCAAATCTAACAAAGCATTAGAAACTTGGATTTGTTCAAAATATGTAATGATTGAGATCTTATCATGACATTTTAATGAAGGTAAATCAGTGAAGACTATAATCCTTAGAATATTTAGGTAAACTAGGTTATGCATATGCATTCAAAGAATAAGAAAATTTATATGATATCAAATGAGTCAAAATATCATGTATAAATAAATATGAAAATTTTATTTATTGTTGTGAAAGCTTAACAGAGTTTCTATAGTCATCTAGCTACCCAAATGATCACATATGCATCCAAAATTGATTAAAATGTCAATAAATATACTTGATCAAGGTTGATTATATATATTAAAATTATTCTTTATAGATTACATTAAGTTTATTATAAATTTGGGGTAGAACCTAATCATTAAAACAAAAAATATACATTTTCACTTTGCTAGAGTTGAAACCCTAGCTTCCTAGAGGTGTATTCTTCTTATTTTTTATCCAAACTAATTTTTCCATCCCTATAAATGATGAAAATAAAGTTCTTTATGTCCCATTGTAAATTATTCTAGAGTGGGAAATACAAAAACTTGCAAGAAAATCTTAAAAAACCACAACCTCGGTAATTACAAGGAATGCTCATAACTCCAATCATGACTTTCATCACTTTGATACATTAAAATTTCCTCAATCATGTCCTTATGTAACCACAAATTATGGGGTGTCATTTTTATTCCATCTCCAACATTTTTTTATTATTAATGGATTCCATAAAACTCGAAGCATTCTCTAGCTTGATGGAGTATTGGGTTCCTAGAAGGAACATGGAACCTTATATTTTTATATGGGGGATTAATTTACTAGGAGTAAGTTCAAACATTAGAACATTTCCTAGAGTTTCAATTTTAGGGAGGAACTTGTAACTTTCAAATTTTTCCTTTGGATTGTTGAGTTTCAAGAGAAACTTGGAAACTTGGATTTATAATGGTTGGGCTTAAATTTTGTGATGGAATAGGAAATTATAATGTATATAAGACTACTATATTTTGAGTATCAAGATGAAGCAATAAATTGGAACCTAAGGCTCCAAGTCTTGTGGAAATTTTAAAGTCTATTTAGTACTATGAAGGTTGCAAAAAACAATGAAATTATAATCGAAACCTCAGGTTCCAAATTTCAATCAAGGTACAAATTTTAGAGAGGGGTAAAACAAAAAACACATTTTTGGGTGTGGATTCTAGATGGAAAGTATAACATAAAGTCTCATTTCTTGTTGGAACTTAAGGTCTAAAAGGGAATCAATGCAAAAATATTTGAAGGAGAAATTAGGGTGTGTAATAGAACACAAACTTGAAACCTTATGTTCAAATTCCTCAAAGGCTCCTTAAATCTATGAGGAATTGTAAGTTAGGGTGGGAATAGAGGGAAAAGAAAATCTTTGAATAGTAAACTAAATCTTAAGCCCAAACTAAACTCATTGAAGAATCAGTGGCATGATAATTTTGATTTCCTTTAGGATATCTACAAGGATATTTTTATAGTAAGATAAGTTTGACTTGAGGACAAGTCAAAGTTTTGAAGAGGGGGTAATGTCGGTAGGAAAATGGACACAAATATAGATCCAATACTTCATCACATCTCATCATATTGTGTCTCTAGAATATGAGCTTTGGAACATAGGAAATAAACTAGGAAAACTACCTAAGGATTACATCTCATATGCTAGATAAAAATATATTGTAAGATCCATTCACCAGTATAACGAAGAATGTAACAACAAAGAATAGACATAAGATATCAATGAAGAATGATACGTAAAGGATTATATATATAAATATAAGGGGTTATAAGGATATGCAATACAAACCAATTGATATCAATAAACATAAAGAAATTTGAAGTCTCATGTGTATGTGTTATTCATGTTCTAATTCTTATTAACAACTAACCTTCTATCTAGATTCAATTCCTTATTGCCTTAATAGGAATACGTTGAGGTTAAAGACTACAACATTAAAAATCCTTAGGGTAAATTTGAAACTTTGGTTTGCATCCCTCAAATTTATTGCTAACACTTCCTATTGAAACTTGAGGTCCAAAATTATTGAAAAAACCTTGGTGGAGATGGAGAGAATGTTGGGAAGTGAATTCAAAGGAACAGAAGATTTAGAGGCAAGTTTCAATGTCCCTAAAACTTTTTAAAATTTGAAAATATTGAAAACAAACATGGAAAGGTTACACTAATAGGCATTTACCATGAAGAAACCCAAATTAACAAAATTTAATAAGGGAGTTTTTAAGATAAGACTATTTTAAGAGAATGCCTTTAAACAAATTTTTCAACATAGTGGAACCAACTAGAGATTTCTCAAATGAAGTATCAATAGTGGATGAGATAGGGTGAAATATACACCATGATAGCTTAACAAATAGAATATAAGATACATTAAATTGGGGTGTCGACAAATTTTACATGGAAAATCATTTCTATGCATGCAACGATTAATTTTATACAATGTGAATTTGAATTATAGTAATAAACAATAATTTTTATAAGTTAAAAATATGTGTTGAAATCACTCACAACACATAATGCATGAAAATTTATTTCACATACAATTAAATCATTTTTTACAATTAAAATTTAGTTGAATTTTAATTTATTTTATCTTCTAGATGTATTTAAATATTTGTGATAATAATTAACCCCAACTTTATCATATAGATTCACTATTAGTCTAATAATTATATTTATTTTATTTTATTTTTTCAATAATTCATTCCCTTACAATAACTAATAATTAAAAACTCCTTTTTAATCTTAATAACATTTTTAATGTAAATTATTTACATTATTTTTATATCTAGAAATACATTCTACTTTCCCATATAGCTCTAGAGGTTGATTCTCATTGGCTAGGTTAAGCATATGTGTGTGGTTTGCGGGCTACTATGCACATCCCTAGGGGATTAATCTTGCCTTCTCTCGCCCCATTGGAACCCCAACTTGGGAAAAATTAAGCCCAAGGTAAGGTCCTGTGGGAATCGTTGGGACGAGTTGCGCAATACCTCTATGGTAATGAAAAAAATGAAAAGAAAGAAATACATTCTACTTGTTGTGGATCAAGAAAAAATGTAGATCATACATTTAATCAACAATGTCCTTAATCCGGGTTATTATGTGTATTTAAACAATTTGAGAATAATATTGTTATAGATCAAAGATTCAACAAATGAGCAGGAGTGGGAGTTTGAGAGGGAGTTTGAGTGGGAGTTCAAGGGTTTCTTCTGCAAATGGAGATGATGCAGGGGATGAAGATGGCAATAGCTTTTGCCCTGTTCTTCCTCGTGCCTTGGCTCTTGTGGGTCTTGTTTCCTGGTTAGTGGTTGTGTCTAGGTTTATCGACTACAGATGGTGGGGGGGGAACCTCGGTGCTATAGGATGCACCTATCTTGCAACTTGTTTGATTTTGTGTCATGATTTATGTAGTTAGTGGGTTTCTTCCTTGGTTTTCCACTGCTCTACTTGGTGGGTTTGGAGGATTGTAGTCACTCTCCTTGGGTGGGGGTTTTTCTATTTGGCAACTCCTGCCCTCTTTCCCCTCCCCCAAGGGGAGGTGTCTCTGTTCTGGGACTTGGTTCTGCCTAATGGTTGCTGCTCTTGTGGAGATGCTCATGGCTGAGGGAGGGGGTGTTGTGAAAGGGTTCATACTCTAGAAAAATCCAATAATGCTCTTGATTTAATTCACACTGATTTATGTGGTCTAGCTAGAACTAAAAGCTTACAAGGTGATAGATATTTCATGCTAATTATTGATGATTATTCTAGAATGTGTTGGGTTACTTTTCTCAAAGAAAAATCAGAAGCACTTGGGAAGTTCAAACTATTCAAAGCAATGGTTGAAAATGAAACCGGTAAGAAAATCAAATGTTTAAGATCAGATCAAGGAGGAGAATTCACACCTAAAGATTTTAATACATTGTGTGAAGTGAGTGGAATCAAAAGACAGTTATTAGCACCTCGGACACCACAGCAGAATGGAGTTGTTGAAAGGAAAAACATAACTATCTTGGATGCAGCAAGAAGTATGTTATCAGAAGCAAATCTACCACATGTGTACTGGAGAGAGGCAGTAAGCACTGATGTCTATACATTCAACAAAGTTCACATCAAAGGTGAAACTTGTAAGACCCCTCATGAACTATGGTTTGGTAATATTCCTAATCTTAAGTATTTCAGAATTTTTGGAAGTAAATGTTATATTAGAAGAGATGAGTATATTGGAAAATTTGATCCTAGAAGTGATGAAGGAATATTTCTTGGTTATTCATCTAAGAGCAAGGCATATAGATGTTTTAATAAAAGATTACAAAAAATTGTTGAGAGTACAAATGTAAAAATTGATGAACAATTCAGAGGAACTTCAAGGTATATAGACTCTGAACCGGAAATACAAGTTATGACAAATGAACCTACAATGAATCCACTAGTACAGAATGATGATCCAGTTACTCCGGTATCATCAGAGGATTCCATAGTAATTGAAGAACAACAACAGACTAAGACACCTCGATATGTAAGACTGAATCATTCTGAAGATCAGATAATTGGAAACAAATTTAAAGGAGTTATGACAAGAGGAAGATTGGCAAATGAAGAGGTATGTCTTATTTCTCAAATTGAACCATTATCTATCAATGAGGCATGTGAAGATAAATTTTGGATTAAAGCTATGGAAGAAGAATTTGGACAAATTGAGAAAAATAATACTTGGACATTAGTTCCCCGGCCTAAAGATAAAAATGTAATTGGAACCAAATGGGTATTTAGAAAAAAACTTAATGAAGATGGTAAGGTTGTCATAAATAAAGCAAGACTAGTGTGTAAGGGATATTCTCATAAAGAAGGAGTTGATTACAATGAAACCTTTGCACTGGTAGCCAGAATTGAGGCAGTTAGATTATGCTTGGCTTTTGCAGCTCACAAGGATTACAAAGTTTATCAAATGGATACTAAATGTGCATTTCTGAATGGAGATCTTGAAGAGGAAGTTTATATTGAACAACCTGATGGATTGTCTTTGACAGATGACAATGATATGGTTTGCAGATTAAGAAAAGCTCTATATGGATTGAAACAAGCCCAAAGAGCTTGGTATGCAAGATTGGATAAGTATCTTTTAAAGATTGGTTTTACTAAAGGAAATGTAGATAGCAATTTATATTACAAAGTAACTAATGATGACATCTTGATTATTGAAGTATTTGTTGATGATATAATCTTTGGAGGAGAAGATGAATTATGTAAAGAATTTTCTCTTGAAATGCAGCAAGAATTTGAAATGTCTATGATTGGAGAAATAAAATTCTTTTTAGGATTGCAGATTTTATAGACTAATAAAGGTATATTTTTTGAGTAAATCTAAGTACTTTAAAGGAACTACTTAAGATATTTGGGATGGAGAACTCTAAACCAGTAAGCACACCTATGACTACAAATGACAAATTATCTCAAAGGGATGAATCTACACCTGTTAATCCAACTAGATACAAATCTATGATAGGAGGTTTATTGTATTTGACACAAACCAGACTTGATATTATGAATGCAGTATGTATAGTTTCTAGATTTCAGAGTAATCCTAGAGAAAATCATGAATCAGCAGTGAAAAGGATTTTCCGGTACTTACAAGGCACAATAAATTTTGGATTATGGTATCCTAAAGATGAAAATTTTGATCTATGTGCATATACAGATGCAAATTGGGCAGGAGATGTGGATGATAGAAAAAGCACCACTGGAGGAGCATTCCTTCTTGGAAAGAGATTAGTTTCTTGGTTAAGTAAGAAACAAAGTTGTACATCTTTATCAATAGCAGAATCAAAATATGTTGCAGCAACAACAAACTGTACACAAGTAATTTGGCTTAAACAAATGTTGAAAGACATAAAGGTAAAATGCAAGGAACCTATTACTATATACTGTGATAACACTGCAGCAATTGATATATCTAAAAATCTGGTATTACATTCTAAAACAAAACATGTTTCTATCAAACTAAATTTTCTAAGGGAAAAAGTTGAAGAAAAAGAGATAAAACTGGTTTATGTGAATACTAAAGAATAGCTTGCAGATATTTTCACAAAACCTTTGCCTAAGGAAACTTTTGAGTATCTCAGAGATCAGCTCGGAGTCATAACACCACCGGTAGAGACTTAGACAGTTGATGATTGTCATCAACCGGCAGAATTAAATGGACAAATCTTTTATTCCAATATTTGATGAGGAAGCTACTTCTCAAGGGGAGTAGTTGGTATATTGAATTGGTTGGTATTTTGTATGAACTTGACCTTTTGTGACTTTGGCATTTGATGTCAAAGGGGGAGAGATATCTATGGAAAAACACATTATCTTTTAGTAAGAAAAAGAGATTTTTAGGGAAGAAATTTTGAAAAATACATCTAAGGAGAAATTGGTATGAGAAATTAGTATTGTTACTCCTAGGGGGAGAAATGGAGATATTATTTGGCATTTCTGTTTTGGCACTGTGATGGTTTTTCCATCTTGTGTTGCCATCAATGCCAAAGGGGGAGATTGTTGGTATTTTGGTATGGTTTTGTCATTGATGTCAACACCTACTGAATACACCTACTTTGGAGATCCAGCAACATTCACCAACAAGCAGTAATCTATACAATAGTTACTGGTATATGGTTAACCAGCAGGATATAATGTTCACCGGTACCTGGAATGACATGGAAGACACTTGGTAATGTTGAAGACATCATGTGGACACTTTATTTTGAAGTAATAATCATTGGTATATTCATATTTGCATATTTGCTTTTACCGGCAAATAGGTCCAGGGTATCTAGGGCTACACCAGCAGGTTTATCTTTTCCAGATTAGCATGGCACGCTATAGAGATGATTTATTATTGTTGTAAATGAATTAAGCTGACATGTTTAATCGGTTATTGCATTGGATATTATATTATTTGTAAAATGTTTTTATTGTAATATCTTGTAGAGCTGACCTACTAAAATTGGTCTTAGGGTATGGTATAAATGTAAGATCTTATATATAAGATCAAGTGTGGAATGCGAAAAAGATTTAAGTGAAGGTATATGAGAGATCAACCAGAGGCATACACGAAGACATCATTTGAAGGTGAAGTTAGGTTTTTGTAGAAACATATCAGCATAACATCGGTATTGAATCCAGCATATGAAGATGTGATTTTGTGCAGTACATTCTTATTGGATTTAACCATCCAACTATAGTCAGTGTGACTCCCATTTGTGATTGAGCAGTGAGCTCTAGGCTGTTGGCCTTTCTGCATGTGTGGACCCCTTTTGTACACTTACTATCTACAGTAGTATCATCTGATTGTGGGTAAGGTTTCCCACCGTGGTTTTTCCCCTTATAGGGTTTCCACATACAAATATTGGTGTCATGTGTTGTGGATGACTTTATGTTTATGTTTCATGCATTAATCCTTACCGGTATAGCAATTTACTGTTAACACTGTCTATCGACATACTTAACTGGTTTACCAATATTAAGCATTAAATTGGTTAATTAGTTTTTGGTTTGAATTTATTAGACAACTGATTCACCCCCCCCCCCCCCCCCCGCCCCTCTTAGTTGTCTCCGGGACCTAACACTAGATTGTTTTTAACATTTCCTTTTGAGGTGCTCGCGTCTCATATTGAGATTAAGATGATGGGTATTGGAAATATGCAGTTTCCTATTAAGGTGGAGATGGTGGTTGTGATTCTTGTTGGCAGAAGTTGGAGGGAGGCCTTGGAGCTTCTGGCTCTTGTTTGGCTTGGATCTGAGTGCCAGCTCATTGTTCTATTTGCCCATTTTCTCCTTATTGAGGTGGTGATGTTGGGGGACAGTGTTTTCTCAGATCCAGGTTTTTCCTTATCTGTTTTGGAGAATCTTTCTCTTGAGTTAAGTGATTTTTTGGTTGTTGGATATTTTCTTTCAATCTCTTTTTTGACTTCTCCTATAGAGGTGGAGAGTGCAGTGGTGCTTGTTTGTATGGATGGTATCTTGATTAGGCCTCTATTTCAGCTCAAGGTGGTTGAGGGTACCACTTCAAAACCCTTTGATGTGGTTCTAGGAGCCATTTCAAAACCTATTTTTAAGGTTAGGGAAGCCTTTTAAAATCCATTTGTTTCTAGTTAGCTTATCTTGTCTTGTCTGGTTGGCAGTTGATAGTTTTCAAAGGCCCAGTTCATATCCTGGCGGCTTTTGGTTATGGGCTAGTCATGCTTTTTTCCATCTAAATTCTTTGTCTCAGGTCAAGGGAGCCAGGAACATCCTTGTTGTTTGACTGAGGGTTTCTGCTAACCCTCATCATTTTCTCTTAAGTTTGAGGCTATAGCCTAGTTGGTGTGGCTAGCATGATTTGTATTGATTATATCTTAAGTGTCTAGCTGGTTCTTTCTGCCTGTGGTAGTGCTGGTGTTTGGCTGGCTTTTGTCAACTCAACTATGTTTGGGCTACTGGTTTTCATGGTTTATTCTTTATGGCAACGATGTTCTGCAGGTTCCACATCCTAGTAAAATATGAGGGTTTCAAGTCCCTCCAAAACATGTTGTGTGGTGTTTCGAGTCCCCTCAAAAGCTATTTTTCCCATCATAAAAAATAATGTCCTTAATCCACATTTATTCTAAATCAAGGTACCTTTAGTGAATTTATTTTTATTGATTATATTACCAATTGTGTGACACTAACAAAATTACCTTTAGAAAAGACAAAATACATTCCTTGCATAGTTTGAATCTTTCAAAATTATTAATTATAATAATTTAAAAAAATATTACTGGTATTTATTAAATTGTAATCTGTTAATTTACTCAAAAAAAAATGAGTAGGTGTTAGTATTTCTATTTATAAGAGAATAAAATTATAAATATTCATAAAATAATTGGGCGGACATATAATCACACCTTAATAGTCTCAATCAAAAATATATTACATAAATATTAAATTCACTAAGCAGTATGGCAGTAGTAGCAAGTGAATGTGACAGGTCCCACTCACCCAATCTACCCCATACATCAACAAGGTCTAGAGTAATGTGATGGGGTTCCCACCCATCATCATATTTTTCTTTATTTTCATCATGAGCAAAAAAATATCCAATTGGAACTATCACTAGATGGTCATCTTGAGAGATAGGAGAGGCCGAGAATCATCAAACAAGTTTCAACACACTCATATGACCCCAATCCCTTTGACCAATCAAAGGATAAACTCAAGGCCAAGCAACTTAATTACCACTTGAGCTAGGAGATTACTATCTCTCTAACACACACAAGAAGGAAAGTGAACTCAAGAGAAGGGAAGGATATAGAGCAACTCTGGAAATGGTACAAGGGGCATTCCCCTAATGGTAAAAAAATTATTTAAGGTGAGCCACCTCTAGGGAAACCTCATTGACTTGCACTTAGATCTATTATAACACATTAGAGCATATAGTAGCTTTAGAAAAAAGTGAAACATTTTTATCAATAGAACAATGTGTAAAAATAGAAGATTTCAATAGTTCCATATGCTAAAGAGAATTTCCACCTTGATATTATGCCAAATCTAATTGAATTTATCAGCGATTGGTAGCTAATCCCTCAAAAGAATCATGTGCCAATAAAATTTCTCTAACCCAAAATTTCAAAAGAAATTATAAATCCAATTGCAGAGCTATTGAGCTCAAGGAAAAAATTAGAAGTGGTTTTTAAAATACTCCATCTACTTGCTAAGTGGGCAACAAGGGTCTCGAATGGCCATGTGAATTAATATTAGCACCACTAAAAAGCCTTGAAAAATAATACACTAGACAAAGTGGACAAATTTAGGCTCCAAACTAATAGACCAAACATTGAGAAATATGTATTGCCAAACTTTTGATTAATATTATATTTAATTTTATATACTTAATGTAAGAATCTTGTGTCACTATTCTAACTTTCAAAGATAATTTTATTTCTTACTTGCATTTTTATTTGCATTAAGAACATAAAATTTTTATAGTCCATGATATCAATGTAGTAATATTTCCTAGTTATGTAAAAAAATCTTCTCTTATTATAACTCATTCTATGATAGATCCCAAAATGTGATCCAAAACATTCAATAAAGAAAAACATAATCCAGATTAAAAAATAGAGCCATATTCTAATTTGTATGATATACTTAGATGTATTGCCTTAATCTTATATTTATAAGTTACTTTTTAAAAAAATTGGTTAAAAATAAGGAAAATCTTAATCCAAAACTTAATTATAGTTGTAAGAAATGCAATTTAGTAGTGTAAAAAATCAATGCAGAGGTATTTTGATATTCAAACAAAAGCTTTGGAACAACTCAAAGGGCAATGAAGTAGATAAGAAATACTTATATATAATTAGATTGTATTGATACTAATAGAGAAGATACAATAGTTTAGATCAATGTTGAGATACAACACATTAGAGAGACAATTCATATGAATCGATTAAGACTCAGTCTAGCATCTTCAATTGATGTTTAACAATCCATCTAACATAAAAGCAAAAGAAAATAGATGGTGGGCGAGTGATTGCCTGACTTATTTAACCTTGTTGCTTAAGTACGTAAACCTGGGTCTGTGTTACACCTTGCATGGACAAGATCCAGTGGTACTGGTACTGGTACTAGTAGTGGTAGTGGTGCATCTGGGGTCAAAGGATATTATGGTGGGTTGAAGTCAGATAACAGGTGGGAAGTAGAATAAGTGGGCAGCACCGAGACAGGCAGTTGTCCCTGTGCCACAGCACTGGTAGATACTGCAGCAGGTGTTTGCTTTAGCATTAGAGCAAGTTTCAGATGACTTGTTTTCTTGATTGTCCGCCATTGCCATTCCCAAACAAACCAAAACCACTAACACAGCTACGCTTGCTTTGTACTCACCCATCTTCTGCAGTCATACACAACAATCTTAGTCTCAGCATTTTGCTTTACATCCAAACGCAAATGAAACTAAACTACTAATCAAATGAGTATTCTATATTCCTCTTCAAGATATACCCACCATACTATAGACCAGTCTAAAGCATTCACACTGTTGTTTGCTCTTTGCTTGGATGCTAGATTGCCAAGAAGTGCACTGCTAGCTGTTAGTCATGAGTAAACCGTATTGTTGGCCATGTGAAGAAACCGAATCACTGTTTAATTGCATTTAAGAAGTGGCATCAATGGAGTGACATCATGTGGAGGAACATGTCTGTAAGACGTATTTGCTTCACAAGCCAAGAACATTCATTTACAAGCCATTTTCACCGTCAATGGCTAGGTATCCTAGGGTCTTTACTGACAAACAAATTAAAAGCGGCTATTTTTAAACATTATTTAACAATCAAAAATATTATTATGTAGATGAGATGTAAAATTACTTTTGATTGTCTGATATTGTACGAGATGATATTTAAGTAGTCACCATCTTAGAGAGCCTCAAAGTTTCATGCTTGTATTTTGAATATGATATTTCTTATTAATCCATGTCTCGGGTAGATTATAGCATATGTGAACATTCTGAAATATTGATTCATTTGTTATGTATTTGCATAATTAGAAATGTTGTGTTATTTTTTTAATTAATTAATTAATTTTGACAATGTTTAAGAGGGTTAAGATGTATGTTTTCTTGTTAATAGAAATACAAAAATGTTTGACTCAATTGTGACTAGTCATCCATTTGTTCTATAGGGTGTTAGGGGGTATGCATGTTTTGAGACATAATAAGATTATTTTTGTCAACACATGCCCTAACAAGTCTACTTTTTTGTTTCTACGTTCACATTAGTTCAATGTTTGATGCAACTGTCAATATGGAGTAGATTGGACAAGCATATAGGGTTATGGATAGAAACACAAGAATTCATTTGTTATTGTTAGTGATGCATGGATTGGTTTGTATGTGATTAACAAAGTGACCAAAGGTTTTGCCAATCCAATCGCATACACATTTTCATCATCATTTTCCTTGCAACTAGAAAAATGAGCACATGAAATTTGGGTATATATTTACACTTATAAGACTTTTCATCTAAGTTGTGACTAATCACCCATTTTCTCTAAAGGGTGCTAGGAGAGGGTATATGTGTTTAGAGAGTCAAAAAGATTATTTTTGTCAACTCATTCCCTAGAAAGTCTATTTTTATTTTATTTTCTACATTAACATTAGTTTCAATAGTTGTTATGGTGGTTAGTGTGAAGTAGATGGGCATACATTTGGGCATCATTCATTCATTTGTTAGTGTTGGAGCATGGGTTGGCTAGCACATGATTAACAAAGTTGTCAAGTTCAATGTGTTAGATAGAGCATGTACAAATCAAATGCATACACATTATCATCACCATGCTTCTTTTAGTATGAGATACATTCATATAATATTTGGGTATATTTTTTTACATAAAATATTTTAAATAATGACATAATCAGTGCATGTTGATGCATATTATTATTGAGTTGCCAAGCCAATTTGCCACCTATTAAGCTCACATTACCTGGATACATTGTTTACTTTTTAATACATTAGTCTTATTCTAAATATTTTAAATGATAAATCTAAACCTTGGTCATGTGATTCATTTGACAAAATCCCTCAAAAAAATGTGCTTACATGGACTACAAAATTATACAACATGCAAAACATTGCCAACCTATGATGGAGTGGTTCTTTCAGTTTGTGGTGCCTATAAATTTTCTATCTAGACCTATAGGTGGACATGGGATCCCTTCATGATAATACCTCTCAAATTCTTTTAGCTTGATATTACTTCACTATGACAATATTGAATGCATTCTTCCAAAATAAATCATTAAAGATCAATGTAAATGTTTCAGTGGGTATGTTTTATGTTCTATACATCATGAGGTTTGATCAAATATGTCAATATGTTTGGGTGGGTATGTGAATGGTAGTGTAGGATCCCATTTTTCTTCTAACTTTCTAATCCTTTCAAGCTACATTATATCGATGCAACCTAATGTAACAGTAGTTGTAGAAGACCCATGTGTGATCATTATAGGAGCCCTATGTCAACCTAAGTGTAAGTGTGACGAAAATTAAATATGCAATCACTATAAAATATCCCCAAAAAAGTGAGGTGACACGATTGCAATGGAAGGGAAACCTAATGTACAAACACAAACATAAGACAATGTAGACTATCACCACTAAACTAAAAACTAAGGCAATCAAGTTTCTCATTTTTAATTAGTGGAATCTTTTGTTCCTCCCCAAGTACTATTATAGAGTGGAGTATCAATGTCTTAAAAGTATTAAAAGTGATTAATCATAAAATGTTGCAAAAATGTCATTCATCCATGCATCTCGAGGAAATTTGTATGTAGAGTCACTATCTTTAGATGCAAAAATGAACATAAGTCAATGTGGACTACTAAAGCTAAATTTAAAACTAAGGAAATCAACTTTCAAAAGTCTTAATTAATGACATATTTTGTTCTTTCCCCAAAAATTGCTAAGGAGTCAATTATAAAAGTGTTCAAAGTTTTAAAAGTGACTTACCATACCATGGTACAAAATTGTAATCCATTTATGCATGTCATGAAAAATCACAAATAAAATTACTACAATATTATTTGCTAATTATTTCCATTTTACCATCACATATTAATTTATCATTGTATGATAAACAATTGATTGTATAATATTTTATAATTTTCAAGTCAATATTTACGGACACATATTTCATGAATTATAATTCAATAGATCTCTCATTTAACACGATAACCTAGTCAACCCTTAAATATGTTGTAACTGACTTTCTTATTAACCGAGAGGCATTAAACTGTTGTTTTTAGGTCTACACTCTGACAAACGCACCAAACTTTCGACGGCCAAAATGGCTTGTAAATTTCAATAATGAAATGTACGTACTTGCGTGAAGAAAAGGTAAGTTACAGGCATCGACCATTATTGTACTTGCGTGAAGAAAAGGTAAGTTACAGGCATCGACCCCATCTTCGATGTCAGTCCAATCACGCCACTTCTTAAATGCAATTTAATGGTGAGACAGTTTATTCACATGGCCAACAATAGGGTTACTGCTAGCAGTGGGCCCCTGTCTCTCTATAAATGAATGACATGGGCATTAGCAATCGAGCAAACAAGCAAAGAGCAAGTATCGCAGTGCGTATAATAGATCAGCCTGTGGTATAACCAATCTAGGAATAGGAATATAAACATTTGGTTAGCATTTCAGTTTCATTTGCGTTATAGCATACAAGCATAATACATAGACTAAGTTTATTATGTGTGTGTGTGTGTGCAGAAGATGGGTGAGTACAAAGCAAGTGTCGCAGCGTTGGTGATGTTGGTCTGTTTGGGAAGCAATGTGGGCTTTGGAATGGTGATGGTGAAGGCAGATCCAACATCATGCTGCAGCTATTGCGGCGTGGGGCATAATACTGTATTTCTCGGTGCTGGTCTAGTGCCACACCACTTACCACCTCTCTCACTGCACACCACCTCACTTTCACTCACCACAATCCTTCACCCCTCACCCACCACCACCACCACCACCACCACCACAACTACCATTCCTGCTGTTTACCCTCAACTCCATACTTTTCCATACGCTTATTCATCACCCACCACCACCACCACCACCACCACCACCATTCCTGCTGTTTACCCTCAACTCCATACTTTTCCATACGCTTATTCATCCATCCCTGCCACCACCATTCCCACGCTCCATCCTTAATTCTATCCATACGCTTATTCATCCATCCCTGCAACTACTATTCCCACGCTCCATCCTCAACTCTATCCATACACTTATGTAACAAGTAGCTAGGTTTTCACAACCTTACTTCATTCTAAATAAGTGAGACGATCACTCTCTCCACATTTTCTACTTTGTCTTGGCTTTTATCTCTTATGTGTGAAAGACTCTTAAATGCCAATGCTAACTATATGTGCCTATTTCATATCTATTCACACTGATTGGTTCAAAGCTTCTAGGGAATTGTTTAAACTTTTTAATTACAGTAAGGATAGATATCTAAAATACATCTATTAAAAAAAAATTGAGAGATATCAATTTGAAGTTATTTTATTTATTCAAAATTTATATTATTTTAATTTATAATGACTTTTGTTTAAGTTAATACATGTAGACATAAATGTTACATTAATATTTTGGAAATCTTATATATTGAGATTTTGACATGGAAATGATTGTCAAATACATCTCGACATTAATTAAAATTGTTTTTGTAATTATTTTAAGATACCTCATAAAAAAAATGCTATAAATAAAATATTTTAAAAAATCAATAAATTCTAACAACAATGAGTTTGAAATGATTAAAACTTGCACAATATATATAGTGCATAGGAAAACTATGTATCACAAAGAAAGCAACATGCAAGCACTAAGATACCTAAGCAAATTTATCTCTATGAAGAGAAACAATCTAGAGATAAGAATGCCAATTAATAAAAGACTTCCTTATTAACTTATTTTATTATGTGCAATATATTTAAAATATTATAGAAACAAATTAAGAAAGGATTTTAAATTTTGATTGTTTTAAAAAATTATTTGATCAAATATGAGACTAGAAAATTGATTCATGTCAAGCATATCTAATCCAAAATGGTGAACCACAAACTAAAGATTTAAAAAAACCTAATTTTTTTTGTGAAACAAAATGGGTCTTTACCTTTCTTCATTACAATTATTAATTTATTAAAGCTACAAATATAAAAAACAAAGATATAGAGTTGTAATATCAAAAATCACACCTCGTACAATTCAACACAACAAATGGTGCCTTCCTCCATGTCATCAGAGGTCATGTACTTCCGCTTATCTTTTACCCACCTAGATCACTTCGTTGGCTCCAGACTGGAATCTTACCAACTCTGTCGACTTGTCATCCTCGGGACACTAGCGCGGTGCGGAGATGTCCGCATGATGCGCTAGTGTCCCACGAATCTGAAAAATCCATAGGTGGTCATTTGAGCGTTACACCTACACCTGGAAGAAATCGTAATGCCTATGTATGCACCCACTGATGTTGATTTTCCTTCCAGGGCCTCTATCTCTCCCATTTGAAGGCATTTGGGGGGATTCGGGAGCATTTCTTGCAAGTTGAAGCTCTTGGCGATATTCTTAAGCAATATTCATAGGCTTTCATAAGTACGTCATTGTTGCAATCTTGGAGAACACAACATTTTTAAAGCATCTTATTTGGAACTTCATAGGGTAGTTATTTCTTTTGCTCTCTCTCTCTCTCTCATATTGTTTTATACATTCTCCTTGAATCTATAGTCTGTTCATGTTTTATTATTTATTTTTTATCCTTCTTTAGCTTCCTTTTCTCGTTGAATCTACTGGGTTGTTTGTGGAGGTGGAAACACTAAAACAAAGGTCTAACTGAGACAAACTCCAAAACAGAACCCCCAAAATTTTCCTCCTTTGCATGTGTGCAAGTTTATGTTCATGAGGAGCTCACTTAGCAGGAGGCTTGATAGCTTGGACCTCTTGTGTGTTCATGTCTTTCAGTTTTTTACTTATTGTGCATCCATACGGACGTTTCTATACGGCTCTATGTTTATGTCTGTATAGGACACCAACGCATCGCACTATAGTCTTAAATACCCATGCTTGTCCTATCCACAGAGACTTGTCAGAGCTATCTGGGGGCCCCGTCAATCCTTTATTAACCTATCTTTTTTATTTAGTATACCATGGCTAAACCTTGGCACCAATATAGAAGAGGTACTAGAGGGTCAATTTGTTCTCTAGGATCCATCATCCTTGAGGTAACAAATTTCCTTCAATACATTTTGGTGAACTTGACGTGAAGCCAGTTCTCTTTTTGTATCGTGTATTTATCTTTTAGTTCATTACATATATCTAAAATCTAAAATATAGAAAAAAAAAAATTGGTGTAGCTTGTATCTCCATTTTAGCATTTGCATTTGTTTTCTTTATCTTTCCATTTGGCCAGCTTCATTAGAAGACCAAACCCTTTGTGTCCCTGTAGTGTGGTCTTAGCATCGTGAGGCTTGTTTATGAGCTTTATGACCCAGACTGTCATAGGAGTCATAGTCAGGAGGACATCTAGACGAAGTTTCCCTCTCGATCGTTACCATCCTCTACCTAACGCAATTATCAGAGATCCTTTGTCTGACCCAAATGAGATTTTCATCTCTCATCCTCTTGAAATTCTTTTCATGGGAGGCTCATCAGTGGCTAGCTCGTAGATTAACTACCTGAAAAAATTTCTATTGCCTTATCCTCCTTTCATTGTGTTGGTTAACAGATTTGCCTTTTCTTTAATATTTATATATTTTTTTAAATGATGACCCATGCATACCCTTGATGAAAAAACAAATGAACCAACAGTTGGGTGAACCGAGCTTCAGTTTACCCTCTGCATAAGAGTGCAACTCCTCGTAATATTTTCAATGAATTTTTATGCAAATAACTCAGAAAGAAACACACTTTTCACCAGAAAGCGAGAAAGGCTTTCCCATTCAGTTGTCAACACAAAAGAAAGCTACAAGATGATTATCAATAAATGTAAAGCTCACAGACTTTACTCCTACACATATCCATTCAATATAAACCTTGTTCCACCAAGTATACTCATTGTAGCATAAATGTTGATCGATACTCGCTAATGCCTCACAGAACAAGGGGGATCAAAATCATTTAAATGACAATGTAGCACTTTTTTTTTAAAGATCAATGAATTCACAAACTTATAAAGAACTGGTAATGAAATAAAGTATCCTGCATGTAAGCATACATCCTACCAGAAATTTCTCTATCATTCAAACACATAGATTTGAAGATCGTATCAAAATATCATTCCATTCATGTACCCAAAATGTCTACATTGAAATTCAAATAAAATTAAGTTTGTTCCTCCAAATCAAAGTTTTTCGAACCTTTAAAAAGACTTCTAAAACAATATAAATAGCCACCAGGCTATGATAGTCTGTTACAAATAAACCAGAGTGAAACAATTAACTTCACATGATAGTTAAAGAAGTTTAGTTTTTAAAACTGAAAAACAATAACTAAACTAGAAAAGCGACATAAGCCACGAGAAACAGAGACACGATCAAAATCCTGCAGATGGCATGGCTTCAATCTGTTTGTCTTGCGATGTAGGGCTGCTTCGAATATTTGGCTATTCCAGGTGGGCTGAGGAGAAGTTTAGAATGAGCTGGTAATGTGGGAGGTCAATATGTAGGATTCGCTGCTTCCATACTTCTTTCTTTTTTCTTACCTGTACGACCTTACCCTTACGTGTTTCAAGATGATCGAAGTAGACAACCAACATAGATTCAATTCTTGCAATCTTTGAGAAATCTTCAATTGTCAAGGACTTTGCTTCTTTAATCTGTTGTACTCAATCTTTGAAAACTTGGATCATATCTAATGAGTCCTCAAGCATCTACTTATCCTCTTTTAGAAGCTGAAGATCTATGCATTTCATGTCTTTCTGCATAGTATTAGTTAATTCTTTTAATTCTTTAAGAAGCTTGATGGATTCATCATGTCCTTGCTCAATAATTTTGAGATTCTTCACTCAATATTCTCTATACAGACGAAGAGTACATTATAATCAAGGTCGTGCACTGACTTTTCAGCTAGGAAGTTCATCACTCCATATCTTTGAGTATCTCTCATCTGCTTCAATACAACCAGCCATTTACTCTTTTCTTTTTCTCAAGCAACTATTTATGTTTCTAACTCTTTACCCATAGACTCTGCATTTTCGAACACCTTGACCAAATCAGAAATATAGCTAGTTCCTTGCTGGGAAATTGATTCAATCCATTCACTAAAGACATCTGTAATCATTCGGCTTCTTTGAACCTGATCAAGTAACCTCTGGTTCATTGGCAATTTTGGATCAAACGATAAAGAAACTTGGGAAAGTGGCTAAGGATTTCGATCTTGTATATCATTGATATATTGAGCCATTTTCATTATGATCTACTTCATCTCATTTTTGTCTTTTTCATCTTTTCAAGTCCTAGTGAGGATCCTTTTAGTTGAAGTCTCCAGATGTTTAGCATCGACAGCTCGGGAAGTTACCCCTAGATCAATCTTTTCAATGATGAAATATTTCTCAGTGATATTCTCAACCTCCTTATCTGCTAGTGGTCTAGCTACTTCTGCAATCCAATGTCCTGTTTGCTCATCCACATCAATCATTGTTTCTGTTTTAAGTCTCTTAGACTTTGATGTTCTTCTGAGACATTTGTTGACCATATCCTCCATTAGGATTGAAATAGGAATTACATTCCTTTTCTTAGTAAGAGATGCACTCATCCACTTAGAAGTAGTAGATGTTTCCCTTAGTTATGGTGATTGCTGGTTAATGGTGACAACGGCCATGGTGTTCCCAGAATCCTCAGGTTGCTGAATTTCCTTTCCTTTATCTGCAGCTATAGACACTCAAAATTGTCATGTCTAATTAAATAAATATTTTATTTATTTAATTATCTAAGCCTAATTCTTCTATTAATTAAATAAATCTTTATTTATTTAATTAATTCATTTATCCTCTTCTAGCCTTATTTCTCATTTAAATAAATACATTTATTTATTTAAATTATCCCTTTCCTAAATTAAATAAATATTTTATTTATTTAATTGTCCTACTTCTTCTATTAATTAAATAAATCTTTATTTATTTAATTAATTCATTAGCTTTTTCTACCCATGACACATGTCATTCATCTCTTAATTCATACACTACCTACCTCTTTCATTATTTTGGTATTTCTTATACCTACCCTCTAATCCTAGCCGACCTCTCTTTTTACACCTCTCAATCTTATCCCTCCATTTCATATTGTGTCTTCTATTTAAGGAGATGCTTTCTTCATTGTCAAACCCTAATGACTGATTTTTGGAGTACTTGGCTACACTACGATCCTACTTGCAACCACATTCCGTTCTTTGTTGAGCTCTTGTGCATATAAAAATCTGAGAGCAAATATATCAAGTAAGATCAATGGAGATAGGAAGAATGGAGATCAAAACCCTATTGGACATGTGATGGTATAATCTTTGTGATTTTGAGTTATTTGCATTGTCTTAGGTAATCTTCATATGTTATGGTGGATCTTTGTTCATTGCTAGGCTAGGGTTTGGTGGTTGAATTCATTATAGCCTTTCAATATTGTTATTATTGTATCCATTTTCACCATAAACATTTTGGCACGCCCGGTGGGACTCTTGTCCTTTGCATTTAACAATTTTGTTGCAGATTTTGCATTTTTGAAGTTGCAGATCGGACAATTTCGACGATATTTAGGTTTTTCCGCGTCTGCGAGTGTTCGGATCGCGTTTTTGTGTTTCAGAAGCGTCTGCGATATCGGGAATCGCGTCTGTGTTTCTGTCAGTTTTTATTTTGCAGGTTTCCGAAAGGTGCGTCTGTGATTCATAACCACGTCTGCGATGCATCATATCGCGTCTGCGTAATTCAACAGCATCTGTGATCTCTGAGCGCGTCTGTGAACTACAGAACCGCGTCTGTGTCGTACAGATGCATCTGTGTCTGGTATAATTGCGTCTGTGTTTTCTGTTTTGCAAGTTTGTCAATTTTCTTTGATTCAGGTTTTCGGATTTTGTACTTAGGGTTTCAGATCTGGTTTATTTTCGGCTAACCCTTGCAGATCTAGCTAACCTAGTTTGTGCAGCTTGCTTTGGAGGCAAAAACGTTTTTGTTGAAGGCCCCTTTTCACAAAGTCTTTTGGGTTTTCTAAAATTTACCTAACTTGTGTGCTTGCAGGAAGGAGTTATCATTTGAAACAACCCAAACTACTAACAATTTTGTTGCAGGGCCTTAGCTAGGGTTTTGTAGTTTTGTTGTGTGCCTTGTTTTCATAGATTAGCAAACACTTCCATTGGTGCACTAAAATTGAATCATTGTCTTTTGTGTCTTGAGCAATAGGCTCTTTTTGTTTAATCTTTAGAGGGCCTGTCTTCCCGTGTGGTCATTAGGACTACTAGTGAGAAGAGAACGACCCAAGTGGTAGCAAGGAAAACCCACCTCATCCGAACCACTATAATCAAATGTATTCATGGTGAAAACTATGGATAACGTGTGCTGATTAGTTCATACCGACACTATGTCTCCCCATAAACCCGTTTGATCAAATTTATTTGATCATTTGTAGGGCGTAACCCCTACCGGCTGGGAGCCTTCTGTATTTACAGAGCTGAAAGTGCCGCATGTATGGCCACACGAGCGGATGCCCTTACTAGCACCTCTTTGTTTTAGATGCCCAAATCCTTCTAGTTGTTGAGGCAGGAGGTCGGACCTATGGTAGCGGCCCACATACATACGGTTCTTAGTAGAGATACAAAGTTCGCCATGGGGAGTTTTCATGGGGACTGATGCTTGGCTGACCCGAGAAGTGAGTGCTGAGGGTGGAGCCAGTGAGGTCAAGCATCTAAGTATCCGCTCTAAATAGCGTAGCCTCGGGGGTAAAACCCTATGTGGGATCAACAACTATTGTCTTGGCCAGCCCTAAGATTTGTGCTTGTCTTATGCTAAACACTCAAACATTCAAGACAAAACAACAAAACATTGTGTCTTTTGTGTCTTCAAGTGTATGCAAAAACTTTTTACATCAAACAACACACTTTTGGAGTCTAAACAGTTTGCAAACATTGAGTCATCAACATTGTGTCCTCTTGTCACGAAAAACAGTCGAAAAATCAGATTTGGTCACAACAAAACAACTTCACAGATAGGAAAAATTGCACTAAGGTTACAGAAACGCGTCTGTGTCAGTTCAAACCGCGTCTATGTCGGATAAGCGCGTCTGTGAAGTACATAATAGCGTCTGTGTTTTTGTCAGCGTCTGTGTCAAACAGAGAGGCGTCTGTGTCTGGAAAATGCGTCTGTGAAGTATACAGAGGCGTCTGTGTCAGGATTTGAAAACTTTAACAGTCAAGCAAAACAAAGAAAATCAGTTTCGGCATAATTGAGCTTCTTAGGTTGTCTCTTCAGATTTCATCTAGCATTCAGCCTGTTCTAAGGTTTCATACAGTCCATCATTGCTTCATACCTCGTTTTACATTCACATTTGTCTAAACTTGAGTCAAAAGGTCACTTGCTTGTCCTCACTATACTTTTTCAACACACTACATACAACTACACTTTGCTAAGTGGTCCCTCATCAAGGTTTCTTACCTTTGGGTCTCATTTGGTCTTACTTAGAGTCAAGGTCAGCTTACCTCATCAAGAGAAACTATCCTCTCTTTGGAAGTCACACCTACTCTACTACTTACATACTTGGTCTTACACTTTGGATATTGCAAGTACACCCCAAGATTCATTTACACTTCATACAACTCTTGGTCTTCCATACTCTTTTCATTCTTCATCTAGTTTCTCACATCTTGGTCTAACACCTAGTTCATGGTTGAAACCCGCCTTCAAAAATCTAGGAGAATAGCTAAAGAAGCTCAAGAATCCGTAAATATGAGTTCTTATGAGTATGACAATGATCTATTCTACAATCCTGAGCACACTACATTACCAGACATAAATGTTTATAGAAACAATCCAAATGTGGAAAGCGCAAACACTATAAACAACAATGCTACACACAATGACACAGTGGACAACTCTTCAATACTATCAGCAGACATACAAGAATCCATAATGGACCCTCAATTCAATAGATTGGTTGAAGAGATAATGAGGAGAGATCGTCAATACTTTTTAAACATGATGGCACAAAGTGGAGCTAAAATACCGCATGATTTTGACTTATCTCAAGTTATGGAAAGTCGACCCTCACAACAAACTCAATCCAACATGGATCAAAGGAGACCAAATAGTGGAGGAAATAGAGGACCGAATATGATGCCTGAGTCACCATCAGTTTTGCTTCAAAAACCAGCAATCCCACATACACAAGCTCAAACATATGATACTTACACTCAAGGACCATCATGGAGGCCTTATGCTCAATCACATGCTCAAGGTATGAATCAATCAAAACAAGTGGATACTCAAGGACATCCTCAAAATTTTGACACAACGAGACCTCATGTCAAAATTGGGGGCAACACAATGGAAAATGAAAGGCCTATTGAATATGGTTTATACACACAAAACAGATATGGAGTTCCCCAACAAGAAGTTATGCCAAGTGCTCCATACATGTCGCAACAATATAGACCTCCATATGGACATGTCTATGATTAGTATCATCCATACATGCAACAAGTCCCTCCTCAAATGGGTGTTTCAAACATGGGGTATGCTACAAGAAATCAATCTCCTCCCAAAAATAATTTGGAGCAACAAATAAGAGATTTACAAAAGAAAGTGGAGGACATGACTACATCAAAACCTACATACACTATGAGAGATATATGTCCTTATCCCTTCGATAAGAGCATTCCAATGCCTCCATTTCCTCCACACTTTGTAATGCCAAAATTCGACAAATATAGAGGGAGAGGAGACCCCAAGGCACACATAAGACAATTCTTCACAGCTTGCATTGAGGTAGCGGCAGAAGAAACATACTTGATGAGGTTGTTCCCACAGAGCTTAGGAGATCAAGCTATGGAATGGTTTTCTCAATTACCTCCTGGTATTAAGTCATGGGGCGACTTAGCAAAGGCATTCATTCAGCATTTCTCTTACAACATTGAAACAGATGTCTCAGTTACTACCTTGTGCAATACTAAACAAAAGGAAGGAGAATCTTTCGCAACATTTTTACAGAGATGGAGAAACTTAGCTAGCAGATGCTCTTGTGAAATCCAGCAAAAACAAATGGTAGAAATGTTCACACAAAATGTTAACAAGGCTATTGGCTATGATCTCAGAAAAGCTTGTTTGTCTACATTCAAGGATGTCATTGAAAAGGGCCTAGCAACAGAAAAGGTCTTAATTGAACAAGGAGTCATTAAACTATTCAAAGAAAACAAAGAGGACTTCAAAGGAAAGGACAAACCAAAATTTTGGAATAAGAACAAGAACACAGTTAATGATGGTGTTGTTGATGCCAACACAGTGAGACCCAAGTTCGTCTTTTCTGGATCAAGTTCTACCAACAATCAGGTGAACACTCAAACAACTTCTAGACCACGAAGGAAGTACACTCCATTGGGAGAACCACTTGAATCAGTATTCAAAAAGCTTGTAGCAAACAAAGTAATTACAGTTCCAGATTTTCCTCCTTATGAACCAAAGGTAAAACCAAATTGGTGGAATGATGATGAGTATTGTGAGTTTCATAAGAGCAAGGGTCATAAGACAAGTAATTGCCATCGATTGAAAAACATTGTGCAAGATCTCATTGACAGAGGAGATATAGAGATTGAGGGACATTCATCTAATCAAGAGCATGAGGTGTTTAAGGAACCATTCCCAAAACATGACAAAGGAAAAGGCAAAGTCACAGATGATCAAGCCAATCATACTAGAGCACCTTACAATTATGATTCTACTATCAATCACATCTCAATGGACAATCATATCTCTACTATTACTATCAAAAACAAAAATCTTGAGAATCCTTCTCAGAGACCCAAAATTGTCCTAAAGGGTGTGGGATCTTCATCCAAATCTACCTCTGAATGTCATGTTACAACCCGTCGAGGTAAGATCACGTTGCCAGGTGCCTCCACTAAGAATACCAATCTTTCATCAATCAAGCCTGAGTACGACCTTGTAGAACAACTAGGGAAGACACCTGCACTTATCTCTATTCTTGAGCTCTTACGTATATCTCCTGCACATAAAGCTATCCTTGACAAAATCTTGAGAGATACTGCCGTCCCTACTGATCTGAACGTGGACCAGTTTCAAGCCATGGTGGGATACCTATCCGTTCCACACTCCCTCACATTTACAGAAGCCGATGACGCCTCCATAAGTCAGCCACATAATGCACCTCTACATGTTGAAGCCTTCATACATAAACACTGAATAAAGCGAGTCCTGATAGATGGAGGAGCAGGTCTTAATATTTGTACCTTGAGTACCATAAGACAATTGGGATATTCTGACAAGGCTGTGAATGCTACAAACCAAATCACCATTAAGGCTTATGATGATGAAGAGCGCTCGTCCAAGGGCACGGTCACCTTACCGCTAAGAATAGGGCCAGTCACAAAGGATGTGGTTTGTCAAGTCCTAGATCTAGATCTCACGTATAACATATTGCTAGGACATCCGTGGATTCATGAAATGAGGGCAGTCCCATTAACATACCATCAGTGCATTAAGTTTCTTCACAATGGAGTCGAGGTAACGGTCAATGGTGATCCAAATCCATTCATATATTGTAATAACTTGAGATCACATACTGAGACTATCATCCCTAGCAATCGTGAGGCTACTCCTTCTTCAGCATATATTGATCCTGAGTCATTAAAGCCCTCGACATCCAAACAAGGTGAACTTAGAGCCAAGTTTCAAGACAAAGGCATGGGAGGATACACTTTGAATCAAACAATGTTTTTGCGACAAGTCATGAACTCTCCCAAGGAATATGGGAGGCCACATCCTAACAAGCAAATCTCCATCATGATGCTCAAATGGGATCCTACCATCTTTCAAAAATGGGGTGAACTAGAAGAAGAAAATTTATATAAAATGCTCTATAAGGACGTTGAAGAGGACACACATGATCAGATTATTATACCCTGTGAGAACTATGGCAAAGGCTTCAAAATTTTGCAAAGATTCGGGTATGATGGAAAAAGCCCTCTCGGACTACGCAAAGAAGGTGTCATGGAGCCCTTACAACCTGAGCTAACTACAAGAAGGGAACGCTCCAAGGGGCTTGGTTTTCTGAATCCCAGACTACATAATAAAAGAACAAAAGAGGTATGGCGAATCAAAGTTGCTGAAGTTCAACAAGAGGATTACTATTCCACAGACTCCAATGAGTGGGAATGGGGTTCAGACAAATCCTCCAGTGACTATGAGATCACTGAAACATTCAGAGAGCCAGATGAACCCACAGAGGAGGAGGAATTTTACAAAAAGTTCAGAGTTGGTCAAGAACCAACCCATAAGGATCCCGCACAAGCTTCGTTTCAAGGTCCTAGGTCAAAATCACATAGGATGAGGACACCTGTCCTAGAAGGCTCTACTAGTGATGACAATTTGGATTCGCTCACGATCGAAACGGATGAGGAGAGTGCCATCGATGACCTCGACGATTGCCTTGACATACCTGAATATAACCACATCTTCACTATTAGTTCTGCAAACTCTGAAAACACTAATGACCTTCCCCTTGTTCACCCCCAACTCATTGACTGGGATCATGAAGGACCAGCACAATTTGATACATTTCAAAATGATGAAGCTATTATCGACTACCTTGGCATTCGAGATGATCTTCCCCCTGGAGACCACAAAGAAGGATACGCCATAGAGCTCAACCACATAGCATACTTTGGTGGAGGTGTCGGGCCTTCTAGTCGCAAAAATGTGAAAATAAAAACAAAACAAGGGTCTTATGGCGAAAACCACACTGTGGCGCTATCTGACCCCAAAAAAGTAAAAAGAAAGGACGTATCTGAGGGTGAAAATCTCTTTGAGGCGCCCGAAGATGGAAGGCTCGACATTCTCCCAGCATCATACGAGGAAAAATCATCCATGTTGGTAGAGGAGACTATAAAGACAAACATTGGTACAGCAGAGGTTCCACACAACATATTTTTGGCTCAATCATTGACAGAGGCCGAGAGAGCAAAATTTATAAACTTCCTTAAGGGACGACAAATCAACTTCGCATGGTCTTATGCGGATATGCCTGGGCTAGACCCGGATTTGGTGATGCATCATTTAACAGTCAAACCGGGGGCAAAACCAGTAAAGCAGAAATTAAGGAAAATGCATCCACAAGTGGCATTGCTAGTCAAGGCAGAGCTAGAGAAATTATTGGATGTCGGATTCATACGCCCAATTGATTATCCTGAATGGATTTCTAATTTAGTACCTGTCAGCAAACCGGATCGCAGCATCCGAATATGTACAGACTTCAGAGATATCAACAAGGCTTGTCCAAAGGACGATTTCCCATTACCAAACATTGACTTGATCGTTGATCTCACAGCAGGCCATGAAATGTTATCTTTAATGGACGGATTTTCTGGATATAATCAGATCAGGATTGCACCTGAAGATCAACATAAAACATCATTCACTTGTCCATGAGGAACCTTCTGTTGGAATGTCATGCCCTTTGGGCTGAAAAATGCAGGCGCCACGTATCAACGAGCGATGACGACTATCTTTCATGATCTCATGCACATAACCGTGGAAGATTATGTTGACGATCTTTTGGGAAAATCAATAGACAGAGACACACACTTGGACATACTTTCAGTTGTCTTTGATAGACTGGAAAAATACAAGGTAAGATTAAATCCAAAGAAATGTGTCTTTGGAGTAACCTCCGGGAAGCTCCTAGGATTCATTGTGTCTAAAAGAGGAATAGAAGCTGATCCAGCAAAGGTCAAGGCTATCTTGGACATGTCGCCACCCAAGAATATCAGTCAACTTCGATCTTTACAAGGGAGACTCCAGTCCATACGAAGATTCATAGCACAACTTGCAGATAAGTGTAACCCTTTCCAGCACCTGCTACACAAAAACATCAAGTTCAAATGGGATGAGAACTGTCAACAAGCTTTTCAGACGCTCAAAGATTATCTTTTGAACCCACCAGTTTTGATGCCACCAATTCCAGATCAACCATTGCTACTTTACATATCAGCTACTCCCACAACACTGGGGGCACTCCTAGCACAGCAAATACCTGACGGCAAGGAAAAAGCAGTCTATTATATCAGTCGCACATTGGTGGGATATGAGCTAAACTACACACCAATCGAGCGTGCATGTCTCGCTGTGGTTTTTGCTTCACAAAAGTTATGACATTATATGCTCACTCACAAGACTAAGTTGATTGCCAGAATTGATCCACTAAAATATCTTCTCAGCAAAGCTACACTTACTGGGCGGCTGGCCAAGTGGGTAATGATTTTGAGTGAATTCGACATTGAATATGTGGACAGAAAAGCTATAAAAGGACAAGAAATTGCAGATCAACTGGCAGATGCTCCCATGATAGATGATGCTCCTCTACAGTCAGAATTTCCAGATGAGTCCATTCTAACAATATCACCTGCAAAGCCATGGCAATTATATTTTGACGGCTCTTACACACAGCACGGGGCAGGAGCAGGTATACTCTTTATAACTCCCCAAGGCGATTCTATACCAAAGTCATACCGCTTATCATTTCCTTGCACTAACAATATAGCGGAATACGAGGCATTAACAACTGGGCTAAGAATTGCAGTTCAATGGAAGATCCAAGAACTTCGTGTTTTTGGGGATTCTCAACTTGTCATCCGTCAAGCAACTGATGATTATCAAACAAAAGACGAAAAGCTAATGCCTTACAAACAACTGGTAGATGATCTGAAACAGCACTTTTGCAAAGATAGAGTTTGAGCAGATACCAAGAGAACAGAATCGCGCTGCTGATGCCATGGCTACAATTGCTTCGCTCATTGATCTACCGCAAAATGAGACCTGCTATGAATTTCTGGTAGACAATCTGCTGATTCCGTCATATGAGATCACTCCTATGGAAATGATATGTGTTGTTAGTCCTGAATCCCAGTTATATGGTCCCATATTCACATACCTTCGCGACAATATCTTACCTCTCGATCTATCAAACAATCAACGCCGCACTTTCATTCGCCAATCCTCTCGATACCTCATTTTAGCTGATATCCTATACCGACGAGGTCTAGATGGCACCCTTCTTAGATGTTTAGAGAATGACGAAGCTCAGATTGCGTTACGAGAAGTGCATGAAGGGATATGTGGTCCGCATACTAGTGGTCCTACCTTGGCCAAGAAACTCATCAGGACTGGATACTACTGGCCTACTATGGAAAAAGATGCATATCAGTTTGTCAAGAAGTGTAAGCAGTGTCAAATTCATGGAGACCTCATACATGCACCAGCACAGGAACTACAACCACTTGCGTCTCCTTGGCCCTTTTGTCAGTGGGGACTCGATCTCATAGGCAAGATTCACCCTCCTTCTTCCAATGGACATAAATTCATTATCACAGCCACAGAGTATTTTACAAAGTGGATTGAAGCCGTGCCTCTCACACAAGTTACTGGGAAACAAATCGCTACCTTCATCCTGAACTACATCATTTGCCGGTATGGGATTCCTACTTCCATTATTACTGATAACGGGCGTCCCTTCAAAAATCAGGATGTTCGTGAACTTTGTGACCGCTTCCATATCTCTCACCGTTTCTCCACACCATATTACCCCCAAGGTAATGGCCAAGCTAAGGCGTCTAATAAAACAATTCTCAAAATCCTTCAAAAGACAGTCGACGACGTTGGCCGTAACTGGCATATCCAACTCAATCCTGCACTCTGGGCCTATCGCACAAGTGTCCGCACACCTACAAGAGCTACACCCTACTCGCTTGTCTATGGCACTGAAGCCATCTTGCCTATTGAGGTTGAGCTACCTTCTCTACGGGTCTCCTTGAGAAACATAATCAACGATGAAGACTACAGGGTCTCTCGCTTACAAGAACTAGAACTGCTGGAGGAACGAAGGCACACTGCTTTTAATCATCTCAAGGCTTATCAACAAAGAATGAGTTGCAGTTACAATCACAAAGTCAAGCCTTGCACATTTGAGGTAGGTGACTTAGTACTCAGAGAGAACCCCAAGAATCAGCAAGACAGAGATAAGAAGGGCAAGTTTGAACCAAACTGGCTTGGTCCTTACATCATTACAGCGGTATATGGATCTGGGGCATATCAGCTCTCAACTACAGAAGGGGAATCTTTGGAGGATCCTATCAACAGCATGCACCTTCGCAGGTTCTACACATAGCTTTTCAGAGCATCCTAATTAAAAAATACAAAAAAAAAATAAAAAATAAAAAATCGTCACTTGGTGAAAACCTGGCAAACGGGCGCCTTGTGACAACAAAAAAATTGAAAAATCGAAAAAAGTAAAGAGAAATAATTTCGTCCAACGGTGAAAACCACTTCGGTGGCGCCCTGGGCAAGTACCATGGTGAAAACTGGGTCACCAGCGCCATGCGTAGAGACTTTGCTCCTCCCTCCTTCAGGATTCACTTTCATCCTTTCACTTCGCACACACTCACAACCTATTCATCCATAATAAACTTACCCATTCCCATCATGGCTTGTTATTGATCTACCTAAGATTGGTTAGCCATTCATAATAAACATCCCTTTCCATCCATAATAAATCCGATCCTATCTGTGGCTAAGGCAAAAATCCTACGTCTAGTGATGGGTGTGGAACTGAGAACATCACATGTTTCGAGGAGTACAGTTTCTTCCAGCTTCCTTCAAGTCTATCCGCGCACAATCCACAATAAAGCAACATTTGCATCACAGATCTGCAATAAAGTTTCATCTTCTCCGTAATAAAGTAATAGTTTCATGGATTCAGTCAGTTTCAGATGAGACACAGCAACAACAATGGGCTTCAACAAATCAAATCTTTCAACAGACTCAGACAACATTATGGTTCATTGCTATCTATCCTTTCTGTGAAAGTAAACATTGTGACCACAATCAAATAAGACTTATACAAGTGACAAGAGACACTAAACTTGAGGACTACAGTGGATGTTGGTGTCGAGTCTTGGTTTTCTTTTGATTTTATCTTTTGGTGACATGTCTTTTAGCTTTTCCAGGATGTCTCTGACTAGAGATTCTATCTCCAGGATGTCTTTGACTAGAAAGGCGAGGATGGGGTATCGTCACCTATTTGCATTTGTTGTCTGTGGATTGTCTCTTAGTAATGCTATGACTTGTCCAAGGATATGAGGACACTGTGAGTCTAGTATGAACTGGGGCATTCCTTGTTTGTGACTGTCTTATCTCCATGCAAATAGGTACAATGACTTTCTGGGTCAAACATATGCCTCAATTGTCATAACCTATTTTGCCATAATAAAGCTCAATGATGATAACGCACAAGAAGCTCTTTCACTTTCATATCTTCTATCTTCCATCCCCCTTTCTTGATTGACTTCCATCGTCCTTCTCGAGTCTGCGTAGCCCGCTATCACATGACTGAGTATGATGACACACCAAAAACATTTGCATTTCATATAGTTACACCTGCATCACCACATATAAGCATTTCATACATACATATAGATATCACAATTGCATCACATCCTGCATACAACACATGTTAGCACATCCCACATTCTCATTATGTAAATAATCATTTGCATTATCATATTCATTTGCATTACATACATTCACATTTGCATCATGAATCACATATACAACATAAAAGAACAAAAATATTGCATTGCATCATATAAGCATCCATATCATAAAACATGTATTACATAAGAACATCTCATTGCATAAGGTACACATGCATATAGCTGCCGCAAAAATGGATCATCTCTCATATATAATCAAAATGTGTCATGATACAATGATGTCAAAAGAATCATATGGCTACAAAATCACCCGCAGGTGTCTACAATACAAAAATGGTACATATACTGATACAAAGGGGAGCCCTCTATGGCTATGATGAACTCCCTCCCTCGGAGCCGCCTGGCCTCGACAGAGTCTGAGCTCTAGATGGTCCCGCTCCAGGATCCCCCTGCCTGTCTGGTGGTGGTGAAGGACCCATGACCCCACCGCTGGATGCCTGCCTCCTACGACTCCCTCCCGTAGCCGTCGCTGTGCGCGACGATCTATGGAAGCTCCTCGCCCGCTGATCCGCTGGCATGGCACCATAGTGCAGATCCCTCCAATAGGCGATCTCCTCTCCGGCTCGCAGCACATATGCGTAGCCTGCCCCTGTATCCTCTGCTGCCCGCCTCCCTGCCCTCAGAGCTGTCTCGGCCTCAGTATATCTCTGGATGGCCTGGTCTCTCTCCCGCTCTGTGTCCCTGAGCCTGATCCTGAGGCGCTCCCTCTCCCGCACCAAATCCTCAATCTCATCTGCCTGGCCCTGGCAGATCTCTCGCAGCTCCAACAGCTCATCCTCCTTAGGATCTCCGCCCTCAGCCTCTCCCTGTGGCTCCTCCTCTACAGGTGCCTGTCCCTGTGCCTCTGCCTGCACTTGTCTAGGTGCTTGAATAGGTACCTGTGCCTGTATCTGTCCCTGTCCCTGCACCTGTCTAGGTCCCTGTCTAGGACCCTGTGCTGCTGGTACCTGCAGGGGCACTCCACCGCGACCCCTCACCACCTGTGCTGGTCCCTCCTGTCCCCCCTCCCTCTGAGGTGCCACCCTCCTCTCCCCCACTGCTCCTCTCCGCCTCCGTCTGCCCCTGCCTCCATCTCCTCCACCATCATCATCATCATCATCCCCCCCGGCCTCTCCCTCCAGCAGCTCTCCCGGATCTGTCAATCTCGGAAATGGATGCTCTGCCCATTACGTAGAGTACTCTGCGTCCATCCCTGCATCCTCTACCTCCGGCCACATGTCCCATGGTAATGGCATCATCTCTGCCAGCTATGTCACGGCCTGATCATATGATAGAAGCGGCCCGAATTGTACCTGATCTCTGACTGTACGGGCATACATGCCTGAGCCTCGTGGCATCCGCTGAATACGGCCAAACTGCTTGCATACCCTGTCAACAAGCTGCCTCTCCAGAATATAGGGCGTTCGCCCAATCAGATACCTACTCCTGAATGTATAGGGTAGCTCCAATGCGTCGTCATCCCACTCCTCGCACCCCAGGTACGGCCTCCAGATAACCATGTCAATGTCATCTATGACGCGTCTCCAATGCTCCAGTCGACCAATCCGAGGTTGTGATGTAATCATATCATACAAATGCATGAAACTCCGTCCATGCCCTCTGCCCCTGAAGTGGATCGGCCGTGTGATCGGCAGGTGCTCATATGCCCACACCTGAAGGAGAGTCACTCCGCAGCCCAAGCCCACTGATCCGTGATACACAAACTGATGCAGCTCATAGTATAAATGTGCCAAGACACATGGCCCCCATGCATATCTGGTGTGCTCTATCATCAGCGTCTCCAATGCCCCTCCCCAGCCAACTGCCAATCCCCGTGTGGCTCTGTCCGGACACAAGTAACCACTAATGGCTCCTCCAATAACCACTGGCAAAGCTAAACCTGTGGCGGTCATGGTATCCCAGGCTACGTGACCTGCTCGCATCTCCAACCCGGGATCCTGGAATACCCGTCTCAGTGCCTCCCTATCACCATCTCGATCGTATGGAATCAACTCTCCATCAATCGGAATATGCAAAATCCTGTAAACATCCTCCAGTGTCACTGTCATCTCACCCATCGGCAGTCAGCAAACCCATGTTTGCCCGAAACTCAGGCACAAATAGCACATGTGTAAGACCCATCTCCTCAATGGAAATCCTATCCTGGATCGACAACTCTGGTCGCAACCTCTGAGTCGATGGGAATCTCTCCCGTGACTCCAACATAGGCAAATACTCCTGCAGTCAACCAATCAATCTTGTCAGTTATCGTGGCATTCACTGTTTATCACAAAATGCTACTTGCTATCTAAATGCATTTGGTTACCTATCCTAGTGACACTCACTGTTCATCACAAAGTGTTGCTGATTATCCTAATAGTGCTCCCTGTTCATCACAAAGTACTACGTGTGTGACATTCCCTGTTCATCACAAAGTGTCACTCACATTCGCACTCCCTGTTCATCACAAAGTGCTGCCTATCTTGGTGCTCCCTGTTCATCACAAAGTGCCTTGATCTATCCTAATCTTCCTAGAGGACCTGCTTGAGTGTATCCTCTCAGTAGCTTATCCAATCGACAGCGTATGTTCATCACAGAACTGCCGATTTGACCTAGAAGACTAAAACCATGCATTTTGACACACAAACGCGCTTTAAACTCCTAAACGTGCTTATAGACTGCACAAACGCGCTTCTGCAACACAGACGCATTTTCTGAACACAAACGTGCCTATACCATGCACAAACGCGACCAGGGAACACAGACGTCCCTACATGACATAAACGCCCCTACAGGGCACAGACGCCTCTACATTTCACAAACGCGTCCGTATTCAGCACAAACGCGGTTCCAGGCACAGACGCGCCTGGACCCGACACAGACGCGCCTGTCCGACACAGACGCGCCTGGCACTGACACAGACGCGGTTGTGCGTTTTTGCACTTTTCAACTACCCTATTCCTAGCGCATTTATTGCTACTTAGCATGCATTAATGACAAAACTTGAAATGCGTGAAAGTACGAGGAGGTTTTTGGGTACTTACCGGCTCTCCTGCATCTGCTGGTCGCTAGAATTGGCGAACACGGTCGAATCTATGAATGAAAGCCATCGCTGCTGACTGCTGCTGCTCTTTTCTCGCTCTGCATTGTGATCTTCTAAGGGTGTGGATGACAATGAGGATGTCTTTTGCCCGTGGTCTATCTTATAGCCTAGCCTAGCCCTCGTCTTCATTTCCCAAGTCAGTCTTTCTCATCCCGTGGCTTTGTCACTCTATCCGATCAGTCCATTCTAGCCTTTCTTTCTTATCGAGAGATTGTCTACAATCTTTTCAGACATTTTCATCCAATCTCTCGAGGGGGCATATCATTCCCATTCTGGGGCAACTCTGTATCAGTTCATCTTATCTTCTTTGAAACAACGCGACAAGCCGCATTGTCTCAAAGAGGGGCAAAATGTAGACACTCAAAATTGTCATGTCTAATTAAATAAATATTTTATTTATTTAATTATCTAAGCCTAATTCTTCTATTAATTAAATAAATCTTTATTTATTTAATTAATTCATTTATCCTCTTCTAGCCTTATTTCTCATTTAAATAAATACATTTATTTATTTAAATTATCCCTTTCCTAAATTAAATAAATATTTTATTTATTTAATTGTCCTACTTCTTCTATTAATTAAATAAATCTTTATTTATTTAATTAATTCATTAGCTTTTTCTACCCATGACACATGTCATTCATCTCTTAATTCATACACTACCTACCTCTTTCATTATTTTGGTATTTCTTATACCTACCCTCTAATCCTAGCCGACCTCTCTTTTTACACCTCTCAATCTTATCCCTCCATTTCATATTGTGTCTTCTATTTAAGGAGATGCTTTCTTCATTGTCAAACCCTAATGACTGATTTTTGGAGTACTTGGCTACACTACGATCCTGCTTGCAACCACATTCCGTTCTTTGTTGAGCTCTTGTGCATATAAAAATCTGAGAGCAAATATATCAAGCAAGATCAATGGAGATAGGAAGAATGGAGATCAAAACCCTATTGGACATGTGATGGTATAATCTTTGTGATTTTGAGTTATTTGCATTGTCTTAGGTAATCTTCATATGTTATGGTGGATCTTTGTTCATTGCTAGGCTAGGGTTTGGTGGTTGAATTCATTATAGCCTTTCAATATTGTTATTATTGTATCCATTTTCACCATAAACAACAGCATCTATGGTGGGCTGATCCCGCATCTGAGTATCCATTTCTCCTTGAGTTTCTCCCCCAGAATCCAAGTCTACTACAAGTGAACTTGTAAGGGTTTTCTGACTGCTCTTCCTACTACGTGATATGGTAACACGGGCAGAGGAAAAACTCAAAGAAGACTCTCCTAAATTTGCAATTTTGGCTTTCTCTGTCCTCTGCTTCTCATCACCTGCAATATCAACAACAATGTCAAAAGAAGAAAGAGATGTTTGAGAAGTTGTACGATTTTTTCCAACTCTTTTATCTTTAGGTGTAGATTTAAGGTCTTTGTCTAAAATGATGATCTTTCAACCATCTTTCTATTCTTCTAGTCACATTGAAGGTTCTAGCCTAAATGTTATCGTCCCCTTTCCTATCCCAATCAACCTCTGGAATAGGATTCCCTTGTATTCTCTCGTCAAACTCAGGATCAACAACTTCCTCACCTTCGTCTTCTTGCACATGAGAAACATTCATAGATAAACACATTGTCACAATTTGTTGAACCATGAATCTCTACCACAGCCTTCTTCTAACTTCAAATTCATCACCACAATTCCCCCAATAATCCTCCAACTAAGTTTCATTACTCAAACCATTATCAACATTTTAATTATCTATAACAAACCCTCGATTGTCAAATTTATATCTTGCAACATACAACTACAGATTGAACTTCTTGAGTTCAAGTTTAAGGTTCAAGGCATCTAAAATCGATGCACAACTATACTATCCAAATTATACTAGAAAGACCACCCTGAACTTCCCTCCACTTTTCTTATCCATATAAGCTAACTGTCGACTAACTTTGATTAAAACATAGCTATCCAAAACCTATTTGGGTAACCTGAAAGGTTCACCCTAAAATCTGCCAACTCTAATATATGTGAACTAATCAAATTAGATAAAGAAGCTACCATAAATACCAATAAATTCCATTGCTTTCGTTGACAACCTCCTATTTGTGTTTCCTTGCAATTCATAAACCAATCTTCCTGCAAAAATGTCATTCCATCTCATGAAATTTTTTGAATATCTTTGTTGTTGTAGGTGAGGGTAATATTCATATATCCTTATTCCATCATTCCAGGGTTCATGATGCAAGCCACTCCAATCCCGGGTACAAGCAAGCATATATAACAAATCTAAATACATATAAAAACCACTCATTCCTACAAACCTATTTAGACTCTCATGTAATCTCTCTGCAACAACTTTCCCCCAATCCAGATAGGCACTTTTGTTCAACATAAACTGGATGCACAAATACATCTTGTCTTCCCAGTAAAATGCATGAGCATTTCCTTTCAACCTATTCAACAGGACAACAATATCCCGTACCTTTGTTATGAAGTGCTCTCTAGTAAGTGGCCTTGGTAATCTGGAACCTCCCTTTTGAATTTTCAATAACCAATTCTGGGCAATCACACTTTTATAAGTGCTCTTGTTCTCATAAAAGAAGGAATATGAAGTGCCAATTGTCCAGTCTAAAGATGGCTCCTTATGAGGAATACCCATAGCTGCCATTACGGTCTCCCTGTATATTTTTAATAGCACTTCACCATTAATGTTCCTGATACCTATGCTTTGCATCATATCGGTTCATACATTCCAATACTAACCATGGGCATGGTGCAGCGATGGGAAATGTAGCGGCCTCAATCAAACCACTATTCACAATTTTCTCCATCATAAAATTTTGAGCTGGGTTTTTAGCTCTCTCAAGAAAATCGGAGAGGTCCCCCTGTGCTAATGAAGTATCCCCCATCTCTGGAAGCGAGCTAACTAAACAAGAAGTGTGCCCTAATTTCGACAGAGTTGGCCTCATGATGGCCCCTCTCATATTTATCAGACAATTTTAGGAACGAAATAAACTCTTCTACACAACAAAGGGAACAAACAAAAGCTAGCTTCCAGAACAAGTAAATACAGCAGAAGAGAGAACAATTGAAACTGACCTGATCTAGACAACAAATTCTCGAAAATCTTCTTGAATGCAGATACAATACCTCCAACTTTCCTCGCTTTTGCAGCTACTGAGAAGGTTCTAGAAACAATTGCTAGCTTTTACAACAAAAATGGAAAAAAATCACACTCAATTCTTAGCTAGTTGTACTAATTAAGTAAGCTTGTGTGAGCTGACGCCTGATTTGATGTATAACCAACATGAATTTAATTTTGGGTCATTCCATCAAATGACTCACGAATTATCATGATTGCTTGTCATAATTTAGAAACTAACATTTTGAAATCCCCAAAATATTCTCTTTTCCTGCCATGACATTCACTTCATGATGCATGTGTCAATTCTACATGGAACTTCAGACTTTAAGAATTTGAACTTTGAACCTTGAACCCATAACCAAAAAGGTTCAAAGGTTCAAGTGCAATACAAATTGCAACAAAGCGCTCAGTTTTACCATAAAACAAAGCCACAAAGAAAATTCTTTAAAGCGTGCATTGAACTTTAAACTTAGAAAAGGTTCAATGACTCGGGTTCAAAGAGAAGAAATACATGACCGAAAAGAAAGTAAACATTTAAAAGGCGACCTTCAAATTTGAAATTTCTTAATGAAAGTAGGGAGGACTAACATTGGCTCTGACTGGGGACTAGGACATTAAGGGACCAAGACATGAACCTTAGGATCTCTGGTTTCACAAATGATCCTTAAATCAAAATGACCAAAACAAACACAAAAATAGAACTAAAACAACAACCCAAACACAACAAAACTTATGTACAAGAATTGTAGGGGACTCCTTTTTACAATTGATATAACTTCAAATCCTTCCCATTATAGGTCAGGGGAAGAATAGTACTATCCTGATATGCTAGCTTGAAATAATTAGGGCATTTTACCTCTTGAATTGAAAACGGTCCTTTCCATAATTATTTGAACTTTGCATGTGCACCTTTTGGTTCTCTTCTTCTGTCCCAAAGAAGAACCTAATGACCCAACATGAATTTTTGTGGTCTGGGTCTCCTATCAAATATTTTCTTGACCCTCATTTGATGTTCTATAATCCGATCAACCAATTTATCTCTTTCTTCATCAATCCTCATCAAATGCATAATCCTCTTCTTCAGAGAATCTTGAAAATGTACATCATCAATAACAGTCTGTAACTTTGAAGCTACAAGTTCTAAGGGAAGTGACACTTGAACCCCCATTCCATATACTAGTTCAAAAGGTGACATCCCTATAGCTCTTTTTGGAGATGTGAGATCTTCCCAGAGAGCTTCATACAGTCTTTTGTGCCAGTCTTTAAAATTTTCACTCACCAACTTCTTCATAATATTTATAAGATTTTTATTACTTGACTCTGCCTGGTCATTACCCTGAGGATAATAATCTGAAGAGTAGGCAAGAGATATCACATGATCATAACAAAATAATGAAATCTCAACAGAAGAGAAGTTGGTTGCATTATTAGCCACAATGTTCTGAGGAGCTCCAAATCGAACCAGAATATTTTCTTTAAGAAAATTACAAACAACCTTAGAAGTTGTCTTCCGCATTGGAATAGATTCAACCCATTTGGTGAAGTAATCTGTGCTCATCAGTATGTGTGTATGTCTAGCACTTGAGGTAGGTGACAATGGGCCTATAAAATCTAAACCCCTCTATTTGAACGGTTCGTCAATAACTACCAGTCTAAGAGGTAATGTTGCAAGTTGTGGCTTCCCTATGAATAACTTACATTTTTCACACTTATCTACCCAGGCGTATGCATCTTTGAGCATACCTGGCCAATAATAGAAATTTATCAAGATTTTATAGGCAATTATTGTTGATGAAAAATGATCACGGTTTTCAACAGTGACTCTTGAAGTGACTTGTCCACGTAGCATAAGATAGTTCCTTCCAAACCCTTTTTGTACAATACATCATCAAAAATAACATATTTAGCAGCCTTTAGTCTCAAAAAATTTCTCTTGGAGAGAGATGCGCTGGGTAGTCCCCGTAGGTTAGGTAATATGCAACGTCTGCAAACCACAAATCTTGAAGTCCAACAAACAAGACTAAGGGTAGTTCCTCAGTCACTTCATTCTTACTTTCTGCAATTAACTTACACAAGCCTTGTCCTCTTACCAATTTTGTTGGTTTAATGTTCAAATTAAAATCATGTATCTTAGACATCCATGAGGCCCTATTATTCATTCCAATATCCTGTTGTGTTAAAATGCTCTTAAAAGAAGAATGTGGCACATAGACTACTGCATGAGAATGAAGAATATAGTACCTGAACTATTTTATAGCTTTCACGACTACATACGCTTTCTTTTCAATTAGGGAATATTTCAATCCATGCTTCTTAAGAGGAACACTCATGAAGGATATTGGAACTTCTTCATTTTCTTCATTCCTTTGTAGAAAAATCCCTGACATGGTATGTTTCGAGGCATAACAATAAACGATAAAATCTTTCTTAAAATATGGATTAACAAGAATAGGTGCTTGAGCAATAGCTTCTTTTACTGATTCAAATGCTTTCTTTCCCTCTTCATTCCATTTGAATACTTATTTTTCACTCATCAGGTTTACAATGTACCTTGTGATTCATGCAAAATCTGGAACAAATCTCCTCGGAAAATTTACCTTCCCAAAGAAGGACCTGACTGCATTTCTTTTCGATGGTAAACTTAACTGCTGAATTTCCTTTACTCTCTCAGGATCCACTCTAACTCCTTCTTTAGAGACAATGTGGCCAAGTAATTTACCTTTTGTAACCCCAAACACTAACTTCTTTGGGTTCAACGGCATCCATGTTCCCGACACCTTTGCAATAATTTTCTTAAATCTCTTAGGTGATGATTTCTCCTCTTCGAGAAGATGGTTAGGTCATCAAGATATAAAACCATTATCTTATCTTTTAGATGACTAAAAGATAAGTCCATAGCCCGCTGGAAAGTCACCCCTGCATTTATCAGACCAAATGGCATCCTATTATAGGCGAAATTACCCCAAAGAGTGATGAAAGTAGTTTTATGCTGGTCACTTTCTGAAACACTAATCTGATTATAACCAGAAAAACCATCAAGCATAGACATCATTTATGAACCAGAGACTGTTTGCAAAATATGATCCATAGTAGGTAATGGATAATTATCTTTGAGACTGGCCTGATTCAAATTCCTAAAGTCCACACAAATCCTTATCTCTCCATTTTTCTTATGAACAGGGACAATGTTGGCTATCCAGGTAGAATGGTGAATAGGGTATATAATCCTAGCTTTTAACATTTTATCTACCTCTTGAAAAATAGCTCCAGCAACTTTGGGATTAAAGTTTCTAAGTTTTTTCCGAAAAAGGGCTTGTTCTAGGCTTCAGAGGAATGTGATGTTGAAATTTTCCTTCCCTGAAGTTCTTTAGGTCATCATAAGACCAAACAAATACATCTTTGTATTCTAATAGGAGAGTGATGAACCTTTATTTCTCTGTAGGTGTGCAACATTTTCCTAGATTTACATACTTAGGATCTTCCTCGGTTCCAATATTAACTCTTTCATAACCACAAGCATCTTGGACTGCAGGAATCTATTTATTTTTTCTCTTCTTATAGGCATCATGACAATCAAAGAGATGTTCTAAAGAGACCAACCCTTTAGGAATATTATTCCATTTTAATTGTATTACCCCATCATTCATTTCTCGACCCTGCTCTGGTAAAAACTCCTTACATTCAACATCTGATCCTTCAAAGAAGGTGGCAGTGAACATTTCTATGCAATGCAAGAAGTTGTTAATTTGTTTGTCATTCTCGAACACCTGCAAAAAATTGGAATTATTAGACACACTAGGTTGGTATATCAATTCCACTCGATAGGTATCATTTGTAAACTCAGCTTGAGGATCCAATAGAGAAGCCGAAACTGCTATAGAATCAAGTTTAGAGTTTTGTTCTCTAGGGATAACTTCAATAGAAAATGCATCAAAACCTTCAATTTCATCCCAGACTCTATTTTGGTAATGCTTCAATCTCTTATTCTTCACACTGAACAATCCTCTAACCTATTTCACAATCAACTCTGCATCTCCCTTAACTTGCAGAAGCTTTACTCCCAATTTCTTTTCTTCAGCTAATCTTAACAACAAGGCCTCATACTCGGCGATATTATTTGTGTTCTTGAATTCCAATTTAAAAGAAAAAGGAATGTGTCTGCAGAGGGAGGTATGAGAGCTACACCAGCCCCAGAACCTGATGCTGCACAACTTCCATCAAACATAAATTCTCTTTTGCCTCCAGTTGTGACAAATTCCCTGCAGCTTCATTATCAGATAAGATCATATAATTTCCAAATTGGCATTCATGGTACAAAATTTGAGCCTTTGGATCATCAAAGGGAAAAATGGTGAACTTAGATTTGGTTTCAGGTTGCAAAATGACTCATTGTTTCCCTATGGGAATGGTGGCTTGAGACCAATCCATCTTTATCTCGTCCCCTAAGTCTCTACAAAATGTGCGACTTAATAACATGTAGTAACTAGCAGGGATATCAGCTATTAAAATGATTAACTTAATTCTTTATCTTAGATGAGCAGCAAGGACCACTTGAGCATCTTTGATTTGTCCTAATAAGGGTATTTGTTTGGAGTCCACTGAATAACATCTACCAAAGGTTGTTGTTAAGGATAAACCCAAAGCTTTAGCTACTGCATATGGCATAATATTATCCAAGGCACCTGAGTCTATAATATAGTATTTCAATTTATGACCATTTATGAACAAAGATATATAAAAAGGCCCAGGATTTGATTCAATAACATATAGCATATCATCAGTTTGATGGGGTATTATTTTAGGAATGACTTCATGATTAGCAAGATGAGTTGACACATCACCTTGAGAAGACAATGTAGCATTAACTGACTATTGTACCATGTTGGCTTGTACATATGCATTATTTCCTTTTACAAACTTAACTAGCCTATCAAGTTCTTTGGGATTTAATTTAAGGTATTCTGCTGGTGTTCTTCAAATGAACCTTCAGTCTCTACAGATTTCAATAACTAGGGTTCTTGAAGTCTATAATCATTATTATGAAGCCTAGAAACAATGTCCTTACCTTTAGGACTCACAATAGAAGATGAGGGAGCACCCTAAGGTTTTACATTCTGTTGATTTCTTGTCAGTACAACATAGGAAGGTTCCTCCAAGGTAACCAAAATATCACCTCCTCTTTTTGAATCTGCCTCGTACTCCAGGAAGTGGATTTTAGAGTCGCCAGGTTGCCTAAAAGAATCTTCTTCACTTGTTTCATTTAAAACTTCTTTAGAACCAATCAGCTAAGCATAACACACCATCTATGGACAAGAATTACCATCATGATCATCAGTGAGATGAAAAACACACATATTCCCCTTTAGTGGTGGAGCTTCAATTGCTAATCTTTGTTGAGTCGAGGGCAGTTGTAAGTCTTTATTCCCAGTTCCCATAGACTGATTTGTAATCCTCCTTGGTATGTCTTGGTAGCACTATGAATAAGATGTTCTAGCCTTGGGTAACTTTCTTTTGAGCATTATTACATCATTCATCAGCGTTTGAATTACTGGGTCTGAAGAAGTAGAGGGTTGCGCATTAGCCACTTGCACTTCTCTCTTCCATTTTCCCGCAGTAATCAAGTCATCTTCTAATTCAACAACAAGTTTTTAACATCATTTAGAGTTGCAACTCTTTGTCTGCGAATCAAGAAACTTATCTATGAGGGCATAGAGTTTGTAAAAAAAATGTTTCAAGTTATCATCTGAGGGTTTTCGATTTACAAGAATTTTATGAACAATTTTATCATATTTAGCCATGAAATCTCTCATAGATTCAAGGATTTCTTTTTTAATTGAGATAACTGAGACAAAATGGAATGCTAATCCTCTGCTACCTTGAACCTAGCCTCAAACCTAGTTTTCAAATCTCGCCAATTTGTTATTACACTATTTGGCAAATGATAAAACCAATCTGCATCTGCTTCAGTTAATGTTTGTACAAACAACCTTACTACAACTTCTTCATGTTGGACAACTATTACACCACATGAAACATTAAATGCATTCAAATTTTCATCAACTGTGACCTTCCCATCACCATTGAACTTAGGAAAGTCATCTCTCTATCCTTTGGGTAAAGCATTCAAATTTAGACCAAGATTCAACGAACCTACTGCGCCCCCCTAAGGATTGTTGGTTGCGACTAGAAGAATGATATTAAGAGGTGTTGGATTGATTACATTGGGTAAGGAAGCACCATGCAAGGTTAGGGCTTGACAAACTGAGGATACAGGGAGTGAAGGGGATGGAGAAGGAGGTCTAATTCTTGCTCATCTCTTAGGTGAAAAGGATGGCTGAAAATTTAGGTTTTACAATTCTTGAAAGACACAATCAACTATTCCTTCACGCCTCTGAGACCTAGTGTATCTTCTTGGCTCTAGCTTGTTTACAATGCAAAATTTTAATGGCACCGAATAGACTTTAAATATTGACAAGATAGTTCTTTGTATCCTATAACCAGGCAACCAATCTTATTATTTGACTCCCAAGCAGAGTCGCCACAAATATGTTGGTTAACAGATTTTCCTTTCCTTTAATATTTATATATTTTTTTAAATGATGACTCATTCATACACTTCATGAAAAAGAAAATGAACCAACAATTGGGTGAACCGAACTTCAGTTTACCCTCTGCATAAGAGTGCAACTCCTCGTAAGATTTTCAATGAATTTTAATGCAAATAACTCAAAAAGAAACACACTTTTCACCAGAAAGCGAGAAAGGCTTTCACATTCATTTGTCAACACAAAAGAACACTACAATGTGATTATCAATAAATGTAAAGATCACAAACTTTACTCATGCATATATCCATTCAATATAAAACTTATTCCACCAAGTATACTCAATGTATCATAAATGATGATTGATACTCGCTCATGCCTCACAGGACAAGGGGGATCAAAATCATTTAAATGACAATGTAGCACTTTTTTTTTGAAAGATCAATGAATTCACAGACTTACAAAGAACTAGTAATGAAATAAAATATTCTGCACATAAGCATACATCCCAACAAATATTGCTCTATCATTCAAACACAAAGATTTGAAGATCGTATCAAAATATCATTCCATCCATGTACCCAAAATGTCTACATTGAAATTCAATGAAAATTAAGTCTACTCCTCCAAATCAAAGTTTTACGGACCTTTAAAAAGACTTCTAAAATAATATAAAAAAGTCGTCAGGCTATGATAGGCTGTTAAAAATAAACCAAAGTCAAATGATTAACTCCACTTGAGAGTTAAAGAAGTTTAGTTTTTAAAACTGAAAAACAATAACTAAACTCGAAAAGTGGCATAAGTCACGAGCAACAAAGACACGATCAGATTCCTGCAAATGACGTGGCTTCAACCTTTTATCTTGCAATGTAGGGGTGCTTCAAATATTTCGCCATTCCAGGTGGGTTGAGGAGAAGTTCAGAATGAGCTGGTAACGTGGGAGACCAATATGTAGGATTCGCTGCTTCCATACTTCTTTCTTTTTGCTTACCTGTATGACCTTACCCTTATGTGTTTCAAGATGATCAAAGTAGACAGCCAACATAGATTCAATTCTTGCAATCTTTGATAAATATTCAATTGTCAAGGACTTTGCTTCTTGAATTTGTTGTACTCAATTTTTGGAAACTTGGATCATATTTGATGAGTCCTCAACTATCTTCTTATCCTCTTTTAGAAGTTGAAGATCTATGCATTTCATGTCTTTCTGCATAGTATTAGTCAATTCTTTTAATTCTTTTAGAAGCTTGATGGATTCATCATGCCCTTGCTCAATAATTAAGTTTCTCCAATCAATATTCTCTTTGCAGATGAAGAGTACATTATCATCAAGGTCGTGCACTATCTTTTTAGCTAGGAAGCTCATCACTCCATATCATTGAGTATCTCTCATCTACTTCAATACAGCCAGCCATTTACTCTTTTCTTTTTCCCAAGTAACTATTTTTGTTAGCAACTCTTTACCCACAGACTGTATTTTTTAACACCTTGACCAGATCAGAAATATAACTAGTTCCCTGCTAGGAAATTGATTCAAGTCATTCACTAAAGACATCTGTAATTATTCAGCTTATTTGAACCTGATGAAGTAACCTTTGGTTCATTGGCGATTTTGGATCAAACAACAAAGAAACTTGGGAAAGAGGCCGAGGATTTGGATCCTATATAGCATTGATATATTGAGCCATTTGCATTATAATCTGCTTCATCTCATTTTTGTCTTTTTCATCTTTCCAAGTCCTAGTGAGGATCCTTTTAGTTGAAGTCTCCAAATGTTTAGCATTGGCAGCTCAGGAAGTTATGCCTAGATCATTATTTTCAATGATGAACTCTTTCTCAGTGATATTGTCAACCTCCTTATCTATTAGTGGTCTAGCTACTTCTGCAATCCAATGTCTTGTTTGATCATCCACATCCATTATTGTTTCCATTTTAAGTTTCTTGGACTTTGATGTTCTTCCCAGACATTTGCTGACCATATCCTCCATTAGGAATGAAATAGGGATTACATTCCTTTTCTTAGTAAGTGATGCACTCAGCCACTTAGGAGTAGTAGATGTTTCCCTTGGTCATGATGATTGTTGGTTAATGGTGACAACGGTCATGGTGTTCCAAGAATCCTTAGGTTATTGGATTTCCTTTCCTTTATCTGTAGGATTTGTGATGGGCTCATCCTACATCTCAGTATCCATTGCTCCTTGAGTTTCTCCCTTAGAATCCAACTCTACTGAAAGTAAACTTGCAAGGGGTTTCTGACTGCACTTCCTACTACGTGATCTGATAACATGGGCAGAGGTGGAACTCATAGAAGACTATAATAAATTTGCAATTTTGGCTTTATCCATCCTCTATTTCTCATCACCTGCAATATCAATAGCATTGTCAAAATAAGAAAGAGATATTTGAAAAGTTGCACGAGTACGTCCACCTTTTTTATCTTTAAGTGCAGATATAGGCCTTTGTCTAAAACAACAATCTTTCTGTATGTCAAAAATGTGGTATCAACCTGCAAGACGAGAAAACAATTCAAACACACACATGAAACATTGCATTAGAGGTTAGAAATCCAAACAAATCAAGTTAAAAAGAATCTAAACTCTTTAATATCGTTCCATGCTCCTCTATCTCCAAGGATCTTCAAGATTCAAGGTGGCTCTCAGCTTGGAAAAGCACTTGATTCTTTAAGATGACAACCTAAAGAACGAGATTTAAATGATTCTAAGATCTAAATGGAATGCAACCAAGATCCTAGTGATGATTTAGATATGAAACTAGATGATGATAGGATGCAAGATATTGATATGAAGCTTGAACTAGTATGAAAATGATACTAAGATGAAGCTAACATGACATATCTAAGATTGGAATGCTATCAAAATGATCTAACATGCTATTCTATCAAAGAGAGATAATATGCTTAATATTATGAGACTATAAGTTTGATGCAAAAAGACTTGATCTTTTTGAAGAAGGAATGGTCTCTATTTATAGGGAAAATGGGGCAATGGATGGTCAAGATTGGATAATCTTAACAAGGGCCAAGATTGAAAGTTGGGAATCCATGTTTGCATTTGGCACCAATGAAATGGTGACAAATGTCAACATAAGATTGGTTGAGAAAAGGGGTTGGAGACATTAAATGCCTGAGAAGACCTCATGGTTATCTAGAGGGTAAGGGTCAAGCTTAAGTTAAGATTACCCATTGGATTAAGAGTTAATCCAAGGATAAACTCTTGTGCAAATGATTAAGAGATAATCATGGTCAAAGCATTAAAGGCTTGATGAGGCCCTTGGGTTGGATGAAGGTTAAGTTAGGCAAAAAGTCTCTAACCATGTAAGAGGGTTGAATTAACCATTAATGGTTCGGGAGACTTTGGAAAATTAAGTGGTTGAAGACTTGAAGCCTTTAATGGTTATCAAAGACTTTAAGGGTTTGAGAAGTGACTTCCCTTTGTTTAGGGATGTGACAAAGTTTAGAAGATGGGTTAGGTTAATTTAGAAGTGATTAGAAGGGTCTAGAAGAAATTGGGAATAGGATTTAGGATGCAAGTGGGAGATGTAGGAAAATGCAAGCGGGTGAGGGAAAATAGAATTAATTAAAATAAATTGCTTTATTTTAATTTGGTTCCAACTTGCATTTGTAGGATTTTGCAAGTGGGGGGATTTATAAATAAATTTAGATTTATTTAAATGCAAATGAGATTTTAATTAAATGTAGATTTAATTAAAATGGGAAAGGGGATAAATTGATATCTTTAATTAAATGTAAATTTAATTAAAATGGCTAGAGGGAGGTTATTTAGTTAAATGGCTTAGATAGAAAAAGGGTATATTAATTAAATCTTAATTTAATTAATAGGAAGAATTAAGAATATTTAAATGAATAAAATTCACTTAATTCATTGTGCAACTTTTAGGTGTCTACATTTTGCCCCTCTTTGAGTTAACGTGTGATCACATGTTGATTCAAAGAAAATCTATTGGATATGATGTCAAAATTTGATTGATATGATGTTGTGGTTATGAAAATATTGATTTGATATGAAAAGCCGATATGATGCCCTAGATTTGATGAAGATATTGATGATGCTCTAGATATGAAGAATTGATTTGATATGAAAAGTCGATATGATGCCTCAGATTTGATGAATGATATTGATATGAAATTGATATGAAATTGATGTCAATATTTGATATGATAACGCCCCCTTGGGAGATCGTTCGTGCACACAAGGCATGAATGATCTCTCGAAAGAAGAAGAATGTTGTTTGAAAGATACAAGAGTAGATAGTGATGGCATGCATGGGTTTGATAAGATTGATTAGATTGATTGGATTGAGATTAAGATTGATCGGATTAAGATCAAGTCTGGCTTCAGGTATGACACCTCCTGTATAAGACATGGATGATCGAGCGTCTGGTTTCAGGAATGATACCACCTGTATAAGATATGGATGATCAAGCGTCTGGTTTCAAGAATGATACCGCCTGTATAAGATATGGATGATTGAGCATTTGGTTTCAGGAATGATACCGCCTGTATAAGACATGAATGATCGAGTGTCTGGTTTCAGGAACGATATATCCTGTATAAGACCGATCAAAATGCCTGGTTTCAGGAATGATATAGCCTATATAAGAGCTGATCAAAACATCTGGTTTTAGGAATGATATATCCTATATAAGAGCTGATCAAAACATCTGGTTTCAGGAATGATATATCCTGTATAAGAGCTGATCAAAACATCTGGTTTCAGGAATGATATATCCTGTATAAGAGCTGATCAAAAAATCTAGTTTCAGGAAGGATATATCCTGTATAAGAGCTGATCAAAACATCTGGTTTCAGGAACAATATATCCTATATAAGACATGATAGAAGATAGTTTGGAAGAATGATAGAAGATAGTTTGGAAGAATGATGAAGATAGGTTAGAAGAATGATAGAAGATAGTTTAGAAGAATGATAGAAGATAGGTTGGAAGAATGATGAAGATAGTTTAGAAGAATGATAGAAGATAGGTTGGAAGAATGATGAAGATAGTTTAGAAGAATGATAGAAGATAGGTTGGAAGAATGATGAAGATAGTTTAGAAGAATGATGAAGATAGTTTAGAAGAATGATAGAAGATATGAAAGTGAAGAAAGATTCCATGATGGTGCGATAGATATGCATGTGGGGGATGCAATGATGAATGATGAATGATATGGATTATGTTTTGATCTGAGATTTTATGAGGATGATTTGATGCTTAGATAATAATGCTCTTGATTTTGATTGTGTTGTGAATGTATGATTCATGATAAGAAAAATGTGATGATGCATTGCTTTGATTTATGAGATGTGAGATGTATCTTGAAAATGAGATGTATGATAATGATAATGATGTGAAAATAAATAAAAGATTAAAATGATATGCAACTTAATGCAAGATTAAGATGATAATGATGTGCAGCTAATGCAAATCTTAATATGCATTCTCGTTCTCAATGTTGCCATCTATTGTGATCAAAGTGCCAGTGCTTCCTTTGTTTTCATCATCGAGCCTTGATTTGTTGAAATTTGATACAAGCATCATGGTATAATTGAACCATAATGACCTGAGTATAGCTTACATGGATTTTGATATTGCAAGATGACACAAGCATCGAGGTATAATTGAACCAAGATGACCTGAGTGTTTCTTGCGTAAACAGACAAGAGTTAACCTTTGTCTCATACAAATCCAAAATGCCCTCAGCGATATGCCACCTGATCGCTTCGTAGGACAAATTTGCATGGTAAAAGACTTCACTCATAGATAGAAGACAAATAAAACATCACATTCCTTCCTTGCTTCTCTAGTCGTAAGACATCCTTGAGTCACTTAGGAGATATGATAAGCAAAAATTAACAACCATAAGTAAGCATGCATGCTATTTGGGATGTATTCTTGTCAATTAAAACATCTTGCAAATAGATCTTTGTTTAGTTGAAATTAGTTCAAGTCTATGATGTTTAGCCTTCTCGCATTGTCGTTTGGCATTTGTTAGTTGTTTTGATCCTTGTTGTCTTGCTACGTTTTTGGTCTGATGTTGAAAATCTTGAAGGCGAAATGCCCCTAGCGAGGTCAAGATTTTGCCCCTTGTTATTGATATGGATATGTACACTGATCACCAAGCCATGGTGGTATATGATTTGGATAGCTAATTCAGATAAATCAATGACAGTGACTACACTAAGTATGTCCAAGATTGATAAGCATTTGTGAATTTCTGGCGATGCCTCAGATGGGTGGATATGATATGTACAATATGATTTGTGAAACATGTACTACCATCAATTGATAAAGATAAGGCTAACTAGAATAAAATCCAACATTCATATTGATCTATGTCATTGTTTTGATTTGTTCAATGATTGATAGGAATGTCTGGTTTCAAAGAGTGAGTACCCCATATAAGACCGTTCTGTCTGGTTTCGAGTGTACCTATCCCTGTATAAGACATGTTTGATGTTGATGTTGATAGATCGATTGATTATCAAGACTTGATGATCGATAGGAATGTCTGGTTTCAAAGAGTGAGTACCTCGTATAAGACTGATTTGTCTGGTTTCGAGTGTACCTATCCCTGTATAAGACATGTTTGATGTTGATGTTTATTTCAAGTAATGAATTGATTAACAAGACATGTGATAAGTTTGATTCAAGACTTTGAGAGTTTTCCTGTTGTTGATTTGATTTGATGGATGGTCGATGTGTTCATGCTTTGAATTTTTTATTTTTTTGTCGATTTTTAGTTTTTGGATATTTTGATTTTTTTGAGTTTTTTAGATATTTTGATATTTTTGAGTTTTTGGATATTTTGATTTTTTTGAGTTTTTGGATATTTTGATTTTTTTGAGTTTTTGGATATTTTGATTTTTTTGAGTTTTTGGATTAGAAGAAAGATGTATTTGGTTGCCCCAATGTATATCAAGACAAGGAATGGATGTATGGATGACTGACCCATTGAGGTGGAAATAGATTTGTTGTCCATAGTTTTGATCAAGATCGAGGATGAAAAAGGGGATATGGATAGAGATAGGATATAGATAGCACTGGATGATGGAAGCAATAAATAGATAGGATAGATAGATATGAATTAGAGTGAAGCAAGATTGTAGAAAGAATTGGATGATAGAAGAAATGAATAGATAGGATAAGGGATATGGATTAGAGGACATGGGAGATATGGTAGGAAGAATAGAGTGGATGAACTTTGCCCCCAAGCATAGAGGTTTCCATTTGCAAAAAGGTGATATGTAAGATTGTCATAGTATTTAGCACCATCTGAATAAGTGTTTCTAAACTTTTCAAAGATAGAGACCCAACCCACACTTGGAACCTCTGGAAAATTCAACTGAACATTTCTAGCAACTAGGAAGTAGACTCAAAAGGGAAGAAGAATCCCAAATTGGATCAAGGTACTTAGTTCTTTGATTACCCATGTGTGTGCAAGTGGGTTCATTTTGGCTCATATGATCATTGTAATCTTCAGAATCCAGCATGGCTAGCTACATGAGTTACCTTAACTTCAAAAGCATCCTGGATAGAGCCTCGCTGCCTACGAGCGTCCATAGCCCTGACGAGGTTATCGCTGTAATCTCACAAATATTGCTCCATTGCCAGCCAGGCGTCCATAGCCCTGATGGAGTTACTTGCATGTTCCCATAGCCAATCATTTTGATATTGCATTTCATTGTATTTTTCTTTTCTTGATATTCATTTTCTTGCTCATGCTTTTGATATTTTTTTTTTTTTTTCTTTATTTGTCTTGCATTGGCTTGTAAGTGATGAAACTTACATGGGTCTAATAATTATAGTGGCGCTGAAGCAAGATTTTAGATTTTTCACTAGCCATGTCTTCAATTTAAGAGATCACATAGATTTTTAGAGAAGTCGATTAAGTGTATGAGATATAGTAATCAAAAGATGTCAATACCAAGATACGATAAGTGGTTCTTTTCTGGATTGAGTGTGTATCCTAACCAAAAGAAAATGTTAAAGAGGAACAACCTCGGATTCTCAAGCATTTCATGAATAGATATCTAGGAAAAGGACTAAACATTAGATTCGAGCATGGGCAAGTATGTGACAAAATGACACAAACACCTATCTCACAGATGAAAGATTTTATGCGAAGGATTGAATGATAGGGATGGAAAGATAGAAAAGAGGTGTTGGATAATAGATAGAATGTTTGAAGATTTGTGCAAGGATAGATAGAAATGTTTTTAGGATGAGTGTTGGTACTTGAGAAGTGATGAAGAGATGGAGGAAAATTGAATTTTGGGACAGAAGGACCCAAAATAAATAGAGGAAATGATAGAAGAATAGTTTTGGAAAGATGTTTAGATAGAGGGTTGAAAGAATTTCAAAGATGTGCTCTCGTTGATCTTTCTTATGGATCATTTGAGGTGATGGATTGGTGGATGGAGGAAGGTAAGGACCCAAGATGGATGAAAGGGATGGAGAGTTTGATTGTGGAATGAAAGGACCTAAGATAGATTTAGAAGAAGAAGAGTTTGACTTTGGAATGAAATATTTAGAGGATGAAGAAATTGAGTTTGGAATAAAAGGACCTAAGATAGATTTGGAAGAAGAGATTGACTTTGGAATGAAAGGACCTAAGATAGATTTGGAGGATGAAGAGATTACTTGATCTTGATCTTGACTTGGAGTAGGATCATTTGAGTTTGTGCTTTCCTCTTGATTTTGAATTAGATTAGTGGACGATATGGAAGGGATATCATGCTTTTTCTTAGGAGGTGGATGTTGAATGGGACTCTGCTTTTGAGATGAAAGGGGATCATCATGGATGGAATACCAAAAATTTAGGGGATCATCATAAGATTCTTGACAGGTGGGATCTTGATCGAAGATGGGATCAGATTGGGAAGTCATGATATTGTGATCTTGATTTATGTTAGGACTCATTTCCTTTGACTGAGTTTCCTTTTTCTCGATTTGATGATGAATGGTCATACGAATGATCAAAGTTGATGTTTTTGATAGGTTGATGTAGAGAAATTTACTCCTTTTGGTAAGCGTCTTAGGACTAGGTTGTCTCTTCTTTAACTTAGTTTTGTGATGAAGACTTGCTCGTCTCAAAATATGAGGAGTGGTCATACACGAATGATCAATGGCTTCCTTCGATGTTTGGATTGAGATACTTTGTTTGGAAACTTAAGTCTACTTTTATCAAATGAAGGTTTAGATGCCCCCTCATGACAAATTGTGTCAAATGATATGGATAAAGTCTCCCGATATGGAAACTTGATTTGACAACTTAAGTTTTAAACTTGGTATGTTGTTTGATAGAATCCTTTAGATGATGGACCTTTTGATCAAGGTGATGATAATACCTGATTTTGATAGGATAAAGTCTTATCTTTAGCTAGTTTTGGATTTGACAACTTTTGTTCTAAGATTGATTTGTTTGATTTGGAAATGATTTCTTTGGTGTTTTGATTTGATTTCTTGTGATCGCATTTGATATTGGACCTGAAAGGATACTCAAGAAGTTTGAAAACTTTTTCTAGAAAGGCTTGTTTTTCTCTCTGGTGTTCTGAGTTTTGACCATGCGCTAAGCCAGAGACTAGATGCACTAAAAAAATTCTCAACGTGCTAGAGAAAAGACTCCATGCACTACACTGCTCCCTGATACGTGCTAACTGGTTTATTTTTCTTTTGCCTTGGTTCAAAAAGGTCAAGTGCCAATATGGGCCACCAAGCACTAACTGTTAAACCCTATGCGCTAAAGTTTGGCTTCCATGCGCTAAGCTGATGCTTCAACGCGCTAAACTATTTTCAAAACGCGCTACTTGAAACTGCTAGAATTGGATTTCTATGAAACACTAATGTTAAGACTTAATGCGCTAAGGTGAAGGTTTAATGCGCTAAAAGATGGTCCCCACGCACTAAGAAGTTGCTCTCACGCGTTAAACTACTCTGATATATTTTGACTTGGTTGTTTTTCATTGATTTTTGGAATTTTTAACACTTGTGATTTTGATGGATGATTTTTTTTTGGGTACTCAAGCTTACTAAGTCGAATAGATAAAATCTTGATTACTTGGTTTGGTATTCCCCTAATCTTGTTGGATGAAAGTTTTTCCTAAAGATAGTTGAAATGTTGATAACCATCTCAAAAGATGTTTTGTTGGATATGGAAATCTTCTCCACTTTATGATTTTTCCTTGTTTGAATTGACTTTTGAGTTTGATTGTTGGATACTTTGCAAGATATTTTAACATTTGTGACAAGAATACATAGCACACATGAAGACAATGATCATCCTAATGCTAAACATTGAGTGTATATTCTTTTGAGGATGTGTTCAAATCCCTGATGTTATCACTGGTTTGATCTACAACAAAAGACACATCAGATAGACTCTTTATTCAAAGGTCATTGACAATATCATAGCCCACTAGTCCCGATACTATGTCATCTCAAACAACCTTGTCACCCCCTAGAAGGCGCCCGTTTTTTTGCCTTTTGCCAGAAATTAACTCAAAGTGAATTGCTTCACAATTGAGTAGTTATCTTGGGAGATATATGGTGAGTGATCTTGGGGGCGGATTCTTCCCCACCCTTGCACTATGATATTGCCAATGTTTGGCAACTGACTCGGTTCAAAGTTTCTAATTCTATGGTTCGTAATCAGGCTTCCTGTTCGACCGTCAGTAATAAACTCCCTCAGGAGGCTTCCCAACCTTTAGAACAAAAGCTTTACATATCTTGAGGATACTGGGGGAAGGCTAATCGCTGCGCGCAACCGTTGAAAAGGACTTTCGTCACTTTCCACTTTTGATTATAGTGGGTTGGAACACTTGGCATCAAAGTCATTTCCCACTTAGGTCGTTCCCTTCACACAGGCCAAAGAATGGCTTTAAGAGTTTTTCAACCCCTCGGGAAGGCAGGCCTGCTAAAAGATGTAAATGCTTGAAGTACAGAAAGCTTAAGAGTGGTTTGGCTTTTTGGTCACCCAGTTATGGGGAGAGCATATACCTTCCACTTTTGAGACAAGGCAATCAAGTTGTTCTTTTTAGCTTTCAAGACAATGATTTGCTAACTTCTATTTGGAGATGTTGCTCCAACAAGCATGATGTTCTTTTTAACCTTTCATAGCAAAGTGTGTATTTCCAAAACTTTTGTAAAACAAGTCTGGTCAACAAAGTAAATCGTGATTTGGTCAACAAAATGAAAATCGTGATTTGGTCAACAAAATTAAAGTTGAGAGGGGAAGAATTTCCCTCTTTGCTTTGCACAAAATGAAGATGAGATTCTTTTTCCTTTGCTAAATAAAATGAATCCTTTTAAACACCAAAGGATAGTGAGGTTCTTTTTAAAAAATTTGCCAAAGTAAAGATTGTTGGTTCTTTTTACAGCTTCCAAAATGAAGTGTTTTTCCTCTAATATTGCAAGAAAGCAAATATGAAGTTTGTTGTTCTTTTTACCTTGCAATAAAGAAAAGATGAAGTTTTATTTTAAAACACCAAAAAGGAAGGCATGAAGTTCATTTTATGCATCCAAATGAAATGATGAGGTTTATTTTAACTTTTGCAAAAAGGAGAGTGGGTTCTTTTTAACCAACTTTTGTTGAAAGAAAGTTTAAAAAGAAATTAAAGCCTCTAAACTAACTCCTTCCCCTGCACAAAAAATATTAGAACCTGCACACAATTAGTGATCAAATGTTAGTGTGGGCTTACACAAGCCTAAATTCTGATCTTGGTTACAAATTTTACAATCCTGATCCTAAAATGCCCTGAAATTTGACTAAGTTTGAAATTTGGAAGATCTTCCAAAAACTAGATTTTGCATTATAACTCCTAGAGGTCTGAAACCCCTCTCAAACATCCTGACAATATATATGGAATATAACTTAAAGTATAAGTGACATTTTTTCTGTCATAAATTATGACTCCGACAAGCCTAATTTTTGACTCTGTCATAAATTTTTGGCTCTGCCAACTCTATGCGCTAAGAAATGATGTCACTTATACTTAAACGTTATATTCCATATATATTATGCCTCCCACAAGCCTAATTTTTGACTCTGTCATAAATTTTTGGCTCTGCCAACTCTATGCGCTAAGAAATGATGTCTATGCGCTAAGAAAAAGCACCTACGCGCTACTATGTGCCCCCAATGCGCTAAGTTGTTTTCCCGATGCGCTATTATGTTTTTCTCTCGCATTGATACCTACAGAAAATTGTTAGAAATATGTTGCGCTAAGGAAAAGACTTTACGCACCATAGAATAGACTGCACGCACTAAACAGTGAGCTGGATGTGCTATCTAACAGACTCGACGCACCAAACTATTTTTCAGATGCGCTACTCTATTTTTCTCTTGCGTTTATACCTACAGGAAAAGATTAGTGGGAGTCATGCGCTAAAGAAAGGACTTCATGCGCTAGAGTATAGACCCCATGCGCTGATTCTTGTTTCTTGCAGACCTGCAAAAGTGGTTAAATTCAAAAACCGATTTGATATATGGGGTCTAGCCCCACGGTGGGCGCTAGAAATGTATGTCAAAAATATGGTATCAACCTGCAAGAGGAGAAAACAATTCAAACACACACATGAAACATTGCATTAGAGGTTAGAAATCCAAACAAAGCAAGTTAAAAAGAATCTAAACTCTTTAATATCATTCCATGCTCCTCTATCTCCAAGGATCTTCAAGATTCAAGGTGGCTCTTAGCTTGGAAGAGCACTTGATTCTTTAAGATGACAACCTAAAGAACGAGATTAAAATGATTCTAAGATCTAAATGGAATGCAACCAAGATCCTAGTGATGATTTAGAGATGAAGCTAGATGATGACAGGATGCAAGATATTGATATGAAGCTTGAACTAGTATGAAAATGATACTAAGATGAAGCTAACATGATATATCTAAGATTGGAATACTATCAAAATGATCTAACATGCTATTCTATCAAAGAGAGATAATATGCTTAATATTATGAGACTATAAGTTTGATGCACAAAGACTTGATCTTTTTGAAGAAGGAATGGGCTCTATTTATAGGGAAAATAGGGCAATGGATGGTCAAGATTGGATAATCTTAACAAGGGCCAAGATTGAAAGTTGGGAATCCATGTTTGCATTTGGCACCAATGAAATGGTGACAAATGTCAACATAAGATTGGTTGAGAAAAGGGGTTGGAGACATTAAATGCCTGAGAAGACCTCATGGTTATCTAGAGGGTAAGGGTCAAGCTTAAGTTAAGATTACCCATTGGATTAAGAGTTAATCCAAGGATAAACTCTTGTGCAAATGATTAAGAGATAATCATGGTCAAAGCATTAAAGGCTTGATGAGACCCTTGGGTTGGATGAAGGTTAAGTTAGGCAAAAAGTCTCTAACCATGTAAGAGGGTTGAGTTAACCATTAATGGTTCGGGAGACTTTGGAAAATTAAGTGGTTGAAGACTTGAAGCCTTTAATGGTTATCAAAGACTTTAAGGGTTGGAGAAGTGACTTCCCTTTGTTTAAGGATGTGACAAAGTTTAGAAGATGGGTTAGGTTCATTTAGAAGTGATTAGAAGGGTCTAGAAGAAATTAGGAATAGGATTTAGGATGCAAGTGGGAGATGTAGGAAAATGCAAGCGGGTGAGGGAAAATAGAATTAATTAAAATAAATTGCTTTATTTTAATTTGGTTGCAACTTGCATTTGTAGGATTTTGCAAGTGGGGGGATTTATAAATAAATTTAGATTTATTTAAATGCAAATGAGATTTTAATTAAATGTAGATTTAATTAAAATGGGAAAGGGGATAAATTGATATCTTTAATTAAATGTAAATTTAATTAAAAGGGCTAGAGGGAGGGTATTTAGTTAAATGGCTTAGATAGAAAAAGGGTATATTAATTAAATCTTAATTTAATTAATAGGAAGAATTAAGAATAATTAAATGAATAAAATTCACTTAATTCATTGTGCAACTCTTAGGTGTCTACACTTTCAACCATATTTATCTTCCTCTGATCACATTGAAGGTTCTGGCCTGAATGTTATCATCCCCTTTCGTATCCCAATCAACCTCTAGAATAGGCTTCCCTTTTATTCTCTTGTCGAACTCAGGATCAACAACTTCCTCACTTTCATCTTCTTGCACATCAAAAACATTCATGGATAAACCCATTGTCACAATTTGTTGAACCGTGAATCTCGAGCACAACCTTCTCCTAACTTCAAATTCATCACCATGGTTATTCTAATAATCCTCCAACTGAGGTTCATGCCTAAAATAATTATCAACATTTAAATTCTCTATAGAAAACCCTTGACTATCAAATTTATATCTTGCAACAAACCGCAGATTGAACTTCTTGAGTTCAAGTTGAAGGTTCAAGGCATCTGAAATCAATGCACAACTATAGTGTCCAAGTTCTACTAGAAAGACCACCCCAGACTTCCCTCCACTTTTCTAATCAATATAAGCTAACTTTCAACTGACTTCGATTAAAACATAGCTATCCAAAACACATCTGGGTGACCTAAAAGGTTCACCCTTAAAGCCACCAACTCTAAGATATGTGAACTAATCATATTGGATAAAGAAGAAACCCCAAATACCAATAAATTTCATTGCTTCCATTGACAACCACCTATTTGTGTTTCCCTATGATTCATAAACCAATCTCCCTGCAAAAATGTCATTCCATCTCATGAAATTTTGTGCATATCTTTGTTCCTATAGGTGAGGGTGATATTCATATACCCTTATTCCATCAATCTAGGCTTCATGATGCAAGCCAATCCAATCCCGGGTACAAGCAAGAATATAAAACAAATATGAAGACATATAGAAACCACTCATTCCCGCAAACCTATTTAGACTCTCATGCAATCTCTCTGTAACAAATTGCCCGCAATCCAGATAGGCACTTTTGTTCAACATAACTTCGATATAGAAATACATCCAATCTTCCCAGTAAAAGGCATGAGCATTTCCTTTCAACCTATTCAACAAGACAACAATATCTCGTACCTCTATTGTGGAGTGCTCTCTGGTAAGTGGCCTTGTTAATATAGAACCTCCCTTTTGAATTTTCAATAACTAATTTCGAGCAATCACACTTTTATAAGTGCTCTTTTTCTCAGAAAAGAAGGAATATGAAGTGCCAATTGTCCAGTCTTCATATGGCTCCTTATGAGGAATACCCATAGCTGGCATTACGGTCTCCCTGTCTATTTTTAACAGTACTTCACCATTAATGTTCCTGATACCTGTGCTCCACATCATACCAGTTCATACATTCCAATACTAACTCTGGGCATGGTGCAGTGATGCGAAATGCAGCGGCCTCAACCAAACCGCTCTTCACAATTTTCTCCATCATAGAATTTTGAGCTGGGTATTTAACTCTCTCAAGAAAATCAGAGAGGTCTGCCTGTGCTAATGAAGTATCCCCCATATCTGGAAGTGATCTAACTAAACAAGAAGCGCGCCCTAATTTTAGCAGAGTTGGCCTCATGAGGGCCCCTCTCATATTTATCAGACAATTTTAGGAACGAAATGAACTCTTCTACACAAGAAAGGGAACGAACAACAACTAGCTTCCAGAACAAGTAAATACTGTAGAAGAGAGAACAATTCAAACTAACCTAGTCTTGACAGCAAATTCTTAAAAATATTCTTGAATGCAGATACAATACCTCCAACTTTCCTCGCTTTTGCAGCAATTGAGAAGGTTCTAGAAACAATTGCTACCTTTTACAACAAAAATGGACAAAAACACACTCAAATTTTAGGTAGTTGTACTAATTAAGTAATCTCATGTGATTTGATGCCTAATTTGATATATAATCGACATGCATTTAATTTCGAGTCATTCCATCATACAACTCACATATTATCATGATTGCTTGCAATAATTTAGAAACTAGCATTTTGAAATCCTCAGAATATTCTCCTTTCCTACGACCACATTCACTTCATGATGCATGTGTCAATTCTTCATGGAACTTTAGACTTTATGAATTCGAACATTGAACCTTGAACCAAGAACCAAAAGGATTCAAAGGTTCAAGTTCAATATAAATTCTAACAAAGCACTCGCTTTTACCATAAACAAAGCCGCAAAGAAAATTCTTTAAACTGTGCTTTGAACTTTGAACTTTGAACTTAGAAAAGGTTCAATGACTCGGGTTCAAAGAGAAGAAGTACATGACCAAAATGAAAGTAAACATTTAAAAGGAGACCTTAGAATTTGAAATTTCTTAATGAATGTAGGGAGGACTAACACATTGACCACGACTCCGCTGTCACTACTGAATTTGACCGGATTCAGTCTCTAGAGGAGAACCTGTGACATTTCGAAGGGTTCCTTAATTGGGAGAATGTCCTCCCTTAGGATGGAATGTGATTAACACTCTAAGAGACATTCTCATCTTAGATAAGAAAGGTTTAGAGGTGTTGATGGCTTTGTCCATGATTGTTTAAATCCATGTACCCTTGGAAAATGCACCCCCTCAGAATAACCTGTTTAACGCCTCTAATTCTCAGATTGATGTTGACATACCGAGATTGAATGTGCATATGATGGATTCTACTTTTCTTAGCATCAATGTCACATCCACTCCCTTGAGTTACATGAATATGTCTAGTAGCTCAACCTCTACCTTTGTTGCAGCTCATATATCTATGGTTAGCACTAGTACTACATCTGTTGGTGGCATTGGTCCTCTTGGAGGTACCAATGGAGGTGGTGGCATAGATGGAGGACCTCCACATCCTCCACCCTCTAATCTTGTCTTGAACACTAACATATAGAACATGGGGCAATTACAATTACAACTTACAAACCTGACTTCCAGTTCTGGTCAATCATCTATGCCTGCATACTATAGGAAGAGTGCCCTTGACATGAATATCCTGAACACAATCCTTCCTTCTGCGGCTGAATTATTGAAGTGTGACATGTTCAACTGTGATGGGGACCCTAATGCACACATTAACTCTTTTATGACCATGTGGAGTTATTACCACAACCTGGACTTTGTATTGCTAAAAATGTTATCGAATTCCCCTAAGGGTACCGCATTAGAGTGGTATAGCTCCTTGCCAGATCATTCCATATATAACTTTGATCAACTTATGGATTTGTTCCTTAAAATATTTCAGGCTAACATTGGCAGCAGAGTAACTATCACTAACTTTATTCACTGGAAGCAAAAAACCAATAAAAAAGTCATAGACTTTATCTTGAGATATCAGTCAATCTATACCAGGATCCCCTTTGCCCTATCAGATAGAGATTTAGAGAGGATGTTCATTGGCAACCTGAAACTAGCACTAAGGGAGAAGTTACCTCTTAATCATTATCAAAACTTTTCCAATATGTGTTTAGCACTCGCAGACTACTAGCACACCATGACGCAATTCAAAGATTCTACTTCAAACCCTCATGGTGGTTCTTTTGCAGGCATGTCCATGGAAGGGTCTAGAAAGAAAAAAGTTGTAGCTAATGGTGTGGTTGTTCCTCTAATGGTGGCTACACAGGGATCACAACATAATAGAGCCTTCACTAAATTTAATGAATCCTACTTAAGTATAATGCAATAATTGCTAAAAGATAATCTTATTACCCTTCCCAAGGTTAGACCACTATCTGATAATAGACCCTATCCACATTGGTACGATGTGTCAAAATTTTGTCATTACGATTGTGTACCTAGTCATGACATTGAGAGGTGTTATCTTCTTTGGAATATTGTCCAAGACCACAACGAAAGTGGTGCGATTAAAGTTGATGAGCAGAAGCATAAGTCAAACAAGTCTGTTGACAAGACTAACAATGATTTGTAGATCTACATCGATCAATCCCCACATTCAGCAAATTTTATTTTTGCATCAGATTCTCCTTCGGATGATGGTCCATTTGTGAGCATGGTCACCATCACTCCTATTTGTTTGCCTCCTAGCCAGAAGGGGAGGGTGTCTAACACGTCATTATCATTCATCCTTCTAGATGCCCCGTATTATGGAGATTCTACTTCTTTATACATCCCTCCTAACTTGAATGGTCAAACTGTCATAGGTGTGATGTTTGAACCATCATGTAAAGTAGTTGTCATCACAGACGAGACTCTATTCATGAACGGTTGGCATCATTTTGCATATGAAAAATCTTGAGAAAACCTAAGGATGCATGACGGTTTCTCTATCCCTCCTTTGGGAAGCATCACCTTGATGGTCCTCATCCGACCCAAGGCTATTTCGCCAGCCTTTTTTATCATTCTTGACTGAGATATTTTTCGTGTTAAATTGGGCATTCTCTAGCTCATAGCCGTCGACGTGGCCTCCTCAGTTGTGCATAAATGTCCAAAGTTCTCCCACGAGGGTTTGGTCCATGATTTCATCCAAGACACTAGAGATACCGACCCCTCATAGATCAGGGAGATTTTTTGTTGGATCATTTATGGCCTGCTCTGGTGCGGGCCATGCTTCCCAATGGTGATTTAATGCTTATTATCAATATAAGATAGGGGACTCGGCCTCTAAGCCCATGTAGCCTAGTTATTCGTTACTGCTTCTTGCATCAACTTCACCTTCACCCATTCTGGTGATCGAGCGGGTGGTATCTTCTGCTCCTTCATCATCGGGGGTTGAGGTAAAACCCATTCCCTTGAGTAGACCTCCTCATCCATTTCGGACTATGTGGCCTCGAGTGGTGTCTTTTGTTCCCACTTCCATCCCTAATGCAAAAAGGGGAAAGGCACACGCAACATCCAAATTTGCAACCCACTGTCCCTTTGAGCTCCCAATCTTGGTTGATATCCCTCAGCCTTCTCATTATCCTAGGAGGAGGCATTCTCTTCGGTTCATTTCCATTGGATTCATCTTCATAGACCACGTCAACACCCCCTATTCCTTTGGTCGTTCCTCGGGTGAAGCTAGGTAGGGTGCCTCTCGATGTGAATGTCATACCGATCGCATTTGCTAGGACTTCCCATGTCTGTAACATTATTTTGGAGGCCTCTCCCATGGCGCATGATGCTCCAAAGTCTTCTTGAGCTGAAATTGCTAGAACTCATCTCTGTCATAATCAACGTGCGCATGAGCATAAGTGCTATCGATGGGCCATGGCTCGAGAGCACAATGCTGCTCTAAAGTTTGTTGGTGTATCTTCAGCACCCAGTTCTATCGCATTGGATCCTATTTTGTTGGTTGCTTCTATTTCTGCATCATCTCCAGTTTTACTTACAGCTGCTTCGAGGCCTATTGATGAACCTCCCCCTAAATGGGTGTAGGTTTTCATTTCTCCTTCTTTAGCGACACCCTTCATTACCTCCTGGCTGAATATATCTTTGTTGTCTCATCCCGTTGATATGTTGCATACATAGGTGGTGTCCAGTGCATCTTTGTCTGCTCCCTCTATTTTGTAGTTTTTTTTGCATAAGAGTTTTCCTAGGGTCCTTCATCCTGCTACAGTTGATAGGAGACTTATTTCTCCTATCCAACCCAAATGCAAGTTTGAGCAAGGCCTCGTCCCGATGTTTCGACAGTGGAAATCCTCACAAGTATGTGCCTTGTCCCTTTCTCTATTGGTTTTAGTGTCTAATTCTTTGCCTATTTTTGTGTGTATGGTTGAGAAGGCTCTACCTTCTCCCACATTTTTCACTACCCCTCTTCCAGAGGTATTTAGTTCTATTCTTGTTTCATCTCCTCTGATTGAGTCACTTGCTTCCTCTATGGAGGCTTGCTTGTTCGGCTCCTTGGAAGACATAATGTCATTGTCTATGATCTTTTCGCATTTATTGACCCTTTCCTCTTCGGAGCTTGTGGACGTAGACATTGTTGTTTCTTTGTCTGTTGCCCTCGTTGTTGGTGAGGTTCCTAGTGATTCTCTTGTGGTAGTCCCTCTTCAAGCTTGTCATCCTTCTCCATATGATCTAGATTGGGAGGATGATGATCTCCTAAGGGATAACCTTTAGGATATGTATCTTTTATCTCAATCTTTTTGCATGTAAGTTTGATTGTGTTCCCTCGCGCTTGGTTTATATGTTCATTCCCTCCTAAAGGACCTAAGTTATTCCATAGGTGCTTGGATATGGGAGATTTTTTTGTTGTGCACCTTCTTCTATTTGTCTATCTACTTCTTCCATCTGTCGTATCTTGCTTTATGATATTCGAGAATGATGCATTGGGGGCATCTTTGGCATTCTTCCATGTTGACCCAAATTTTTATTTTATCTTTGTCTTCATGTTCTCTTCTTCAAATCTAGGAACTTTGGCACTATGATGATATACCCACCTCGCAACTGTATTGCATTTTTTTTCTCACTGCTATGGGTTCTGACACCAAACTATCGAATCCCCCTATCCCCTTGCATGAATATGAATGTATCATTGATGTTGTGGACATTTATATGTCACCAGCTAATGATGGCATTCCACAAAAACATTTTGCTATGTTGACGTGCCACAACTGCTCTTCTTAAAATAACATGTCTTTCATGCATATCATTATAAGGGAGGGCCATCATATTTTCATTTATGCATGATCTGCATTTGTTATTTATCCTTTTGCATTTATGTTTCTTGTTGATCGCTCTTTCATGCTTGCCTAGGTGGGAGCCAAACCACTTGATCTTTTTCTTTATCATGTTTTGCTTAGGTGAAGGCAAAACCACTTGATCTTTTTTTTCCTAGATGGGGGCCAAACCATTTGATTTATTTCCTTTGTTTGCCTTTGTGGGGCCAATCTACTACTTATCAAATCTATCTTTGATCGCCCAATTGCATGGCTACCTAGTGTATCGCTACCCATGCTGGAAGAATATTACACTATTGTATGGTTATCCATATTGGCATGATATCACAAACATCATCACCCTATCATATGGCTATCTAGCATAACCCACTTTTCTATCCATATTGGTGCATCTCATATCTTATCTCATATCACAGTGGCCACTTATCTTGTATCTTTTTGTAATAAGGGGCTTTCCTCCAAGAGAGGTTTGTTTCTCTTATGCTATCTTATCTATCATCCCTCTTAATATATCCTTTATCTTATCATTTGACATTTAGTCTGCAGCTAGCGTGTTTGTGATGTATCGGTTACCAATATCTATTTCAAACTTCAGCCTCATCACACTAGGGGCAACCTCGTCTGATCAAAAAAAAATTTCCTCCCCATCATGACTCTTTTCTTAATCTTCCTCTACTTTAGCTTGACATCTCTTAACAAAGACATTCTTGCTAAAGTGGGGGCAAAATGTAATATCAAAAATCACACCTTGTACAATTCAACGCAATGAATGACACCTTCCTCCACGTCATCGGAGGTCGTGTACTGCCTCTTTTGTCTTTTTGCCCACCTAGATCACTTCATCGGCTCCAAACTGGAATCTTACCAACTTTGTCAACTTTCTATCCTCTTGACACTAGCGTGGTACAAAGATGTCTATGTGAAATGATAGCATCCTACGAATCTGACAATCCACAAGTGGCCACTTGAGCATTATGCTTGCACTTGAAAGAAATCGTAATGCCTCTACATGCATCCATCGATGTTGGTTTTCCTTCTACGGCCTATATCTCTCCCATTTCAAGGCATTTTGGAGGATTCTGGATCATCTCTTGTAGCTTGAAGAACTTGGTGATCTTCTTAAGAAATATTCAAAGGTTTTCATAAGTCTGCCATTATTGCAAGCTTGAAGAGCACGCAACATTTTCAAAGCATCTTCTTTGGAGCTTCATAGGGGAGTTCTCTCTCTCTCATATATTTTTTTATACATTCTCCTTGAATCTATATTCCGTTCATCTTTTATTATTTCTTTTCTATCCTTCTTTATCTTCCTTTTTCTCATTGAATCTAATGGGTTGTCTATGGTCACACTAAAACGGAGATCTAACTGAGGTAGACTCCAAAATACAACCCCCAACAATTTCCTCTTTTGCATGTGTGCAAGTTCATGTTCGCAAGGACTCACTTAGTGGGAGGCTCCATAGCTTGGACCTCTTGTGTGTTCATTTTTTTCCTTACCCTCTATCCTTTTATTTTATTGTTAATATCTATATTTTTCATATATTTCAGTTGTTTTACTTTCTATTCATTTGTATGTACATTTAGCATCCTTTTGTATGACTCTCTATTTTTGTTCGTACAGGATGCCAGTGCATCGCACTATAGTCTCAGATACGCAAGTTCATCCTATACATAGATACTTCTCAAAGCTGCCTGGGGGCCTCGTCTTTCTTGTATTAGCCTAGCTTTATTATTTAGTATCCCCTGGCTCACCCTTAGTGTTAGTATAGAGGAGGTATTGGAGGGTCAATTTGTTCTATAGGATCCATCATCCTTGAGGTAACAAATTTCCTCCACTACAAGACCTTAAAAATAATGATAAATAATAGATAAAAAGGAGTTAAACACTTCTAAATTAAATAGGAAAAATATAAAGCATAAAAATTATGACAACTAATAGATAAAATTAAATGTAAATTCAAATAAATATATAGAAAGAAAATGGGGGAAAAAATAGTGAAAAGGGTGAAAAGGAAAAAAATTGTGAGGAATATCAAGGATAGGTGAAGGAAAGGTCAATGTAGAAATCAAGGAAAAAGAAATTTGTAGAATGTTGATCTTCAGTGTTACTATGGAGGTAGATGTAGATATCTCATACATCACTATCCTACAAAATATATAACTTTATGGTTGATAAATTATAAAAATGATGGTTATAGAAAAGTTCCTATGGATTTTGCTCCAATATTTTTTTTAGATTTAAGGTTTATTTAGATTACTTTTCAAATGGAGATGGACTAAAACAACATTCTCAAAGGTGGACATTATATTAGGGCTTGGATTCCAATTTTTGACCAATGTATGTGTATGTGTATGTGTATGTGTATGTGTATGTGTATGTGTATGTGTATGTGTATGTGTATGTGTATGTGTATGTGTATGTGTATGTGTATGTGTATGTGCATGTGTATGTGCATGTGTATGTGTATGTGTATGTGTGTGTATGTGTATGTGTATGTGTATGTGTATATGTATATACATATACATATACATATACATACATACATACATACATACATATATGTATGTATATGCCTATGCACATATACATACATACATACATACATACATACATACATACATCCATACATACATACATACATACATCCATGCATACATACATACATACATACATACATACATATGTATGTATGTATGTATGTATGTATGTATATAATGCATATATACATGTGTGTGTGTGCCTATATATTTATTTAAGAGAAGAAATTAAACATATATCTAATTTATTTGCATTTATACATAAAGATGAATACATGAAAATATATCGGATAACAAAAATATATTTCTAAAATATAGAGATCTGAAACTTTAAACTATAGAAGAAAACATCATAAATTTGTTGATTTCATTAAAAAAAAGGAACATACATAAGTAATGTTTCTTTACTTAGATTTCACTATAAGGAACATAATATTGAAGTATAATAATCCTCACAAACAAATCTACTTTCAACAATGAACATTAATGAAGAATCTTTCACATTAAATAGAAGGAATATAAAGTTAAACAAGCTTTATTAACATTTTTTAAACACATCAATAGGAGGTGAGTGACAATTAACAATAAGTAATCTTCTATTTGATCATACGAATAAACGGTTTTTCAAATTCCTTTCAATCCCAACAACAACCATAAGAAAAGATAACTATTCCCATTCTACTTTAATATAGAGTATGATCTAGCTTGATTATTACTATTATTAAACTAGATTTTAAACCATCTAAATTTATACACAATCTAGCTATAACAATCAACATCACAACTTACGTAGGAGATTTATTACTCCAAACCAAAACTTACATAGTCCTTCGTAAATCGTATAACACATTCATTACTAAGCATTTACTTCATAAATTTGGACACTCTTATTTTCTTTATTCTCTTTCAGTGAGAAGGTAGAAATTTATTAGACAATAAATAATTTTCAATTTAACAAGTACTATTTATACAAACTATAATACATCCATAGTTTTCTTTCATATACCATATACTTTACATCATGCTTGTTATTACAACATAAGTTTTTAATAGTATAGCACAATGATGAGCTCCACCAAACCAACATAGTACTCTACTCTTGCAACCCCAACCTGCAAAATAAATTAAAGGCTAAAGAGGCCAATGGGGAACCCAAATCCCAATCGTAGGAAAGAAACATGCTTTCCACCCCCGAGATAAGGGTTGAAGATCTACTCCAAGATACAGTCGAGCAAACACAAATCACAACATTGTACATTAATCCATCTAAAACACATTTACAACATTATACATCCGCATAGTAATCACATTATTGGATTAACACATCACACCCATACAAGGAGAGTATGTCTCTCACCCTCCAAAAGGTTCTAGGGGGTACCTCTCAGGGTAATATCTTTAAATACATACATCAACCACTCATTATATCTCCCAATTACCCATCTCATAACACATGCATATATTAAATGGAATCCACATAATAGTACTATAGGTACTCATACCACATAATATTACTATGGGTACTCATACCCCTTCTCGAGAGTGCCTCTCCCTACCCCTAGACAACTTACGATGATCCTCTTTCTTTCCCCCATGTAAATATGGGTTCTCTCCTCAACACAGTTCAATTAAGTGAAACAAAATTAAGAAGCAACTCGATGTCAAAAATCATGTACAATACCCCCAAAAAATCCCCATCAACACACACATACAATAACAATCAAAATGCAAGCAATATATAAAAGGGTTATACTCACCTTGATAGTAGGTCTTCTACAACTTGCTCCAACCTTCTCCATCCTCACCTTCTCCCTCTTCCTTTCCTTCTATTCTTCTCTTTTCGAAATTTTGAAAAATGGCCCATAAAAGTCCCTTCTTCACCATTCCTACCTTATTTTATAACAAAGGGGTTTGAGCGTGAGCATGGATGACATTAGGCCAAGTAGCCTCTCCTCATTCCATCTGTTCACTCCATAGGATAGTGTCACTTCTCCTCACACTAAATTATCCACTTGCCCCTTTTTCTCACTGCTATGGGTTCTGACACCAAATTATCGGATCCCCCTGTCCCCTTGCATGAAGATGAATCTATCATTGATGTTGTGGACATTTATGTGTCACCAGCTAATGATGGTATTCCACAAAAACATCTTTCTATGTTGGCGTGCTACAACCACTCTTGTCCTTAAAATAACATGTCTTTCATGCATATCATTCTAAGGGAGGGCCATCATATTTGCATTTATGCATGATCTGCATTTTTTATTTAGCCTTTTGCATTTATGTTTCTTTTCGATCACTATTTCATGCTTGCCTAGGTGGGCGCCAAACCACTTGATCTTTTTCTTTATCATGTTTTGCTTAGGTGGGGGCCAAACCACTTGATCTTTTTCTTTATCATGTTTTTCTTAGGTGGGGGCCAAACCGCTTGATCTTTTCTTCAACTAGATGGGGGCCAAACCATTTTATTTATTTTTTCCTTTGTTTGTCTTTGTGGGGGCCAATCTACTACTTATCAAATCTATCTTTGATCACCCAATTGTATCGCTACCCATGCCAGTAAATTCTCGCACTATCGTATGGTTATCCATATTGGTATGATCTCACAAACATCATCACCCTATCATATGGCTATCTAACATAATGCACTTTTCTATCCATATTGTTGCATCTCATATCTTATCTCATATCATAGGGGCCACTTATCTTGTATCTTTTTGTAATAAGGGGCTTTCCTCCAAAAGAGGTTCGTTTTTGTTATACTATATAATCTAACATCCATCTTAATCCATCCTTTATCTTACCATTTGACATTTAGTCTGCAAATAGCGTGTTTGCAATGTATCAGTTATCAATATCTATTTCAAACTTTAGCTTCATAGCTTGGACCTCTTGTGTGTTGATTTTTTGCCTTACCCTCTATCCTTTTATTTTATTGCTAATATCTATTTTTTTCATATCTTTCAGTTGTTTTACTTTCTATGCATCCATATGGATGTTTAGCATCCTTCTGTATGACTCTCTGTTTTTGTTCGTATAGGATGCCAGTGCAACACATTGTACTCTCAGATACACACGTTCATCCTATCCACATAGACTTGTCAAATCTGTGTGGGAGCCTCGTCTCTCTTGTATTAGCCTAGCTTTATTATTTAGTATCCCTCGGCTCACCCTTAGCACCAATATAGAAGAGGTATTGGAGGGTCCGTTTGTTATATGGGATCCATCATCCTTGAGGTAAAAAATTTCCTCCACTACAAGAGCTTAAAAATAATGACAAATAATAGATAAAAAGGAGTTAATAACTTCAAAATTAAATAGAAAAAATATAAAGCTTAAAAATGATGACAACTAATAGATAAAACTAAATGTAAATTGAAATAAATATATAGAAAGAAAATGGGGAAAAAAATAGTGAAAAGGGTGAAAAGGGAAAAAGTAATAATAAAGTGATAGAGATGGCATCTAGAAGAAAAGAAACAACAAGGACAGGGGGGGGGATTAGAGGGAACAAGGATCTCTCTAATACTTTAAAAAAAAATTATGAGGAATATCAAGGATTGGTGAAGGAAAGGTCAATGTAGAAATCAAGAAAAAAGAAATGTAAAATGTTGGTCTTCAGTGTTAATATGGAAGTAGATTTAGATATCTCATACATCACTATCCTACAAAATATATAACTTGATGTTTGATAAATTAAAAAAATGATGGTTATAGAAAAATTCATATGGATTTAGCTCCAATATTTTTTTTCGATTTAAGGTTTATTTAGACTACTTTTCAAATGGAGATGGACTAAAACAACATTCTCGAAGGTAGACATTATATTAGGGCTTGGATTCCAAGTTTTGACCAATGTATGTGTATGTGTATGTGTATGTGTACATGTACATGTATGTGTATGTGTATGTGTATGTGTATGTGTATGTGTATGTGTATGTGTATGTGTATGTGTATGTGTATGTGTATGTGTATGTGTACATGTACGTGTATGTGTATGTGTATGTGTATGTGTATGTGTATGTGTATGTGTATGTGTATGTGTATGTGTATGTGCATGTGTATGTGTATGTGTATACGTATACATACATATACATATATGTATACATATACATATACATATACATACACATACATATATATTATATGTATGTATATGCACATGTACATATACATATATGTATACATACATACATACATATGTGTGTGTGTGCCTATATATTATTTTAAGAGAAGAAATAAAACATATATCTAAATTATTTTCATTTATACATAAAGATGAATACATGAAAATATATCAGATAACAAAAACATATTTCTAAAATATAGATCTTAAACTTTAAACTATAGAAGAAAACATCGTAAATTTCTTGATTTCATAAGAAAAGGAACATACATAAGTAATGTTTCACTACTTAGATCTCACTATAAGAAACATAATATTCAAGTATAATAATCCTCGCAAAGAAATCTACTTTCAACAATGAACATTACTGAAGAGTCTTTCACATTAAATAGAGGGAATATAAAGTTAACAAGCTTTATTAACATTTTTCAAACACATCAATAGGAGGTGAGTGACAATTAACAATAACTAATCTTCTATTTGATCATAAGAATAAACTGTTTTTCAAATTCCTTTCAATCCCAACAACAACCATAAGGAAAGATAACTATTCCCATTCTACTTTAACATAGAGTATGATCTAGCTTGATTATTACTATTATTAAACTAGATTGTAAACCATTTAAATTTATATGCAATCTAGCTATAACAATCAACATCACAACATACATAGGAGATTTATTACTCCAAACCAAAACTTACATATTCCTTCGTAAATCATATAACGCATTCATTACTAAGCATTTACTTCATAAATTTGGACACTTTTATTTTCTCTATTCTCTTTCAGCCAGAAGGTAGAAATTTATTTGACAATAAATAATTTTCAATTTAACAAGTACTATTTATACAAACTCTAATACATGCAAACTTTTCTTTTAAATACCATATACTTTACATCATGCTTGTTTTTACAACATAAATTTTTAATAGTATAGGTCAATGATGAGCTCCACAAAACCAACATGATACTCTACTCTTGCAACCCTAACCTGCAAAATAAATTAAAGGCTAAAGAATCCAATGGGGAACCCAACTCCCAATCATAGGAAAAAAACATGATTTCCACCCGCGAGCTAAGGGTTGAAGCTCTACTGCAAGATACACTCGAGCCAACACAAATCACAACATTGTACATTGATTCATCTAAAACACATTTACAACATTATACATTCACATAGTAATCACATTACAGGATTAACACATCACACCCACACAAGGAGAGTATGTCTCTCACCCTCCAAAAAGTTCTAGGGGGCACTTCTCAGGGTAATATCTTTAAATATATACATCAACCACTCATTATATCTCCCAATTACCCATCTCATAACACATGCATATATTAAATGGAATCCACATAATAGTACTACTATAGGTACTCATACAACATAATAGTACTATGGGTACTCAAACCCCTTCTCGAGAGTGCCTCTCCCTACCCCTAGACAACCCAAGGAGATCCTCTTTCTTTCCCCCATGTAAATATGGGTTATCTCCTCAACACAATTAAATTATGTGAAACAAAATGAAGAAGCAACTCTATGTCAAAAAACATGTACAATACCCCCAAAAAAATCCCATCAACACACACATACAATTACAATAACAATCAAAATGCAAGCAATAGATGGAAGGGTTAGACTCACCTTGACAGTAGGTCTTCTAAAACTTGCTCCAACCTTCTCCATCCTCGCCTTCTCTCTCTTCCTTTCCTTCTATTCTTCTCTTCTCCAAATTTTGAAAAATGGCCCATAAAAGTCCCCTCTTCACCATTCTTACCTTATTTTTATAACAAAGGGGTTTGAGCGTGAGCATGGATGAGATTAGGCCAAGTAGCCTCACCTCATTCCATCCATCCACTCCATAGTATAGTGTCACTTCTCCTCACACTAAATAATCCACCTCACCTCTCAACCAATTCTCTCCCACCCCTTGGGAGAGACCTCCCGCTGCTTGGGAGAAATCTCCTACCTCTTGGGAGGAAAGAGATTAAGAGTGGAACCTTATCCTCTCCAACCACTTCTCCAATTCGTGCATGACTTTTAACCCAATTTCAAAATGGGTAAAACTCATGATTTTAATAATATAATACTTTAAAAATACCCCTAAACCCATACTATATCCCTTGGGACTTCAATTATATTTTATAAGAGATCTCGTGGGTTAAATAAAGACCTAGAAAGCACAATTTATAAAGATGAAACATTGTCACACGCTACCACCCTCAATACGTTATGAACTCTTAGGGTTCCAAACCACAATAATATTACAACATATTAACACAATAGAACAATCATACCGAAGTTCATATTTACAAAATAAAGGATAGTTACAATATTAACGAATGATCCAATCTCCTCCATATGAGAGAGGATCAATTGTACAGAGGAATCACAAGGATTGGTCACTCAACCTTGAATGCCCATTAGCATGTACTTGCACACTTGCAATAGGTGTCACTAATGTGTTCATGAACCATATAGTCATTGCATGAAATAACAATATAAATTTAAAATATAACAACCATCAAACAAATTGCATCTAAGGATTAATGATCATATCACTTCATTAACTATTGTATCATCTTATCCATATGAATATGCAATTTAAACCATCATCATAAGACACTCATCATCATCACCATGAAGTAGTTGAATAACATCACCCTCATATATCTAAAACATATGGAGTTGTCATTATGATATCATCACCATAATTGAACATCATAATCAAGCATAGCAAAATTGCATTATTTAATCAACAACCTGATTATTATCTATAACATTCAATGTGAACGGAAACAGTAATTTACAAGCATAGTTTCAGACATTGAACAACTCTGACACAGACTCCAAATGAATAAGAGTGGTTCATAATCATTAATCACCCCAACCTAATCTCTTATAACTGGAATCCTCAATATCACAAAATGGAGTAACCTTAATAAAAACTCCTCTTGTGCTTTAATAATCTTCATATTCAAAATTTAACATACAAACCAGATCAATCATACCTATGATAAAAATATAACAATGCAAGTATAGCTTACAATATGCACACTTAGATAGAACATATTAAACATGAATTTATAAATAGAGCATAAAACTAAGTGATTAGGTTCACAATAGGGGTGACCATATATACATCAACGTAGAAACCTTGGTGTCTTCCTCCTATGAGAAACCTGCCACTACTAAGTCAAACCCAAAACAAATTCCATCTTGGCTTATCATCATTCTAATCTATTTATCCATGAAGATTTCTTTCATTTAATCTTGTCGGCATATATTTAATTTGGTTAAGGTGATGGAAGGAGGGTCACAACAAAGATCATTCCTTCCAAGAATTGTCCCAAAAATCTATCATTTTTCTAGTTCCAACTCTCCAAAAAATACCTTGCTTGAAGATATTTATATTTTTTAACAAATTATTTCACATGACCAACCCATTAGGCAGCTCAAGAAATAGCCTTCGTCAGAATTACTCAAATATTTAGCTTTGAGAATAGCAACCTAGTATTTAATTCCTTGTAAAAGGTTTAATCCAATCTTAGCAAGAATAGCCTTATTAAATAATTGGAGTGTCCTAATACCTAGACCACCAAATAGCTTTGGCATGCAAAGTTTCTCCAAAATAACCAAAACAATTATTGAGTGATCTTTTGTACCAATCCAAAGGAATTTCCTCTTAATTTTCTCAACCCTATCAGCAATAAAAGAAAGAATTTTGAACAAGGAGAGGTAGTACATAGGGATGTTTTAAATTGAATCTTTAAGAAGTTAAAAAATTTCAACATAGTATAGAAGTTTACCCATCCAACCAAACAAATAAAAAAAAAAAACCCTTTCTACTATAGCATTCCAATAACTATTTGATGGTGTAGCATCGTAAAATTGTGACACTTGCAATTTCGACTGCATTTGGGGCTTCACGATGGCGGCCCAACGTTGAACCTGAATGGAGACCCCGAAACCTGTTTACGACATCAAAAACTACATCTTTATGCACCTTGGCCTGATCCTCCTTGCACCCTGTTGTCCCGGGAGGTGGGACCATGGCGCTGGCCCTATTTTGGGCCCGGTCTCTTGTTGGGCATCGGGTCTTCAAGTTTGCAATTTGGAAAATAATGCTCCTAGGTCGGCCTAAGGTCGAAAAAATCAGTCTCCTAACCCTAATTGACAAGTATATAAACTACATTTCCCCTCCCATAAAAAGGGAAGGAGGGCGAAACATATGTGTGTAAGAGGCGGAAGCGATTTTCAAACATTCAAGCATTCCTTCAAGCAATTGAGCATTCTAAGTCTCCATTCAAGGCTAGGTGTTGCATTCAAGACAAGGATTCAACCATTGAAGAGGAGATCACCTACAACCTACAACATACAACATCATTACACCTTCGCATGTAAGAATACAAACATTCTTACAACAAGGTATCAATACTTGATTACATTACAAACACTTACATTTACAGCATTCTCATTTCTTGGTTAATTCCAAAACCGGGGTTTGACCTGAAGGCAAACCCCTAATCCCTAACCCCCCAATCGTCCTCTCTTTTCTGTGTGTAGGTTACAGGTACGTGGCTGTAATTGAAGATCTGGAATCCTTGTGTAGAGACGAACAAATCCCCCTTCGTTTTGCGGATTTTTCGGAGGACCGTGTGCACTCCGGGCGCCATTATCCCGTCAACTTTCGCTCAAACTTGCAGGACAGCATTGTCTCGACATTTTACTGTTAATTTCAGGTCCGTAGCTTCATCCCGTGTCCCTATCTCCGTCTACAAGCGAATCTTTCTTACTTTTACATACACTCCTAGTTCAATCCTTCTATCTACATTCTTTACAAAAGAGGGTATCCTTGATGTCTCAACCCTTGAAACTCATTTAGAATTCAATCTTGCATTGTGTGGGATTGGATCTTGTGAGTTTCAAACCCTCTTTTGAATGTAAAGTCTCTCCTAAGTGAAAACCGTCAATCCTAGTGACCTCCTTTCTCTCTCCTTGGAGTGGGGGAACACCGAGGGTTCGATTTTCCGCTTTATAGATGGATTCTTAATAGTCAATGAGAAACTAGATAAGTTGCCACAAGGACAGTAGATTGGTACCCTAGAATCCTCACAATTATATATTTTTAATTGTACATCCATTTTGAATAAGTATAACATAGTCTTGTCATAGTTTGTGTATTGCCCAAAAGCCCTAGCATAATCCTCAAGAATAGTTTTCCAATGATTGCTATCAATAGATAAAGCATTCCCAAAACAAACAATCATCCATAAATTGTTGTTGAGGAGGCAAAGATGAAGCAACTTTAACCCCTCTAAAAAAAATTAATGCAAGCTTCTTTAAAAGGTTCCTTCCAAGGACTTCGACCACAATTATGAACAGATAAAGAGAAAAAGAATCACCTTGTCTTATCCCTCTACCAAAAGAGAAATATCTCCTTGGAAATCCATTAATAGAATAAAGCACTTTGGGTTAGTGAAACAACATTTTACCGGGTTCTAAATTATGTATTTGAAGTCAAACTTCTACAACTCAACAATAAAAAAAGGTCAAGAAACCCTATAATAGGCCTTCGAAATACCCAAATTTTAAAACCATTTTTGTTTTTTTCCTGTACGCCATTGAATGGATGCATTCATTAGTGGATAAAGAAGCATCCAAAATTTGTAAACCTTTGAAAAAACCCTTTATTGGGGGATATCAGTCAATGAAGGATAGGTTTAAGTCTATTGACAATGAGTTTAGAGAAAATCTTGTAGACAATATTACATAAGATTATCGATTTGTAGTCTTGCATAGAGGACGCTTCAACTTTATTAGGGAATAGGACAACAAAGGCATAATTCAACTAATATAGGAGTTTTTCTGATTTAAAGAAAACCCTAACTACATTGAGAGGATCAATAGTTATAGCTCCCAAAAATCATGAAAAAATGAGCGCGGAAACTAATCAGGCTTGGTGGCTTTATACGCTCTAAAGGAGAGCGTAGCAATTCTAACTTCATTTATTGAAATAACCCTCCCTATATCCAAGGTCTTGGTTAGTCAACATATTGTCAATTACATCGATCAAATCTTCCAAACCAGAGAAATCGGGATTGGAATCAACCAAAATGAAATAATAGCTTTAGCGATATCATGCTCCATAGAGAGAACAGTCCCATCATATATTTATGGAAAAAAATTGGATTTTCATCTCTCTCTATTAATATTAAAACCTAGATTTTTGTTTCTAGTAGACCTCCTCAATCTTTGAGAGTTTAAGCCACTCAATACGTAGCTCTCTCTTTTGCACATGTTTCTAGATCAACCCTTCCTCCATCCTCCCTTTAACTTATTTAAAATTTGTTATAGTGATTTATTTTTTATGGAATATTCCCAAAATATATTTTATTTCATCATTGAACGTTCTCTTTAGCAAATTTAAACTTCTTAGAGAAATAATACATCAAAGTACCATGGAAAGGTAAGCTCCACCACTTTTAACAAGCTTTTTAAACTTGAGGTAGTAAATCCACATAATTTCATACCTAGAAGAAAAAGAACCCTTAGTAGTAACATCCAAATTGAGTGAAATAACTTTATGCTCAGAGTCAGTCCTAGGAAGTCTTGACAAAGAAATTCTAGGAAGAATATTTCAACTATGGGAAATTAGGACCCTGTCAAGTTTAACTTGAATGTGATTATCTCCTTGTCTTGTATTACACCAAGTGAACACATATTCTTGCAATTCAATATTTATAAGACCAACTAACAAAAGGAAGTCAACAAAATCAACCATATTATTTGAGCAGTCATCCAAAACACCCAATTTTTCAAGCGGAAACAATGGTCTATTGAGATCTACTCCAAGCATCTGTTTCTCCGTATGTCTTGCAAAAATAAAGGAGAATAAGGAATTCTCATAACTCTTTTCTTGAAGCTCTCAAATTAGGAGCATAAATATTAACCAAACTCCATTGGACAATGTTATATAAATCTTCAAAGGAAATTGTTAAACTATTCTTGCAATGAGAACATTTCACACCTTTAAATTTGGCAAGATTCTACAAATTCATAATACCTCTAGGAGCGCCCTCACTCAAACAAATAAAGAAATCAACTAAGGGCCAAATATTCTTAAAACTCTAGGCAAAGCTTAAACCCTATATCTTAGTTTCTTGAATAAGGAGAATTGTCAACTTCAACTCCACAATACAGCTCTTAATAAGATGCGAGTCAAAAGGACTATTTAGCCCTCTAATATTCCATGAAGGAAACATCATTTAAACAAATTAAAAGAACTATAAATAATTAGTACAACCTTGATACTAACAACAATTAGCAAAAGCCTTCCCATTAAACAACATAACATTTTTTGTTTTCTAGGCCCCGAAAGGCTATCTAAGGTTTTCTTCTTTCCTAAAGTGACATCATGAGTAGCATCTCAAGCTTTGATTTCTCTCTAAGAAGGTCTACCTTGTTTTCTCCACCTCCCCACCCTCGAACATCTATTTTTTTTCTTCTTTTTAGTTTTACAATTAACTTGAGTCTATTCCTCTTCCAAATTTTCATCCATGAGGTTTAAATAATGAGGGCTATGAATAGCATTAGCCCCAAACACAAGCAGAGAGAGATATTCCTACAAATCTCTATTTAGACCCTCCAAATAATAAGATAACAAGTCAACATCTTCCAATTCGGTAATCATGTTTGTAGTATCCAGATTTAGGGAAGTAGATACATCTACATCTTGTTGAACTTCCTTACTTTTAGTTTTGATCTATCCATCTTCCAAGGGAGAATGGGAGACAATATCATCCCCAACGATAACCACTTCCTTTTCAAGCTAAGAGTCACAATGAGTCTTCTCTATGAAATATTCTCATGGATCAACCTTCTCTGGATCTTTACTTAAAGATTTAGAAACCTTCATCAAAGCTTCTTCCTTACCCACACAGTTACCTGAGATGGCAACTATTTCCTTTAGTGATAGGGAACTACAGTGGGGCAACTCTTGTAGATTTCCTTGTAATTCAAGCTTGTCTTTCTCCTTAGTGGAGTCATTAAAAACGTCTTCATAACCTTTTCCATAGTCTATACTAGATTCAAATTTGAATCCAAAACTGAATCATTTGCCTACATATCCTCAAATGTTTAAACATGTGCATTGCAAAAGCAAGAGTCTTAAGGACAGCATCTACAATTTGGTTGACCACCTTTTTGTTTGTGGCCATAAGTTCCTTCTTATAATTATCGCTCAAATGACCATATCTTTTATAGATATAACAAAAAGCCCTTGCATTTTTGCACTCAATAGTTTGATTCCATAAACCAAAATGGTATTTTAGGGTTGTACTAGTTGGCAAAAGTGTGTTAATAGCCACAATAACATGGATCCTAACAAATAACCAATCTATATTTATGTTGAGGGACTTTATCCATAGCTAGTAGATTACCAAAAGAATTTGCAATACCCTAAAAACTTGTAATTCCAAAACTCCAATTGAAGCCCCAAGAAATGAACCCAAGTTGGACATATCAAGCCAAGATCAACCAATGGATCAAAACTAGGTTTCCATTTATATAAAGAGGGGAAATTCTTGAAATTTTTATCTAAAGACCAAGGACCTCCATTTAACACCTTCATAAAGTCTTCTTGAACCACAAAGCTAAATAAGAAAAGGCCATTAGTCATAGCTTTGATATGGACACTACCATTTAGCTTCCAAATTTCATTTGCCCATTTCTTCACTTAGATCAATATTGGATCAAAAAGCAAGAAACTTACAAACTAGAGACAATTGTAACACTGTGATCACTCAATCTAATAGATCGTATGGGACCACAACCTCCAAAATTTCCTTCATATGGGAGACCTTCAAAGCAACACCCAAAACCTTATCTCTACTCATATTTGGAGATGTAGCCCCCACCAACTTATCAACATAAGATATAGGATCCTCCTTAGAAAAGGAGTCTAGGCCATATGGAGGAGAAGTGGGAGCCCTTTCTACTTCCAGACCATTAGCCACAGAAGATGATGATACCTTATTCCTCCTAGATCTTGTCAGAATTGCAATAAAAATGGCCACATTAGATGGGGCACCTATGTGGGTCCCCCTCCTGACAAATCCATTAACATCAAACCCTTATAAGACTTCACAATTCAAAAATTGTAAGGGTTGATTTTAGTGATAACAAACTTCATTTAATCTCATAATATGATATCTAATCCTCTTTCCCATGTCCCCAAGATAAGTATTACAAATGCTACTATGGTCATTGAATCCACACTTTAGAATAATTGTGATATGCCTAAAAAAGGAGAGAAATAATAGCCTTTATTCTAATAAGGATGGAAATAAGTACTAGGAGTAGGATGTTGATACCCATGAGTTGGAGATAGAGAATGTTAATACTTAAGTCTCAAATTATGTGTCTAAAGAGATTGTGAAATTTTTCAATAAATAAAGGTGTGTTGATATTGATATTCAAAGGAAGGTGATTGAGTATAACTTGGACATGGTAAGAGGAGTATGGGGGGAAATTAGATGAATGCCACAGGGGCCAGAGTTAAGGTTCCACTGGAGGCAGGAGGAAGTACATGTCGTGAATACCAAGGTCATCATTGAATGCCTCACTGACAAGGGGGCAGCTCACTGCCAACAATCCCCCCCTCAACGTGATCCATAGGATTCAAACCTATAACCCAGTTCTTTGATACCACTTGTTGGAATCATCGTTGTCATTACGCCAAAAGCTCAAGCTAGCAATGAATGCCATGGGGGCCTGAGTTAAGGATCTACAGGAGGCGGGAGGAAGCACATGCCATGAATCCCGAGGTCAATGTTGAATGCTTCACTGACAAGGGGGCAGCTAACTGCCAACATCCGTGAACCTACAATTTGTGTTACTTATCTTGGAATCGTGAACCCCTATCTTGGGCCTCCTCAAGTTCCAAATCTTTCCCACTACACTTTAATGTCTATGATGGTAGAGAAATTTAGCTAGAGTTATGATTTTTTATCTAGAGTTATGATTTTCTATCTAGAGTCATATTTTTTTGCTTAAGTTCACTTAGTTGTCCTTCTAGTTTAGCTAGAATTGAGCTTTTGTTTTAGCTCCTCATGCTTTTACCTTCGGGAATCTTTGTGCTTTCTATAAAAGAACATCATTATGCATTGCAATTTCATCTTGTTATATTTCCATTTGAGGAATATGGCATAGTTTGCTTGCTACTCTCATTTGTGGAAAGTGTTCTAAATTGTTGTTTGATCTTGTAGACTTGTGTTACAAAGTTTGCCATGGTATCAAAACGTGGATTCAGTAAACCCCTTCTCTATCTTTAAGAGTTTCTTTTCCCATAAGCATTGCAAGGTCACCAAGTTTTCCTTCTTGTGTGGATTTGGAAGTGGACAATTTTTTTTATCTTTTGGAGCAAAACAAGCATCAAAAGTTTTTTAGAAAATTTCCATTTCTGAAACTTTCTATTTTCAAAAAAATTCTATTTTCGAAAACATACTATTTTCGGATCTATTTTTTGAAGCCTAATATTTTTTAAATTTAAAAAAAAAAAAAAAAAATCATTTTTAGAAACCCTTCAAACCTTCCAAGCCTTAATTGACATGCATTTACATTCACCATATTAGCTCTTTAGCTTATCTATAAGTTAATCTTTTCTTCTGAGGAATATGGCATATTTTTCTTGCGACTCTCTTTTATGGAAGGTGTTCTAGTTTGTTATTTGATCTTACAGGCTTGTATTGAAAAATTCAACTTGGTATCAACACAATTATCATTTTGCCTCAATTTTTATGCCCTCCACCAAATTGACCCAAAATTTAAACTTCTTAGATTTTGGTAAAATGGCAATTGATCTTATGGTTTTTAGACGTTATTAGCATAATGGTGAGGCTCGTTTTGCTCCAAAACTGGAAAAAAAAAAAACATTTGACATCGCAATAATCATTCGATAGTTGTCTACAACTACTTTATGCTTCAGTAATGTTCTTCATATTCCTATTCTTCTTTGGGACATTTTACTGAAGGCTTCATAGTCCTTCATTCTTTTTTTCTCTTTTGGAGAGAAGTTTTCTCCCATTGGGTTTTTCTCCTTTTCTTAGTTTGTGAAATATTACATTGTATTGGTTTGTACATGGGTATCTCATCAAGCCTTTTGTTACCAGAACCCTTTCTAGCATTCATGCATTTAGAGGTTTTTAACTTCTCCCTAAATTTGATTTAAGCGGGGGTGTTAGAGCATTTTAACTAGAATTATGCTTTTTAATCTAAAGCTTTTCTTTTGCATTTAGATTCATGTGTTTTTTCTTAAGTTCACTTAGTTGTGTTTCCAATTTAGCTAAACTTTTTTTTATCTCTCCGGTCTTTCACTTTAGTTCTCCTAAATTTAGCTGGGGGTCTCTTTGTGCTCTCTATAAAAGCACATCATTATGCATTGTAATTTCATCCTGTAATATTTTCTTTCAAGGAATATGGCATATTTTTCTTCCTATTCTCATTTGTGGAAGTTGTTCTAGATTTTTGTTTGATCTTGCAAGCTTGTGTTGCAAAATTCAACATATGTAAGCTATTCTAGAAGCTGTTGATCAAATTATTGATTTTTATTTTTCATGAAGAATCTGCAATTCACCATAACCTCACAAAATGGTCATTCTTGGAAATTAACAAGCTCAACATTAAAACTTCTTTACTAACAAAAAAAATGATGGGAAGATCCTTATTACATCTAAAGAAGACATAGTATTATTCAATTACTAAAACACTATGACAAAGGTTCGCAACACTATGACAAAGATTAGCAAACTTTGTGCTAAAAATTTCAAGCAATTGGAATGAACTAATGTGTTTGAATAAGATCTTCAAAATATCAAAGGAAAGCCTAGCCAAGTGCTAGAGTTGAGTAAGTACACTATTAAAAATAGTGCTTTAAGAATCAAGATGCTTAATGAAACTTTGAAAAAGACCTCTCAAGATATTGTGCATCCTTAAGCTCAAGTAAAATGAACTTTGATTTTGTAAATGCCAGTTGACAAACCAAAAATAGTATCAAGAAAACCAAAATATGTAAAAAAAAAAAAAAAAGAAACTAGATGAGTTCATCAATGTAAATGTCAAGTTTTATCAAGAGCTAGAAACAAATGAAACTTTAGACCATCTATCTCATCTATAATGGCTTTGGTTGATGGTTTATTTCTATAAAATATATTTTTATTACGCTTTTCTATACTTGTGCCATTACACTTTTCTATACTATAATTTTGTTGTTTGACTATTTCTCTATTGTAGCTCTCTTCTATTTATATATGATATTCCAAGCCCTTTCAAAACCTATTTGACTTTAGTCATAAAATTAACCATAAAAATATTACTAAATAGTTTTTTGAACAACAAAATATCATCATGACAACTATTAGAAGTATCAATGTCTTAAAAGTATTAAAAGTGATTAAAAGTATTAATATCTTAAAAGTACTAAAAGTGATTAAAAGTATTAATATCTTAAAAGTACTAAAAGTGATTAATCATAAAATGGTGCAAAAATACCATCCATCCATGCATCTCAGGGAAATTTGTATGTAGAGTCACTATCTTTAGATGCAAAAATGAACATAAGTCAATGTAGACTACCAAAGCTAAATTGGAAACTAAACAAATCAAGTTTCAAAGTCTTAATTAATGACATATTTTGTTCTTTCCCCAAGTATTACTAGTGAGTCACTTATAAAAGTCTTCAAAGTTTTAAAAGTGACTTACCATACCATGGTACAAAATTGTAATCCATATGCATGTCATGAAAAATCACAAATAAAATTACTACAATATTATTTACTAATTATTTCCATTTTACCATCATATATAAATTTATCATTGTATGATAAACAACAATTGTTTGTATAATATTTTATTAATTTTTAAGTCAATCTTTAGGGACACATATTTCATGAATGATAATTCAATAGATCTCTCATTTAACACGATAACCTACTCACCACTTAAATATGTTGTAACTAACTTTTTGTATTAACCGAGAGGCATTAAATTTTTGTTCTTCTCCAAGTCGGTGAGCTATTGATTTGTTTTTAGGTCTAGACTCTAACAAACCCACCATACTCTCGACGGTCAAAATGGCTTGTAAATTTCAATAATGAAATGTACGTACTTGCTTGAAGAAAAGGTAAGTTACAGCATCGACCCAATCATCCTCCGTATGATGATGTCACTCCAATGACGCCACTTCTTGAATGCAAATTAATGGTGAGACAGGTTTATTCACATGGCCAACAATAGGGTTACTGCTAGCAGTGCACCTGTCTCTCTATAAATGAATGACATGGGCATTAGTAATCGAGCAAACAAGCAAAGAGCAAGCATTGCAGTGTGTATAATAGATCAGCCTATGGTATAACCAATCTAAGAATAGGAATATAAACATTTCAGTTTCATTTGAGTTATAGCATACAAGCATAATACATAGACTAAGTTTATTGTGTGTTTGTGTGTGTGTGTGTGCGCGCACAGAAGATGGGTGAGTACAAAGCAAGTGTGGCAGCATTGGTGATGTTGGTCTGTTTGGGAAGCAATTTGGTCTTTGGAATGCTGATGGTGAAGGCAGATCCAACATCATGCTGCAGCTATTGCGGCGTGGGGCATAATACTGCATTTCTCGGTGCTGGTCTAGTGCCACACCACTTACCACCTCTCTCACTGCACACCACCTCACTTCCACTCACCACAATCCATCGCCCCTCACCCACTACCACCACCACAACTACCATTCCTGCTATTTACCCTCAACTCCATACTTTTCCATACGCTTATTCATCCATCCCTGCCACCAGCATTCCCACGCTCCATCCTCAATTCTATCCATACGCTTATTCATCCATCCCTGCAACTACTATTCCCACGCTCCATCCTCAACTCTATCCATACACTTATGTAACAAGTAACTAGGTTTTCACAACTTTACATCATTCTAAATAAGTGAGACAATCACTCTCTCCACATTTTCTACTTTGTCTTGGCTTTTATCTCTTATGTGTGAAAGACTCTTAAATGCCAATGCTAACTATATGTGCCTATTTCATATCTATTCACACTGATTGGTTCAAAGCTTCTAGAGAATTGTTTAAATTTTTTAATTACAGTTTCTTAAAGGTGGGATAGATATCTAAAATACATTTATTCAAACAAAAATTGAGAGATATCAATTTGAAGTTATTTTATTTTAATTTATAATGACTTGTTTAAGTTGATACATGTAGACATAAATGTTACATTAATATTTTGGAAATCTTATATATTAAGATTTTGACATGGAAAAGATTGTCAAATACATCTTGAAATTAATTAAAATTGTTTTTGTAATTATTTTAAGATACCTCATCAAAAAAATGCTATAAATAAAATATTCTAAAAAATCAATAAATTCTAAGGAAAATAAGTTTCAAATGATTAAAACTTGCACAATATATATAGTGCATGGGACAGCTATGTATCACAAAGAAAGAAACATGCAAACACTAAGACACCTAAGCAAACTTATCTCTACAAAGAGAAACAATCTAGAGATAAGAATGCCAATTAATAAAAGACTTCCTTATTAACTTATTTTATTATGTGCAATATATTTAAAATATTATAGAAACAAGTAAAGCAAGGATTTTAAATTTGGATTTTAAAAAAAAATTATTTAATCAAATATGAGACTAGAAAATTGATTCATGTCAAGCATATCTAATCCAAAATGGTGAACCATAAACTAAAGATTTTAAAAAACCTAAATTTTTTATGAAACAAAACGGATCTTTACCTTTCTTCGTTACAATTATTAATTTATTAAAGCTACAAAGCTTAAAAAAAAGATATAGAGTTGTAATATAAAAAATCACACCTCGTACAATTCAGCGCAACAAATGGTGCCTTCCTCCATGCCATCGAAGGTCATGTACTTTTGCTTTTGTATTTTTACCCACCTAGATCGCTTCATCAGCTCCAGACTGGAATCTTACCAACTCTGTCAACTTGTCATCCTCGGGACACTAGCGTGGTGCGAAGACATCCGCACGATGTGCTAGTGTCCCACGAATCTGATAATCCATAGGTGGTCATTTGAGAGTTATACCTACACCTATTTCAGTGTTACACCTATCCTCAAAGAAATCGTAATGCCTTTGTATGCGCCCACCGACGTCGATTTTCCTTCTAAGGCCTATATCTCTCCCGCTTGAAGGTATTTTGGAGGATTCGGGATCATTTCTTGCAAGTTGAATCTCTTGGCGATCTTCTGAAAAAATATTCATAGACTTTCATAAGTTCGTCATTGTTGCAAGCTTGGAGAACACACAACATTTTCAAAGCATCTTCTTTGGAACTTCATAGGGGAGTTATCTCTTTTTCTCTCTCTCTCTCTCTCATATTGTTTTATACATTCTCCTTGAATCTATGTTCCATTCATGTTTTATTATTTTTTTTCTATCCTTCTTTATCTTCCTTTTCTCCTTCAATCTACTAGGTTGTTCGTGGAGGTGGAAACACTGAAACGGGGGTCTAGCTGAGGTAAACTCCAAAACACAACCCCCAAAACTTTCCTCCTTTGCATGTGTGTAGGTTTATGTTCATGAGGAGCTCAATTAGCGGGAGGCTTCATAGCTTGGACCTCTTGTGTGTTCAATTTTTTCCTTACCCTCCATCTTTTTATTTTATTGCTAATATCTGCATTTTTCATATCTTTCAGTTATTTTACTTATTGTGTATCCATATGGACGTTTAGCATCCTTCTATATGGCTCTATGTTTTTGTTTGTACAAGATACCAGTGCATCGCATTGTAGTCTTAAATACGCATGCTTTTCTTGTCCACGGAGACTTGTCAGAGCTATCTGGGGGGCCCGTCGATCTTGTATTAGCCTATCTTTTTTATTTAGTATACCTTGGATCACCCTTAGCGCCAATATAGAAGAGGTACTGGAGAGCTAATTTTTTCTCTAGGATCAATCATCCTTGAGGTAACAAATTTCCTCCACTACATTTTGGTGAACTTGACGTGACGCCAGTTTCCTTTTTGTACCGTGTATTTATCTTTTAGTTCATTACATATATCTAAAATATAAAATATATAAGGAAAAAAAAGGTGTAGCTTGCATCTCCATTTTAGCATTTGCATTAGTTTTCTTTATCTTTCGGGTGAACCCACAATAGTCGGTTATACTTTTTTGCCAACTTTGACACTACAATATTCATTTTCAAAAAAAAATTCAGATTTGAACACCTATTAGTTCTAAACCGTAAGGAATTTGTAGATGATATGAACTAGTGATTTGTGTAATTTTGTATGTAGATTCTAAAAATATTTTTTTCATAATTTTTGGAATCAATTTGCTTCCATCTTTCTATCTCCCTCAAAAACTTTTTTTTTTCAAAAAACAACATTTTTAAAGAGTGATACTCACTCTATATAGCATAACTTTTTTTTATAATAAATATGAATGTGATTCTTTCGAATTTGGTTTTGCAACATCCATATCTAGTGTTTGCAATTGGTTTTGTAACATTATCTTCAATATTTCGTATTTTATTAAGATTTGAAGTCGAGTTAACTATAATTTTGACATATGTTCATTTGATATTACATAACTTGTTGTATATGTAACGAAAATCAATTTTATTTTTTTTCTTGGAAAGAGGACTTCAATTCCTAGTGCGTAAATATTTTTCAGAATTTTTTGGGTGATGTTTACTAGTTTTTCATAGGCATTGAACAAAGAAGTTCATGTTCAGTGAAAACCCTACATTCATAAGAAATAAAATAAAAATATATTGATAAAATTAAATATATAAAAAATTATACTATTTGGAAAGCTTATAATAAGGACTAAATACTTTAAAAAATTAAACTTCTAAATGAATTCAATTGACCCCCCAAAAGCTAATGTAAAATTTGTTTTTTATCAGCATTTGATATATGCAAAGGAGACTCCATTGCAAGTATGATTTAGAAGTAGAGAGGTTATATCCAAGAAATTTTGATCCAAGAGCCTTTCATCTAACTCTCTTCAATTATTTACTTCAAATGGGGCCTCTTAAAAGTCTCCTTTGCAAGTATCATTTAGAAGTAGAGAGGTTATATCCAAGAAATTTTGATCCAAGAGCCTTTGATCTAACTCTCTTCAATTAATTACTTCAAATGGGACCTCTTAAAACTTAAATCATTATATTTTCTAAAAAATGTATGATTTCAGTAAAAATCAGGATCTACCAAAAAGTGGGAACCAGCATTGTGAGTTCACCCTTTCCATTTGGCCAGCTTTATTAGAAGACCAAACCCTTTGTGTCCCTGTAGTGTGGTCTTAGCATCGTGAGGCTTATCTATGAGCTTTATGGCCCAGACTCTCATAGGAGTCATAGTCAAGAGGACATCTAGACGAAGTTTCCCTCTCAATCGCTACAGTCCTCTACCTGACGTGATGATCAGAGATCCTTTATCTGACCCACATGAGATTTTCATCTCTCATCCTCTCCAAATTCCTTTCATGGGAGGTTCATCAATGGCTAGCTCTTAGAATAACTCCCTAAAAAACTCTCTATTGCCTTCTCCTCCTTTCATTGACCACGAATCTGTTGTCACTATTGACTTTGACCCAATTCAATCTCTAGAGGAGAACCTAAGACATTTCGAAGGGTTCCTTAATTGGGAGAATGTCCTCCCTCAAGATAGAATGTGATTAACACTCTAAGAGACATTCTCATCTTAGATAAGAAACGTTTAGAGATGTTGAGGGTATTGTCCATGATTGTTTAAATCCATGTACCCTTTGCAAATGCGCCCCCTCAGAATAACCAGTTTAGTGACTCCAGTTATCAGATCAACGTTGACATACCAAGATTGAACGTGCATAAGATGAATTATACTTTTCCTAGCATCAATGTTGCATCCACTCCCTTGAGTTACACGAATATGTCTAGTAGCTCAACCTCTGCCTTTATTGCAACACATATCTCTACGATTAGCACTAGTACTACATCTGTTGGTGGCACTGGTCCTCTTGGAGGTACCAATGGAGGTGGTGGCACAAATGGTGGACCTCCACCTCCTCTGCCTTCTAATCCTGTCTTGAACATTATCTTATAGAACATGGGGCGATTACAGTTACAACTTACAAACCTGACCTCCACTTTTGGTCAATCATATATGTTTACATACTATAGGAAGAGTTCCCTTGACATCACTATCCTGAAGACCATCCTTCCTCCTACAGTTGAATTATAGAATTTTGACATGTTCAACTATGATGGGGACCCTAATTTGCACATTTACTCTTTTATTACCATGTGCAATGATTACCACAACCTGAAATTTGTATTGCTTAATGTTGGCAAATGCACACTCCAATGAGAAATTGTAGGTGATTGAAGGTATTGTCATTGATGGCAACCTTACAATCATGTGATACCAGGAGGCAGACTCAGGCACCGACACCGACAGACTCTACATCGGCATACAGAACACTGGCACCGAAAAGGAAGAATATCGGCATCTTGGCCGACATCAATTTTGTATAAACATATTTTGTAATTAATTGTAAAATATTTTGTAAGCCGACAGGGCAGATTGTAATATGACTCATATATGTATGAGATCATTGTAGATCATTTAGGATATGATATAATGCAAAATATGAAAAGAAGGTAGTAGACCTAATGTGTGAATTATTAGGTTAAGGGTTTATGTATGTAGCAAAGCTTAAACTGGTACTAAATCTGGCATAGCAGATGCTAATCTGAAGTAGTACAAGACATTGGATTAGTATAATCCATTTTTGTAAGTCAGTGTGACTTCTTTTGTAATTGAGCAGTGAGCTCTAGGCACTTGGCCTTCTTGCATGTGCAAGCCCCTATTGTAAGTAGTAATATTCTCTTATTGGCCAATAAGTGAATATTGTGGGTCACAAATCTCACCGAGGTTTTTCCCACACCTGGTTTCCTAATTAAATATTTTGTTATGGTGTGCTTTTCATGTTGTGGTTGTTATTCTTATTTGTTGCATTATTTCTGGTTTACCGGTACACATTTTTATTATGTTTTTCATGTTATAAGTTGAGAAAATTATAAAACCGGTCAGATACTGATTCACCCACCTCTCAGTATCTTTGGGAATCCTAACAATTGGTATCAGAACCTGGTCCTCTATTTTCAAAAGCCTAACAGCTTGACGAAGATCTTGTCACTGGTAGAGATGGAAAACTTGAGAAAGCAATTGGAAACAGCTCTTTCAGACTATGATGCAGAAAAAGTGAAGAATATCAAACTTGAGGATGATCTGAAGGCTGCTTGGGATATTATTCAAGGACTTCAAGAAAATTTCACCATAGCAAGAAATAAAAGAAGAGAACTTTGTGAGAAGATGCAGAATGAGGAAGATGAAAAGGAAACTCTTAATGATTTGGTGAACCAACTGAGACAAGATAACTGTACAATGAAGAATGAGATGCAAGATATGACTATGAGATTTTGTAAACAAATTGAAGACAGAAAGAAGAATGAAGATGACTTGACTAGAAGACTAAATGATGCTGGAAATGAAAACACAAGACTCAGTCATGAAAATGATATGTTGAAGACAGATTTGATGCACACACAAAATGATAGAACTGAACTCATGAGACAGAAAGGAATCTTGGAGAATGAACTGACTGTTGCAAATCAACACAAAAAGAAATTCAAGAAAAGTTCAGAAGAACTTGTTGACATGCTGAAGAATCAGAAACCAAATGGTGATACAAATGGCCTTGGCTTTGAAATTGGTGAAAGCTCTGGTATTGCAAACAATCGTGATCATAGTAAACTGGTAAGACAACCTAATGCTTACAAATTCAATGGGAAATGCTTTAACTGTAACAAGTATGGTCATAGAGCAAATTAGTGTAGATCTAGAAATTATCAAAACACTAATACACCCATCGGTCAATGTTCTAAATGCAACAAAGTTGGTCATAACTCAAAAAATTGCAGAATGAATGTAAGATGTTATGTTTGTGGAAGATTTGGACACCTATCTAATCAATGCAGAACACAAATCGGCATAGGATATGGGAAAGAAATTCAGAAAAGCAATGTGACTTGTTATGCTTGTAACAAAATTAGACATATTGCAAAATTTTGTAGAAGTAAGGCATCACCAACAAATAACAAAGGTCCTAGTTTGAAGGGTAAAGAAAAGGTTGAAGAGGTAAAGAAAGAATTCTCAAAACAATGGATCAGAAAGTCAGATCAAAATGTTGATGGGAATACTCCTCCACCAGTAGGAGACTCTTCATCTAACTGAAGGAAAATCCTTTGGGGGTTTAGCAACAAACTGAAAAACATGCTAATATACCCTCGGTTGATGATAAGAAGTCGAATTACTTCTATACCGGCAGATGAGTTAAGTTGTGACTTAAACCGACAAGCATTAAATGTGGTAGTTGGAGAAAATAACATTAAAAAGCAAGTGTTTTGGCTCCTTTTTCATTCACCAAGCATTAAAATCTTCGAGAGCATGAAAATTTACGAGCGAAGACATCCTTAGCGGAAAAGTGAAGAAGTTCATCCAAGCATTCATCCTTAAGGCAGATTGAGGCATTTACAACTATGGCTTCTTCATCCACTCCTAAATTTATTGCAAACCCTACTGTGATTGAGGTTATTAAGCGTCCTAGACCCGTATTCAAACTGGTTCCCGAAATTGCGAAGAAAGATGATAGCATAGGTGCATTCTCTCAAATTCCTAAGGGAGTAGTATATGCTGAAGACCCTAGGATATACATACACTGTCATATAGAGGAATTGGGTGATGATGAGATCAAAAACATGTATAGGACTATGATTTGTGATGTAGATGGTAATGTCAAGCCGAAACACAAGATAATAGAAACCCTAGGCTTTGTGGATATTCTTAGCATTACTGATTTTCCCAAAGATGTAATAAGAATAGTTCTAAGCAGAGTCCATGGTGAATTATTTTGGTTGGATTCCATCCATAAGATCACCAAAGAAGCAGTAAAAGTAGTAACAGGGTTACCTTCCACCGGTAGCAGGCCTGACACAACAAAGAAGGTCCCAAATGACACAATGATGAAACTAACCGGTGCAACTTTTGACAAAAGATCTCTAAGGGTAAATGATGTAAAGGACATCAATGTCAGATTTATTAGTATGATCTTAGGTCACAAAGCCACACATGCAAATAGGTTGAACTCAGTTTCTAGCCTATGTATCAAAAGTGCATATGACATCGTAAATGATAATGCTAGAATAGATGTGTGTGAATGGCTCAAAGATGAATCGATAGACAATCTAAAGAAGATTAAAGGAGATAATAAAGGAACCTTTAGATTTGGAAATTTGCTTGTTTGTCTAATGTTGTATATTACTAAGCAAGTACCTGGTATTGGTAGAAGAGATTTTGGCTTTGATATACTAGTAGGAAAGAAACTATTGGATCTATTGAACAACATGGGAGAAGACAGAGAGAAAAACACAAATGAGCATTTTCAAGCACTGAAGGCTTGAATGAAAACAAGAGTAAGACTGTCATAGGCAATTGTAGATAAATATCAGAAGGAAATATGTTGTGTAATCAAGAAAGATGAAATCTGGATGGAGGCAGTTGTCCCTAGGACAATCTAGGTAACTGAAATGGGCTATGAGACAGATGATAACATTATTGAAACTTATGGAAAAGCCCTCCTTGAAGCACCAAAAGAAGCCACTGAGAAAGTCTTTGGAAATGCAGAAACAATTGAAAGTGGAATTCAGTCAAGAAAAAGGGTTAAGAAGGTTGAAGAAATAGTAAGGAAAGGAACCCGACAGGAAAAGGCAATTAAGGAAGATGTTTTGAAACAAACTGGTATAAAAGAAAGTGAGTTGGAAGGACTTCAACCAGAAGCTCATCTTTCACCGGTTGGAACTTCCTTTGAGAGTGATATACTAGCAGTATTCAAAAGGGTAGAAAGGAAAAGAAAACCCTCACCGGTACACTCACCCACTCCTAGAAAAACAAGACAAAAGCAACAGGCAGTGAGGCCTCCAGTGAAAAAGTTGACTCCTAAGAAAAAGAAGGTAAAACAAGATATTGCTCCACTGGATAAACTCTTAAGTGAAATAACAGAAGATGGAAAGTTGAAAAACATTAGCAATGTTAGGATTTCCAAAGATACTGAGAGGGGGGGGTGAATCAGTATCTAACCAGTTTAAGGATTTGCTTGATTTAAAACATGTAAAGCATGTCAATACAGTGTATCGGTAAATCAAAAGTAATGCAGTAAACAAGAAAAATAATAACCACATGAAGAGCACACCATAACACGGTAGTTTAACGAGGAAACCCAGTGTGGAAAAAACCTTGGTGGGATTTGTGACCCACAATATTCACTTACTGGCCAATAAGGGAATATTATTGCTACAATAGGGGCCTGCACATGCAGGAAGGCCAAGTGCCTAGAGCTCACTGCTCAATTACAAAAGGAAGTCATACTGACTTACAAAAATGGATTATAATAATCTAATGTCTTGTACTACTTCAAAATAGCATCTACTATGCCAGATCCAGTACCGGTTTTAGCTCTGCTGCATACATAAACCCTTAACCTAAAATTCACATATTAGGTCTGCATTATTTCACCTATATTTCTATTTTTTAAATGTTCTATAATGATCTCATACATATATGAGTCATCTTACAACTCGCCATGTCGACTTACAATTATTTTATAATTAATTACAAAATATATTACAAATAAAATTCATGTCGGCCTGGGTGTCGGTATCCTCTCTTTCACTGTCGGTGTTCTATATGCCGGTGTAGAGTTTGGCATTACCGGTGCTTGTATAATTGTGTTGCCAGTATCATACGATTGCAAGGTTGCTATCAATGATAAAACCTTCAATCACCTACAATTTCTCATTGGAGTGTGCATTTGCCAACAATCTCCCCCTTTGGCATTGATGGCAACATTCATGAGAAAAATCCAAAAAGTGTCGTCAAAAAGAATCTGCCAAAATTGTCTTACCAAAAAAACTGTCTTACCAAAAACTGTGTGCCAAACATATGTGCTCCCCCTAAGCTGATGATATCTTCTGCTAATCATTTTTCTCTACTAGTCATTTTTCTCATTTCCACTACTCCCCCTTTAGCATCAATGACAAAGGTTGTCAAAGTGTCAACTGGGTGTGGTTTCTAGCTTCATCCCTGTAACCAGTTGGTTACAATCTGAAAAAGGTCTGCCAATACCAAATTCAGGCTCTCAGTGAATCGTTCACTGTCCTTTAATGCAGTCTCTGTCCTCTGAATTGTACCGGTGAGGTGTTGCATTTGTTGTTCTGGTGTCTTTTGTCCTTGAACCAATGCCTCAGATATCTCTTTTCTCAAGGAGGCAAGGTAGTCCAATTTTGGAATAAGTCTCCATTTCAGATCTTTTGCCTTTCCTTTTATTCTTTCCTTCTCTCTTTCAAATTTCTTAAGTTCCTTCTCAAAACTTGTTATTTTCTACTCAAAAACTGATAATGGTTCAGATGAATTAATTAAATTATCAGCTAATTTATTTATTTCTTCCTGTACCATACTGATCTTCTTGTCTATATCTACTGTCAAAAAGTTTGTTTTGCATGTATCTCTGTACAACTTTTTAAATTCTTTTAGTGTTTTACATAGTGCCAGTAAAAGAGTGTCAAATTGTCTCATGCACTTCTTTATTTCCTCTTCAAAGAATTTATGTTTTTCTTTCTCAATTTTCTCTTTGAAGGCTTCCTCATTTATTTGTTCAACTGTCACAATGTTGTCAGTAATATACTTAGACAATGTGTCAAGTTGATTTAAAGAATCTTTGCTATCCACATTACACTAGGGTGCTATCATTTTCAAAATTGGGATTGTACCATCAATAGCTTTGTATGCTTGTGCACTGCACTCTGTTATTTTCTTGATTGAATCCAATAGAACTTCTGTCATAATTGTTGGTTTGAATTATGCCATGGAAGAACCAACAATCTGTATTCCGTCGGTGTGAGTAACTTCTTTGCTTGTAGTGACCTCTGGTAGGTCAGTTTGTGCTTGCATTTCTCTAAGAAAAGGTTTGGGTTTCTCAGTTGTTGCCGGTAGCATAGTAGATGAATCATTATGTACATCTGTGGTCTTTGCCTTTCCAGTGTCTGAGGTCACTGTAATTTTTTCTGCCGGTGGCTCTATTGCCACATTTGATTTCCTAGTTGATTCTTTATCCACCACAATATTGACTTTCTAAGTGTCAATGTTCATTATATATAACACCTCAGAATCAGGATTTGTATCCTCATGTGATGTGTCCATACTCTTAGTAGCCGGTTGATTGTTAATAGTAACTACTGGTGGAGTATTTAGAAGCAGTGGGGATAAGTTGTCTGTTATTTTTATACTGGGTGGTCCATCAACCTTACCTTTACCCTTATCCTTTTGATATACCCTGATGGGTTTAGGGCTTCGATACTCTTCCTGTTTTTCCTTCTCTACAAGGAATATATCCCATTCATCAGTTGTTTCTTTTGTTACCTCATTCACTCTACCTTCCATCAGTGCTACATGTCGATGAGTAGTTGAAAATACTGACCGGTTAGCCTCAGAGATCAATTGATCTATCTCTTCAGGTGAGTTGACGAGATGTACAACAAGTAGTTTTTCAATCTTTATTTTCTTATCAAGCTCAACAATAGCTAGCCTTCTAGCTTCTAGTCTATTATACAGATCTGCTGGTATTTCATCAACAATTTGCATCAAAAATTTCTTGTAAATTTCTAAGTGTAGGATTACATTGTTCTCTACTTTCTCCTTGTCATCAGGCGATAGTGTGTCATATAATTTGTTAATATTTTTCAGCTTTCCATACTCTGTTATTTCATTGAGAAGTTTATCAATGGGAGCAATAGTTTGTTGAGTCTTCTTCTTAGGGGCCATCTTCTTTTTCTTTGGAGTCAGTTTCTTTGCTGGGGGTCTCACTTCTTGTTGCTTCTGTCTTGTTTTTCTAGGAGAAGGTGAGGGTACCGGTGAAGTTTTTCTCTTTCTTTCAACTCTTTTGAATTTAGCCGGTATGTCACTCTCAGAGGAAGTTGCAACCGGTGACAGATGAACTTTCGGTTGAAGTTCTTCCAGTTCACTCTCCTTAATACCGGTTTGTCTTAATACATCTTCCTTAATAGATTTTTCCTGTCGGGTTCCTTTTCTAACAGTTGCCTCAACCTTCTTAACCCTTTTTCTTGATTGAATTTGGCTTTCTATTGTTTCAACACTACCAAAAACATTTTCTTCAGGTTCCTTTGGAGCTTCTAGGAGGGCTTTTGCATAAGTTTCTATTATGTTGTCATCAGTTTCATACCCCATTTCAGTTACCCAGATGGTTCTAGGAATAACTGCCTCCATCCAAATTTCATCCTTCTTTATTACAAAATAGATTTCATCCTTATATTTGTCCACACTTGCTTGTGACAATCTAACTCTAGTTTTAATTTGGGCCTTCAATGCCTGAAAATACTCATTTATGTTCTTTTCCTTGTTCTCTCCCATGTTGTTCAGTAAATCCAACAATTGTTTCCCTACCAGTATATCAAAACCAAAATTTCTAATAACAATACCGAGTACTTGTTTGGTTATGTACAGCATCAGACAAACAAGTAGGTTTCCAAATCTGAATGTTCCCTTTTTGTCTTTCTTTATCTTTCCCAAATTATCAATCAGTTCATCTTTAATCCATTCACACACATCTATTCTTCCATTATCTTTTACCATATCATAGGCACTTTTAATGCATAGGCTAAAGACTGAGTTTAACCTATTTGCATGTGTAGTTTTGTAGCCTAAGATCATACTAATAAATTTGACATTTATATCTGTTACATCATTTACCCTTAGTGATCTCTTGTCAAATGTTGCACCAGTTAGGTCTATCACTATGTCATTTGAGACTTTCTTGGTTTTGTCAGGTTTGTTACCAATGGAAGGTAACCATGTTACAGCTTTGACATCTTCCTTAGTAATCTTGTGAATATAGTCCAACCAAAAGAATTCACCATGAACCCTTCTTAGCACAATTCTTATGATATCCTTGGGAAAATCTGGGATACTAAGAATTTCTGTAAAACCTAGGGTTTTTATTATCTTGTGTTCAATTTTGACATTTCCAGATTCATCACAAATTTTAGATTTATACATGTTTTTATTTCATCATCACCCAATTCCTCTATATGACAATGTATATATATTCTAGTGTCTTCAGCATAAACTACTCCTTTAGGGATTTGGGAGAATGCACCTATGCTATCATCTTTCCTAGCAATTTTGGGAACTAGCTGAAAATGGGTCTAGGGCGCTTAACTACCTCAACAACAGTAGGGTTTGCAATAAATTCAGGAGTAGATGAAGAAGACATGGTTATAAATGCCTTTATCTACCTTAAGGAATGATTTCTTGATGAATTGCTTCGCTAAGGGTGCCTTCGCTCGGAAATTTTCGCGCTCTTGAAGGTTTGAATGCTCAGTGAATGAAAATGGATCCAAAACACTTGCTTTATAATGTTATTATCTCTAACTACCACATTTAATGCTTGTCGGTTAAGTAATGAATTAACTTGTCTATCAGTATAGAAGTAATTTCATCTTCTTACCAACAACCGAGGGAATAATAGCATGTTTCTCATTTAGTTGCTAAACCCTCAAAGGATTTTCTTTCAGTTGGATGAAGAGTCTCCTACCGGTGGAGGAGTATTCATATCAACATTCTGATCTGACTTTCTAATCCATTATTTTGAGAATTCTTGCTTTACCTCTTCAACCTTTTCTTTACCTTTTAAACTACGACCTTTGTTATTTGTCGGTGAGGTCTTGCTTCTACAAAATTTAGCAATGTGTCCAATCTTGTTATAGGCATAACAAGTCACATTGTTTTTCTGAATAGCTTTCCCATATCCTATGCTGGTATGTTTTCTGCATTGATTAGATAAGTGCCCGAATCTTCCACAAACATAACATCTCACATTCATTCTGCAATTTTCTGAATTATGACCAACTTTGTTGCATTTAGAACATTGACCGGTGGGTGTATTAGTGTTCTGATAATTTCTAGATCTACACTGATTTTCTCTATGACCATACTTGTTACAGTTAAATCATTTGCCATTAAATTTGTAAGTAGTAGGTTGTCTTACCAGTTTTCTATGATCATGATTGTTTGCAATATCAGAGCTTTCACCAACTTCAAAGCCAAGCCCATTTGTATCACCATTAGCTTTCTGATTCTTCAGCATGTCACCAAGTTCTTCTAAACTTTTCTTGAATTTTTCTTTGTGATTATTTGCAGCAGTTAGTTCACTTTCCAAGATTCCTTTCTGTCTTATGAGTTCAGTTCTGTCATTTTGTGTGTGCATTAAATCTGTCTTCAACATATCATTTTCATGACTAAGTCTTGTGTTCTCATTTCTAGCATCATTTAGTCTTTTGGCCAAGTCTTCTTCATTCTTTTTCCTATCTTCAATTTCTTTACAAAATCTCATAGTCATATCCTGCATCTCATTTTGTGTTGTACTGATTTCCTGTCTTAGCTTGTTTACCAAATCATTAAGAGTTTCCTTTTCATCATTCTCATTCTGCATTTTTTCACAAAGTTCTCTTCTCTTATTTCTTGCAATGGTAAGATTTTTTTGAAGTACTTGAACGATATCCTGAGCAGCCTTCATATCATCCTCAAGTTTGATATTCTTCACATTTTCTGCATCATAGTGTGTAAGAGTTGTTTCTAATTGCTTTCTCAAGTTTTCCATCTCTGCCGATGACAAGATCTTCCTCAAGCTATTAGGCTTATGAAAATAGAGGACCAGGCTCTGATACCAATTGTTAGGATTCACAAAGATACTGAGAGGGGGGGGTGAATCAGTATCTAACCGGTTTAAGGATTTGCCTAATTTAAAACATGTAAAGCATGTCAATACAGTGTACCGGTAAATCAAAAGTAATGCAGTAAACCAGAAAAACAATAACCACATGAAGAGCACACCATAACACAATAGTTTAACGAGGAAACCCGGTGTGGGAAAAACCTTAGTGGGATTTGTGACCCACAATATTCACTTACTAGCCAATAAGGGAATATTACTGCTACAATAGGGGCCTGCACATGCAGGAAGGCCAAGTGCCTAGAGCTCACTGCTCAATTACAAAAGGAAGTCACACTGACTTACAAAAATGGATTATAATAATCCAATGTCTTGTACTACTTCAAAATAGCATCTGCTATGCCAGATTCAGTACCGGTTTTAGCTCTGCTGCATACATAAACCCTTAACCTAAAATTCGCATATTAGGTCTGCATTATTTCGCTTAGATTTCTATTTTTTAAATGTTCTATAATGATCTCATACATATATGAGTCATCTTACAACTCGCCATGTCGGCTTACAATGATTTTACAATTAATTACAAAATATATTACAAATAAAATTCATGTCGGCCTGGGTGTCGGTATTGTCTCTTTCACTGTCAGTGCTTAGTGTGTCGGTGTAGAGTTTGTCATTGCCGGTGCTGGTATAATTGTCTTGCCGGTATCATATGATTGCAAGGTTGCCATCAATGACAAAACCGTCAATCACCTACAATTTCTCATCGGAGTGTGCATTTTCCAACAAGCAAACTGTACAACACACTATCTACTGATGACAAAGAAAGCATAGAGAACAGTGTAATTTTACACATGGACATTTACAAGAAATTCTTGATGGAAATTGTTGATGAAATACCAAACGATTTGTATAGAATATTAGAAGCCAGAAGGGTAGCCATTGTTGAGCTGGATAAGAAAATAAAAATTGAAAAATTACTTGCAGTGCATCCAATTAACTCACCTGATGAAATAGACAAACTAATCAGTGAAGCTAATTGGATAGTATTTTCAACCACTCACAAACATGTAGCACTGATGGCAGGTAGAGTGAATGAAGTCTCTGAGGAAATAGCAAATGCATGGGATATATTCTTTGTAGAAAAAGAGAAATAGGAAGAGTTACTAAGACCCAAGACTATCAGAGTATACCAAAAGGATAGGGATAAGGGAAAAGGTAAGGTAGGTGGACCTCCAAGCCTTAAAATAACTGATAATGTGCTCCCACCTCTTCTTGATACTCCACTGGCACATACTACAGATAGTCAACCGGCCATTGAGAGTATGGAGACTCCACTAGAAGATACTAATCCTGAGTCTGAAATTTTGTACACTGTAAATATAGACACACAGGAAGTAAATGTTGTGGTTGATGGACAAACCACTGAGGATAAGAAGGAAGAAGTGACTACTGAGTCACCAGCTGCAGATGTTGAGGTTGAGATTAATAACACTATAAAATAAGCACAAAAACACCTACTCTAATAGAGCAACCGGCAAAGGACACCACAGGTAAAACATTAGGAGAATCGGAAATGGACAGTGCAGAGGTACAAATTGAGAAACCAGAATAGAAATAGATTGAGACACAAGTTCAAACAAACATAGTGCCACCGACTAAAAGTGAAAAGCCTAAACCTTTGCTAGTAGAAATGCAAACATAGACTGACCTACCAGAGGTCGAATCAAGCAAGGTGATTACTACAACTGGCAGCATGGATATTGTGAAAACAGTTGGGTAGACATCTAGTACTTCAAAGTCAGAATTCCGGCCTACAAATGTAACAGAGGTCTTATTGGATTCAATAAAGAAGATCACAGAGTGCAATGCACAAGCCTATAAGGTTGTAGATGATATAATCCCTATTCATAAATTGGTAGCACCTAAATGCATTGTGGATAATACAGATTCTTTAGGTCAACTAGACACATTGTCTAAGTTTATCACTGATAACATTTTGACAGTTGATCAAATAAATGAGGACACATTTAAGGAGAGAATGATTAAGGAAAAAGAGAAATTCTTTGAGGAAATTTTGAAGAAGAACAAAGAGAAAATGGACACCTTATTACTGGAACTTGGAAAAACAATTTTGGATTTTAAGAAAATGTACAGGGATACTTGCAAAACAGACATCTTGACACAGGATATAGATTCAGAGATCAGCAAAACTCAAACTAAAATAAACAATACTACTGGCAATCCAATAGGTACATCCGATTCATTTTTGGAGATAGAAAAGAAAATTACAGATCTAGAAGAGAAAATTGAGAAGTTAGAGAAGGACAAAGACAAAGTTAAGCATAAGGCAAAGAGCTTAAAATGTAAACTTGGTCCCAAACTAGACTACCTCATTTCTTTGAGAGAAGAAATTTTTGAGGCTCTGGTTCTCGGACTTAAGACACCGGAAGAGAAAATGCACATACTCACCGGTATAGTTCAAAGAACACAAGAGGCATTACATGAAAGTAAAAGATTCAGTGACATTTTAAATCTGGTTTTGGCAGATATATTCCAGATTGTAACCCACCGGTTACAAAAATCTAGGCAGGAACCACACTCCACTGACAGCGAATGACAACCTTTGCCATTGATGTCAAAGGGGGAGTAGTGTGATGAGAAAAATGATTAGAATAGGACATCATCAGCTCAGGGGGAGCACACATTTTTTAGCATACATGTTTGGGCACACAGTTTTGGTAAGACAATTTTGGCAAACCATTGTTGGATATATTCTTTTTGGATTTTTCTCATGAGTGTTGCCATCAATGCCAAAGGGGGAGATTGTTGGCAAATGCACACTCCAATGAGAAATTGTAGGTGATTGAAAGTATTGTCATTGATGGCAACCTTACAATCATGTGATACCGGCAGGAAGACTTAGGCACCAGCACCGGCAGACTCTACACCAGCATACAGAACACCAGCACCGAAAAGGAAGAATATCGACATCTTGGCTGACAACAATTTTGTATAAACATATTTTGTAATTAATTGTAAAATATTTTGTAAGCCGACAGGGAAGATTGTAATATGACTCATATATGTATGATATCATTGTAGATCATTTAGGATATGATATAATGCAAAATATGAAAAGAAGGTAGCAAACCTAATGTGCGAATTATTAGGTTAAGGGTCTATGTATGTAGCAGAGCTTAAACCGGTACTGAATCTAGCATAGCAGATGCTAGTCTGAAGCAGTACAAGACATTGGATTAGTATAATCCATTTTTGTAAGTTAGTGTGACTTTTTTTGTAACTGAGCAGTGAGCTCTAGGCACTTGCCCTTCCTGCATGTGTAGGCCCCTATTGTAAGCAGTAATATTCTCTTATTGGCCAGTAAGTGAATATTGTGGGTCACAAATCCCACCGAGGTTTTTCCCACACCGGGTTTCCTCATTAAATATTATGTTATGGTGTGCTTTTCATGTTGTGGTTGTTATTCTTATTTACTGCATTATTTCTATTTTACCAGTACACAATTTTATTATGTTTTTCATGTTATAAGTTGAGAAAATTATATAACCGGTCAGATATTGATTACCCCCCCCCCCCCGCACCCTCTCAATATCTCTGGGAATCCTAACACTTAAATTGTTATTGTGGTCCCTTAAGGGTACCGCATTAGAGTGGTATAGCTCCTTTCTAGATCATTCCATCTATACCTTCGATCAGCTTATGGATTTGTTCCTTAAAACATTTCAAGCTAACATTGGCAGTAGGGTCACTATCACTGACTTTATTCACTATAAGCAAAAACCCAACAAAAAAGTCACAAACTTTATCTTGAGATATCAGTCAATCTTTACCAGGATCCCCTTTTCCCTACTAGATAGTGATTTGTACAGGATGTTGATTGGCAACCTGAAACTAGCATTGAGGGAGAAGTTATCTCTTAATCATTATCAAAACATTGTCAATATGTGTTTCGCACTCACGGAATACCAACACACCATGATGCAATGTAGAGATTCTACTTCAAACCCTCATTTTGGGTCTTTCGCAGGCATGTCCATGGAAGGGTCTAGAAAGAACAAAGTTGTAGCTAATGTTGTGGTTGTTCCTCTGATAGTTGCTACACAGGGATCACAACATAATAGAGCCTTCACTAAATTGAATGAATATTACTTAAGTATAATGCAATAATTGCTAAAAGATAATCTGATTAACCTTCCCAAGGTTAGACAACTATCTAATAACAGACCCTATCCACATTGGTACGATGGGTCAAAATTTTGTCATTACCATGGTGTACTTGTTCATAAAATTGAGAGGTGTTATCGTCTTTCGAATATTTTCCAAGACCACAACAACAGTGGTGCGATTAAGGTTGATGAGAAGAAGCATAAGTCAAACAAGTCTATTGAGAAGACTAACAGTGATTTACAGATCTAAACAGATCAACCTCCCACATTTGACCAATTTTATTTTTGTATCAAATGTCCTTTGGATGATGGTCCATTTGTGAACATGGTCACCATCACTCCTATTTGTTCACCTCCTAGCCAAAAGGGGAGGGTGTCTGACACATCATTATCATTCACTCCTCTGGATGCCCCGTGCGTTGGAGAGTCTTCTCCTTTATACATCCCTGCTAAATTGACAGATCAAATCATCACAAGTGTGATATTGGACCCATCATGTAAAGTCAATATCATCATGGAGGAGACTTTATTCATGAACAGTTGGCATAGGACTACATATGAAAAATCTCGAGCAACCCTAAGGATGCATGATGGTTTCTCTATCCCTCCTTTGGGCAGAATCACCTTGATGGTCCTCATTCGACCCAAGGCTATTTCATCAACCTTTGTTATCATTCTTGAGTGAGATATTTTTTGTGTTAAGTTGGGCATTCATTGGCTGATAGCAGTCGACGCAGTCCCCTCAGTTGTGCATAAATATCTAAAGTTCTCCCATGAGAGTTCGGTCCATGATGTCATCCAAGACACTAGAGATATCGGCCCCTCATAGATCGGGGAGATTTTTTGTTGGATCATTTATGGCCCACTCCGGTGGGGCCCATGCTTCCTTGTGGTGATGTGATGCTTACTATCAATATAAGATAGGGGAGTTGGCTCCTAAGTCGGTGTAGCCTAGTTATTCGTTACTGCTTCCTACATCAACTTCTACTTCATCCATTCCGGTGATAGAGTGGGTGATTTCTTCTACTCCTTCATCATCGGGGGTTGAGGTCAAACCCATTCCCTAGAGTAGACCTCCTCATCCATCCCGGACTATGCAACCTCCAACGGTGTCTTTTATTTGTTAGCATTACAATAGAAAGGAGATTGTTGACATTTCAATAAGGATATTGAGAAGGTTGTTGGAGATTATTGATATAACTGAAGAAGGATGATTACTGTCTTTATAAAATTATTTTGTCATTGATGTCAAGAAATTGATTTTCTGATTTAGTATGATGTTGCCATATCTTGAGAAGTATGTATTGATGAGTATTAAGAGGTCGGTAAGTGACACAGAAAGGATGTGATAATAAAGGGGAGAAATAAGTTATTCAATGGGCAACTATTACTGAGTTAGACAATGATGAGATCATGTTGTTTTGATTTTTTTTATATCCTACATATTTTGTTGATTATAAGTTTAATACTCTACCATGTTGCCGAGCAAAGAACCTAGTCGGTTAACCCTAAGGAACCTAGTCGATAAACCCTACGGTTATCGATATCGGTTAAAGAAGGAAGAATGTCTACCGAGTGAAGTCTAGTATTAACCGAGTAACAACGGAGTTATAATAGATCGCATTGGATGGATAAAAGCATTATTTAATGAAGGATGTTGATGAGTTGGAGATGAATAAATGATTGGTATGCTGCACATGAAGTTTGTTAAGGATCTACGGCAATGGAAAATCAAGAGGAAGATCTACAGCACAGATTGAACCACAATAACCTAGCACAAGTTCCTAGGAAGGAATGCAATTTCCAAGGCGAGGTAAAACATTTTCAGATCGAAGGATACATTGAACCTAGTAAAGTTTAATGATCTGATGGCTAAGATTGATCATGGGAAATGTGATCAAGGAGATTAAGCGGTTAGAAAATTGTTTATCAATAAGGAATTGTTGATAAACAATAAAAGCGGGCAAGTGTAAGCACAGGGATGCTACATAGTGATTACTGAGCACAGAAGCTTGAAGACCTGTTTGAATAATAGTGTACGGAGCCCAGCAGAGGGACAAGATAAGTCCTATGACTAGACAGTGTTGAGCAAATAAGAATCTGCTTTAGCATTTTAGATGTGAAGTTGCAGATATATTTTATTACTGTTGTTTATTTTGTAAGTGACAGAAAATCTCTTAACCAAGTGGACTTAACAGTCTTATTTGTAAATCCTCTAGCAAGGTAACATTCTAAATGAGTGTTTGAAATCCTTTGACAAGGTCACTTCTAACAAAGTGCAAGACTCTAACAAGTCTGAGGGAAATCCCTTAACCGGGTCACATCTAGCAATGTGTTTGTAATCTTTAACAGGATTTTCTTTTAACCGAGCATACTCTAGAAGGGTATATTTCTTAGTGGGTCTGAAATCTCACTGTGGTTTTTCCATATTTGGGTTTCCACGTTAAATCTGGTCTTATATGTGTTATGATGATTATGTGTTTATGAGTTAGCATGTTTAGCAATTTTTGGTTATATTGTTGAAGTATAAGTTACCGAGGTTGAATCTATTGATTTTATGGTAGAAAAGGATGAAGCTGCATTTATCAGGAATTGGAGAATATGCAACATATTATTTGGAGAATGATTACATACCACCAAGCACCAACCTGATGACCTTGGAAGAGATAAAGGCAAAGCAAGAACATATTCAAGCTATGATTGAAATAACATCAGCATTGATCGACTTAGAGTTTAATGATCTAGAAGGTTGTAATGATGCAAAAGCAATGTGGACCAAGCTCATATCTGTGTATGGCGGTGATGAACATGTTCAAAGAGAAAAAGTAGATAGTCTAAGAGGACAAATTGAATCCATGAGAATGAATGAAGGTGAGAACATAACCCAATACAATACAGGGTTAAAGGAGACTGTCAATCAAATCAAAGGAGTAGGAGGAACTATTGAAGAAAAGGATGTAAGAAGTAAGTTGCTAAGAACCCTTCTACCTACTTATGAAATCCGAGTCTCTGCAATCAATGAACTAAGGTCTGTACCAAATATGTCAGTTTCTTTGGATGCTACTATTGGTAAGCTACATGCATTTGAGTTAAGTAATTTTGATAACAGTGGGTCTTCGGTAAATAAAGTAGAATCTGCATTCAGTTCTTTTCATATTGGTGAATCTGATGATTACAATGATAGAATGAGTAAGTACTCTGAAAGGAATCATAGTGGAGTAAGTGAAAGATTTCGTAAGAACATGGAAGAAGTGCACAAACTATATGAGGAAATCAAAAAGCAAGAAGAGTTTGAAGCATTATTAGCCAGGAGGTTACCGAGAGGCAAAGGTAAGTATAAAGGAAAGCTACCTTTGAAATGTTTCAGTTGTGATAAAATAGGAAATATGGCCTCCAACTGCCCTGGCAAAGAATCTAGTGAAAAGAGAGAATACCGAGATAATAGGTAGAAAGACAACCAATACAGAGGACACCAAGACTTCAAAAGGAGAGACAGAAAGACATGCCTAGTAGCTGATGAGGAATCCAACGATGATAAATCTGATGAAACTGATACAGAGGAAGTTGTTTATGTGGCTATTAAAGATGGATCAGATGAAGAAAGGTATGAAGAAAAAGCCCTAATATCTCACATAAATAATAATGATTCTTGGATCATAGACAGTGGATGCTCACATCACATGACAGGGGATAAACACAAATTTGTTAAATTAGAAGACTATGATGGAGGATATGTAAGATTTGGTAATGATGCACCATGTCCAGTGAAAGGTAAAGGATCTATAACACTTCTTGACAATGCTAAATGTGATGATGTTTATTGGGTTGAAGGTTTGAAATACAATTTGTTGATTGTAGCACAGCTAAACAACACAGGTTACTGAATAGAATTTCATAAAGGAATTACCAAAGTTCATGACAAGCATGGAAAATTAGCAGCTATCAGGACTCAAACAAAAGGTAATAGATTTCATCTTGACTCAACTCAGAACAAATGTCTATATGCAAAAATAGAAGATACCTGGTTATGGCATAAAAGGTTTTGTCATGTAAATTTTGATAATCTGATCAAAATAAGTAAGAAGCACCGAGTAAGAGGTCTACCGAGCCTGGAAAAACCTGAGAATGCTATGTGCCGAGGATGCCAGATGGGTAAGATGACAAGATCAAGCTTTACAAGTAAGTCCTACACTTCTAAAGGAATTTTAGATCTAGTACACACTGATCTTTGTGGTCCCATGAAAGTTCAAAGTTATTATGGTGATAAATATTTCATATTATTTGTGGATGATTACTCAAGGATGATGTCAATTATGTTTTTAAAATAAAAATCAGAAGCTTTTCAAATGTTTAAATGGTACAAGGCAAGAGTTGAAAATGAAACAGGAAGACAGCTGAAATGTCTTAGATCTGATAGAGGAGGAGAGTTCACTTCTGATGAATTTAACTTATTCAACAATGATCATGGTATAAAAAGGCAAGTGTCTGCACCGAGAACACCTCAGCAAAATGGGATAGCTGAGAGAAGAAATAGATCAATTGTAGATTGTGCCAGAACCCTAATGATAGAAAAGAGGGTACCTCAAACATTTTGGAGATAAGCAATCAGCACTGCAATTTACACCCTAAACCGAGTACAACTAAAGAAAGGAACTATGAAGACACCATATGAAATCTGGTATGACAAGAAACCTAATGTAAGTTATTTTAAAAGCTTTGGAAGTAGATGTTATGTTCACAAAGATGAAAGAAATGGAAAGATTGATCAGAAAAGCAAGGAAGGAACATTTCTTGGTTATTCTTCTAGAAGTAAAGCATTTAAATGTCTGATCAAATCATCTAACAAAATAGTAGAAAGTGCAAATGTGAAAATTGATAAATTTGCAGAAAGAAATGATGAAGGAAATTCCAAAGAACCAGAAAATTATGAAGAATTTGTTTATGTTCAACCGAGAAGTCCTATTGAGAAAGTTGCTGAAGAAAATGAAGATAATATCCAGTTACCGAGTGATGAAGAAGATCATACAGAGCCTACCGAGCCTATATTAGCCAAATATGTCAGAAGACATCATGCATCAAGTCAGATTATAGGAGATAAGGATGATCCAGTGATGACAAGGAACAAACTGAGATAGAACACATGTCTGATATCTGAATTTGAACCGAGAATAGTAAAAGAGGCATTTAACAATGAAGATTGGGTAAATGCTATGACAGAAGAGATTGATCAAATCAAGAAGAATGAAACATGGACATTGGTCCCAAGACCGAAGGACAAAAATGAAACAGTACAAAGTGGATTTTCAGAAACAAGCTAAATGAAAAAGGTGAGGTCTTTCGGAACAAAGCAAGACTAGTTTGCAAAGGTTATGCTCAATAAGAAGGAATAGGTTATGGTGAGACTTTTGCACCTGTGGCTAGACTTGAGGGAGTAAGAACATTGTTGGCATATGCTGCTTTCAAAGATTTCAAGGTATATCAAATGGATGTTAAATCTGCATTTTTGAATGGTATACTAGAAGAAGAAGTTTATATTGAACAGCCTAAAGGATTTGTTGAAGACAAGAGTAAAGATCAGGTATGTAAATTAAAAAAAGCTTGATATGGTCTGAAACAAGCACCTAGAGCATGGTATGAAAGACTACACTCTTATTTGATCAAGATTGGTTTTATAAGGACAAGTGAAAACAACAATATGTACATGAAGAATGATGAAGACAATGGAATACTGATCTCAGCCATATTTGTTGATGACATTATATTTTGTGGAAATGATTCTCTATGCAAAAACTTTGGTAATGAAATGTGCAAAGAATTTGAGATGTCACTAATCGGTGAGATAAAGTATTTTATAGGTTTACAAATACTGCAAATGATAGATGAGATTTTCATTACTCAATCCAAGTACATTAAGGAAATCTTGAAGAAATTTGGAATGAAGGATTGAAAACCAGTAAGTACTCCTATGACTACTAACTGTAAACTATCAAAGAATGATGAACCTGCATCTGTTGATGAGACACTTTACCGATCTATGATTGGAAAGTTACAATATGTTGTGCACATTAGACCGGATATAGCACATGCAGTAGGAATAGTTGCAAGATTTTCTGCAAATCCCAAAGAAACTCATATGACATCAATTAAAAGAATTTTCAGATACTTGAGAGGCATTGAAGATTGTGGCTTAGTATATGAAAAGAGGAATGATTTTGATTTAAAAGTTTATACTGATGCTGATTGGGCAGGAAACATTGATGACAGGAAAAGCACAAGTGGTGGAGCTTTCTTTCTGGGTGATAGACTAGTAAGTTGGTTTAGCAAGAAACAAGGATGCATTTCATAGTCAACAGATGAAACTGAATACTGCAGCATTGAATTATAGCATGGATCAAGCAACTATTGGAAGGTATAAATGAGAAAGCTACCGAACCAGTAACTATATTATGTGATAATACTAGTGCCATTAACATTTCAAAGAATCTGGTAATGCACTCTAAGACAAAACATATCTCTATAAAGTATCATTATCTTAGAGAAGAAGTTCAAGAGAAGAAAGTTGTGCTAGAATATATCAGTTCAAAGGAGCAAATAGAAGACATCTTCACAAAGCCACCGCCAAGGGACACTTTTGAGTATCTCATAAGCAAGTTAGGGGTCCTACCCCTATCTTATACTCATTGATAGAGTTCAATGAAAGCATCAATTCGATGACTCTATAGAATATTATTTGTGGATTGATGATGATTTATGCACTTTAGGAGATTTTCTAAAGATGTGCAGAAAATAGTGAATAGAGACAAGTTGCTCTGACCAAGACTGAGATGATACATGTGTAACACAGTAAGGCAAATCACTTCACAGGAGAAGAAATCATGAATTAGTATTTCCTTTTGGCATTGTTGTCAAACGGGGAGAAGACGGTCAAGAGAAGATTTTAACAGCTCAAGGATAACAGGAGAAGTCTAATAGCAATCTGAATCTGAATCAGTTGGAATAAATCAAGTCAGTTTTGCCATCAATGCCAAAGGGGGAGATTGTTGGCATTACAATAGAAAGGAGATTATTGACATTTCAATAAGAATATTGAGAAGATTGTTGGAGATTATTGATATAACTGAAGAAGGATGATTACTGTCTTTATAATATTATTTTGTCATTGATGTCAAGAAATTGATTTTTTGATTCAGTATGATGTTGCCATATCTTGAGAAGTATGTATTGATGAGTATTAAGAGGTCGGTAAGTGACATAGAAAGGATGTGATAATAAAGGGGAGAAATAAGTTATTCAATGGGCAACTATTACCGAGTTGGACAATGATGAGATCATGTTGTTTCGATTGTTTTGATATCCTACATATGTTGTTGATTATAAGTTTAATATTGTACAATGTCGCCGAGCAAAGAACCTAGTCGGTAAACCCTAAGGAACCTAGTCGGTAAACCCTAAGGTTATCGATATCGGTTAAAGAAGGTAGAATGTCTACCGAGTGAAGTCCAGTATTAACCAAGTAACAACCGAGTTATAATAGATCGCATTGGATGGATAAAAGCATTATTTAATGAAGGATGCTGATGAGTTGGAGATGAATAAATGATTGGTATGCCGCGCATGAAGTTTGTTAAGGATCTACGGCAATGGAAAATCAAGAGGAAGATCTACAGCATAGATTGAACCGCAATAACCTAGCACAAGTTCCTAGGAAGGAATGTAAGTTCCAAGGTGAGGTAAAACATTTTCAGATCGAAGGATACATTGAACCTAGTAAAGTTTAATGATCTGATGGCTAAGATTGATCATGGGAAATGTGATCAAGGAGATTAAGCAATTAGAAAACTATTTATAAATAAGGAATTGTTGATAAACAATAAAAGCAGGCAAGTGTAAGCATAGGGATGCTACATAGTGATTACCGAGCACAGAAGCTTGAAGACATGTTTGAATAATAGTGTAGGGAGCCCAACAGAGGGACAAGATAAGTCCTATGACTAGACAGTGTTGAGCAAATAAGAATCTGCTTTAGCATTTTAGATGTGAAGTTGCAGCTATATTTTATTACTGTTGTTTATTTTGTAAGTGATAGAAAATCTCTTAACCGAGTGGACTTAACAGTCTTATTTGTAAATCCTCTAGCAAGGTAACATTCTAAATGAGTGTTTGAAATCCTTTGACAAGGTCATTTCTAACAAAGTGCAAGACTCTAACAAGTCTGAGGGAAATCCCTTAACCGGGTCACATCTAGAAATGTGTTTGTAATCTTTAACAGGATTTGCTTTTAACCGAGCATACTCTAGAAGCGTATATTTCTTAGTGGGTCCTAAATCCCACAGTAGTTTTTCCCTATTTGGGTTTCCATGTTAAATCTGGTGTTATATGTGCTATGATGATTATGTGTTTATGAGTTAGCATGTTTAGTAGTTTTTGGTTATATTGTTGAAGTATAAGTTACTGAGGTTGAATCTGTTGATTTTATGGAAGATTAAGTTTGTAAGATTCACCCCCCCTCTCATCTTGTTAGCTATTGGCATCAGAACTTTACACTATTCCCACGTCTGCCCCTAATGCAAAAAGGGGAAAGGCACTCGTGGCATCCAAATTTGCAACCCACCCTCCCTTGAGCTCCCAATCTTGGTCGATATCCCTTGGCCTTCTCGTTATCCTAGAAGGAGGAATTCCCTTTGGTTTTCTTCTATTAGGTTCATCTTCATAGCCCACTTCAGCTCCCCATGTTCCTCTAGTCATTCCTTAGGTGAAGCTAGGGAGCCTATCGTTGTGAATGTCGTACCAATCACATTTGATGGGCCTTCCCCTGTCCCTAACATGATTTTGGAGGTCTCTTCCATGGCGCATGATTCTCCTAAGTCTTCTCGAGCTTCAATTGCTAGTCCTCATTTCCATCATAATCAACATACGTGTGATCATAAGTGCTATCGATGGGCCATGTCTCGACGGCATGATGTTGCTCTAAAGTATGTTGGTGCATCTTCAGCACCCAGTTCTATCACATTGGATCTTATTTTGTTGGTTGCTTCTATTTCAGCATCATCTCCAGTTTTACTTCCCGCTACTTCAACGCCTATTGATGAACATCCCTCTAAATGGGTGTATGTTTTAATATCTCCCTCTTTATCATTACCCCTCATTACCTCCTTGCTGAACATATCTTCGTTGTCTCATCCCGTTGATATGTTGCATACACAGGTGGTCTCTGTTGGAACGTTTAGCATAACTAATGAAGATGGGATGATGGTGGATGACTGTACCGGTAGAGGAAGATGACATGATCAATTATTTATATTGTCATTGATGTCATCTAGGTTCAACCTATGCTTAATGATTTTTACAGTTGGTTTCTAGTGATTGACTTGTTGGCTCAGTGATTTGGTTTGCTGGAGTAAGAGTTTGACAATTTGACAGAGTTTACCAACAAGACTGCGAATTAGGACCTTAACTGGTAAAGTAGATAAGTTTTGACGGAATTGGGTGATTGGCGATGTTTGGTGAGTTGTGGTTTGATACATAAGCTTTTATGATGGATTTGACTATGTGACCAGAACCACATCCTATGTTGATTACAAGAAGGCATGTTTTGAATTTTTGATGAAAGTTCTGCCAGGGTTTAAGTAGGGTTTAAGGACCGGTAAATAATTCTCTTAACCAGTAAATATTTTTGGTTTGGTAGTGATTTGCATCAAATTCACGTGTTGATGATAATACGGCACAACCGTGTGATGAGTTTGAAATTTGTTTTGGCACATTTGGAGAATGAATTTCTTGGGAATGTGCAAAGTGTTTAGCAGAATGTGCTAAGGGTTTGACTTTGTACCAAATCAACTTGTTGTGACAATTTATGATCATTCAATGGCCAATATTGATTTGTAATTGATTGTAATGATCCCTATGATGATCTGTAATGAGTTGTAAAGATATGTGATGATCTATGTAGTAAGTCTTAGGGTTTTGATTCAGACCTGTTTGTAAAAGTTGTTTATGTTGGAAAGGTTGATGTTTTAGTGTGTTGGTGATTTTGAGAAGTGTGAGAAGCTGAACCAGTGTGTGTGAGAAGATCTGCCAAAGAGATGTAGACTTAGGACTTAATTGGATCTAATGAAGCAAGCAGTAGAGTGTTATACACAGATCATTAAATTGTTGTTCTCTAACAATTATAGCAGCTAAAATCCCTTAGTCAAGTAGGTCATAACAGGCCTCACATTGTAAAATCCCCTAACAGGGTGACGCAACATCTGAGTTCTAAATCCTCTTGTGAGGTTTATTCTAATAGATCAAAGCTTCTAACAGGGTTGAGGTAAATCCCTTAACCGAGTGACTCCTAACAAGGTTTGCTCCTAACAGGGCATCATTGTAAGCTTCTAACCGGGCTTGGCTCCTAACAAGGCACATTCTGAAAGAGTGCAAAATATTTGTAGGTACCAATTCCCACCGTGGTTTTTCCCTATTTGGGTTTCCACGTGAAAACCATGGTGTTCATGTGTGGTATTCTTTTCTTGTCATGTTCATGTTTTATTTCTGATAACTGGTAAAGACAGTTTATGTTTGTTTATCATATATCTTAAAGTGATTACCAGTATTGATGATTATATGATTGATGAAACATTTTGATCACTTAATGAGTTGGTAACTCTATTTGTTGATCTGATATTGTTTTGATGACTGATCTGATCAATAAGTTTACATAAGAGGAAATGATTATCTAGATCCGATAAGGAAATCTGTTATGAAGATTTGGTTGTTGGCATTTTGAGTTTGTTGGTGTTTTGCATAGAGATTGCATTAATGATATGTTGTCATTGATGTCAATTGAACCAATAATGGTATTCATGTTATTGCTGATATTGTTGTTTTTGATATTGGCTAGTAACCGGTAAGAAGAGATTTGTGGAAGATGTTGTAAACTGGTATGTAAAGTTTGTGAGTTGAACCGGTTAACCGATGTAAAGGGTTAAACCTTTCTAAGAAATGTAACCGGTAAACCCTATCAATTGTTAAACCCTAACCAATCAAGTTTGTTGGTTTATTATCTGATAACCAGCAATGATGGAGACACGTGTGATCATTGTATAAGGATAAGTTCAAATTGTTTTGGCGTGTTTGTTTTTTGTCTAGGGAAGGAGCAAAGTGGATTGCATCTAATGCACAATGCATGATGAGTTACGAAGTCCAATGAAGCGGTAATCATGGAGTGGTTCAAATTTTCTTGAATAATGTGAACAGATTGTCATGATTTCTAAACGGTCAAGCTTGTACTGACTTGTTTTTAATCTCGATGATGAGAATTAGGTTTTTGGTTGTGTTACCGACCTAATTGATTTGTATTTAAGGTCGATGAAGTTGTTTGTAAATATTGCTGGCAAGATTGGTTGAAACCTGTTGAGTGTGTAGTTGCCTAACCGGTGAATGGATCTTCACTTTGAGTGAAGGCATATTGAAGCTTAGAAAGATCTGAAAAAGAAAATGTAGTGCTACTCAGACAGATCAAGAAAACCTGTTGTTTTCTAACCATTACAGCAGTAGTGAAATCCCCTAACTGGGTAAGCTCTAACAAGCTTGGTTACTCATTAAATCCTCTAACAAGGTGGTCCATTAGCTTGGATTCTTAAATCCTCCAGCGAGGTTACTCCTAACAGGGTATTGTGCTTTTCATCAAGGCATATTTGTAAATCCCTTAACTGAGTGATTCCTAACCGGAATTAGTTCTTAACAGGACTTATTGTAAAGCTTTAATAGGCTTGGATCCTAACAGAGAGAAATTCAAAAGAGTTCATATAGCTATCCTTGTGAGTCCCATCTCAACGTGGTTTTTACCTATTTGGGATTTCCATGTATAAACGTTTGTGTCAAGTGGTGAATGCTTTTGTGGTTATGATCTTATTTATTGATTTGGTTAACTTCTGATAAGGCATGATAAGTAGAAGCATTGAAAGATGAATATGTTGAGTTATGATTAAGAATTGTTGATGTTTACAAGATTGAAGTTGTTTAATGTTAAGTTGTCATAACAGTTAAACCGGTTGATGTCTAGTATTCTTACGAATATTGATCTTGACTGAGATATGTTTACTTTGTATGTTTAAATTTGAGTTTGGGAACTTTGTATCAGTTTTTCAATATACTGATTCACCCCCCCTCTCAGTATTCTATCGGATACTTATTCTTTCATCATACCATCAATTGGTATCAGAGCTTCTCAGGTCTTCTTAATCTAAAAGCCTAACAGCTTGAGGAAAAGATCTTGTAGATCATGATGAAGAAAGAAGGTTCGAAGTTCAACAAAGATAACTATAGAATATGGAGTGATAGAATGAAGATTTACATTAAGAGTCTTGGTAGTCAGTATTGGGATCATATAAAAAATAAGTATATTACACCTACTCGACCCATGAATTTTGATCAAAAGAAAGAATAGCAAGAAAATCATCAGGCATTAGAGGCTATTAGCAGTTCCCTGTCTGATGCTGAATATGTAGATGTTCATGGTCTTAAAACTGCATATGAAGTATGGAAGAAATTAGAAGATATTTATAGTAGTGATGAACATGTCAATATTGCCAAAGAGGAGAGTTTAAGAGGAAAGTTCAATGATATGAGAATGTCTCAAGGTGAGAATATCCAGCAGTATGGTCAAAGGATTAAAGAGATAGTTGGTGAGATAAAGAGTGCAGGAGGGAAAGTGGAAGATGCCACAGTAATTAGTAAGGTACTAAGAACCCTCCTACCAGTCTATTCTATCTGAGTTGTAACTATTCAAGAGCTGAAATCCATTGACAAGACAAAGGTAACTCTTGACTCGATTATTGGCAAACTTACAACTTTTGAACTAAATGGCTATGATGGTAGTGTATAGAAATCAGAATCTGCATTCATATTTTTTGTCTCTAACTCATATGTGAGAAGAAGTAGAGATATCATCCATAGTTATGAGTCTAGATCTAGAAGAGATGTTGATGATGAAGACAGCTTAGTGGAACTTGAAGCATTGTTGGAAAAACGACTCCCTAGAGGCACTGGTAAATATAGAGGTAAGCTACCTTTAAAATGTTTTGCATGTAACAAGATTGGTCATATAGCATCTAATTGCCCTAATGGTGAAAACGAATACAAGAGAGACAAATTTAAGAATTATAAGGGCAAAGGTAAGAGAGATTGTATTGTAGCTATTGACAGTGGTATTACTGATGATGATGCTAGTGAAGATATTATGTTTGTAGCTCTTAACGAAGAAATATCATATCAGAAGAAACTAGTATCCAGAATGGATAACTCTAATGATCGGATCATTGATAGTGGTTTTTCACATCACATGATCGGTGATCGAAGCAAATTTATTTCCTTGAAGGAATTTGATGGTGGTGTTGTCAGATTTGGCAATGACTCGCCCTGTATGGTTAAAGGTAAGGGAGTTATTTCTCTTAATGGGAAGAGCAGTGTTGATGATGTCTATTGGGTTGAAGGCCTAAAGCACAATCTTTTAAGTGTGGCACAACTTAATGACAGAGGATACCCACTAGAGTTTAGAAATGGAATGTGTAAAATATTTGACAACAAAGGTGAATTGATTCTAACTAGGAAATAGACCAGAGGTAATCTATTTCATCTCAATCCTAAAGTTAGAAACTATTTGATTGCAAAATAGATGATAGCTAGCTTTGGCATAGGAGATTTTGTCATATAAATTTTGACAATATTGTTAAAGTAAGAAAGTCTAAGACAGTAAGAGGTTTGCCTTAGCTAGACAAACTGGTTAATTCTCTTTGTAAAGAATGTCAACTAGGAAAGATGACTTCTTCAACTTTCAAGAGCAAGTCCTTCTCAGCAGAGCACTTGTTAGATTTGGTTCATACAGATCTATGTGGACCAATAAGAACAAGAAAAATTCAAGGTGATAAATACTTCATGATCTTCACTGATGATTGTTCAAGGATGATGTGGGTCACATTCTTGAAGGATAAGAATGAAGCTTTTGGTAAATTTAAGGTATTCAGAGCCTTAGCTAAGAAAGAGAGTGGAAAAAAGATAAAATGTCTAAGAACAGATCAAGGCGGTGAATTCACTTCTGTGGAATTCACTAAGTATTGCGATGATAATGGTATCAAGTGACAGCTTTCTGCACCAAGGACACCACAGTAGAATGGTATAGCAGATAGAAACAACCGGTCACTAGTTGAAGCTGCTAGGACTATGTTGATACAAGGAGGTATAGAAAAAACATTTTGGAAAGAAGTTGTAAGTACAGCTGTTTACACAATGAACCGAGTTCTAGTGAAAAGAGGTAAGGACAAGACCGCATATGAATATTGGTATGGGAGATCACCTGATGTTAGCTATTTTAAGATATTTGGAAGCAAATGTTTTATTAAAAGAGGTAATTACATAAGAAAGTTTGAATCTAAGAGTGATGAAGGCATATTTCTTGGCTATTCCACCAAGATTAAGGCCTATAAATGCTTCAACAACCAGACACAAAAAATTGTTGAGAGTGTTGATGTTCATGTAGATGAATGTCCTAAAGTTTCAGAAGGAACCAGTTCTGAGAAGAAGGATGAAGATCCTTGCATTTTTCTTTTGGAACCTGAAACTGTTAAATCAGAAACTGGTAAAGCAAATCCTGATGTACTTGTTTAGCCAGAACAAATGAATTCAGAGGAAGATGATAATGAAGATGTTGAACCTAAAGAGAATGATCATGTTATTCCTAGGTATGTGAGACTGAATCACTGTCCTGAACAAACAATTGGAGATAAGGATGTTGGTGTACTAACTATAAAGAGAATAAGAGAGAACTCTTGCATGATCTCCACCTTTGAACCTAGAAGTGCTAAGGAGGCACTTGGTGATGATCATTGGGTGAAAGCTATGGAGGAGGAGTTGGATCAAATCGAGAAAAAAAACACTTGGACCCTGGTACCCCGACCGGTAAAAAAGAATGTTAAAGGTACTAAATGGGTGTTCAGAAACAAGTTAAATGAAGATGGTGTTGTAGTTCGCAACAAGGCAATATTAGTATGCAAAGGTTATGCGCAAGAAGAAGGAGAAGACTATGGAGAAACTTTTGCACCTATAGAAAGACTGGAAGGTGTCTGAACATTGCTTGCATTTGCAGCTCATAAGAAGTTCAAGGTATACCAAATGGATGTTAAGTCTGCATTCTTGAATGGAATACTAGAAGAAGAGGTTTATATAGAGTAGCCTAATGGATATGCATTGACAGAAAAAGAAGACATGGTATGCAAACTGCATAAAGCTTTGTATGGATTAAAGCAGGCACCCAGAGCATGGTATGAATGGCTTCATACTCATCTGATGAATATAGGCTTTGCTAGAACCAGTGATGACAGCAACATTTATCTCAAGTCTGAAGGAGATGAAATACTAGTCAATGAAGTATGTGTAGATGACATTATATTTGGAGGTAATGATGACATGAGTAATTGTTTTGCAAATGAAATGAAGAATGAATTTGAGATGTCATTAGTAGGGGAAATAAAAAATTTCATAGGCTTACAGATACAGCAGATGAAGAATGGTATTTTCATTACTCAATCCAAGTATGTGAAAGAGATTTTGAAGACTTTCGGTATGAGTGACTATAAACCAGTTGGAATTCCAATGGTTACAGGTTGTATATTATCCAAGGAAGATAAATCTAAGTCTTTAGATGAAAAGGAATATAGGTCAATGATTGGCAAATTACACTATGTTGTTCACAGTCGACCGGATATTGCCCATGCAGTTGGTATTGTTGCTAGATTTCAGAAGAATCCAAAGGAGGCACATCTGATGGCAACCAAGAGAATTCTTAGATATCTGAAAGGTATTGTTGACTATGGGTTATGGTATCCATATGGTGGAATTTTCGACTTGAAAGCATACACAGATGCTGATTGGGTAGGAAATATTGATGACAGGAAAAGTACTATCGGTGGAGCATTCTTTCTAGGAAGAAGGCTAGTTTCATGGAGTAGTAAAAAGAAAAGTTGTACCTCACAATCTACTATTGAAGCTGAGTATGTAGCAGCTTATATAAATTGCACACAAGCTATGTGGATGAGATACATTTTGGAAGGTTTGAAGATGGAAATATCAGAACCAATAAAGATTTTGTGTGATAATACAAGTGCAATAAACATTTCAAAAAATCTTGTTTTGCACGCAAGGACTAAGCGCATTGAAATGAAATATCACTTCTTGAGGGAAAAAGTTCAAAGTAAAGATGTTATCTTGGAGCATGTTTCTACCAAGGAGCAGCTTGCAGATATCTTTACCAAAACTCCGCCTAAGACCACTTTCGAATATCTTAGAAGTCAATTGGGGGTTGTCCCTCTTCATGAAGTCAGTTGAGCATAATGTTGATTGCATCAGTTCCTGAACCACTTGCAAAATTTTACATGAATTGATGAAGAAGTGTATGTATTCCACAGGGGGAGCATCAAGCTACAGAATGATGTTGATGGATAGTGAGAGCAGAATTACATTTTCTTTTTACTTTCACTTTGGCATTTATGTCAAAGGGGGAGAAGAATTATGTGATTGAGGAGAAGAATTATGTGTTTGATTAGGAGAACTAGTGGTACGCTGAAGACAGTAGAAAGGTGAATACTTGGTAATGTAAACCAGGATTCCTGTTCACCAATTTCAGCAGCAATCAGAGGAGTTGATATTTGTATTGCCATCAATGCCAAAGGGGGAGATTGTTGGCATTTTGAGTTTGTTGTCATTTTGCATTTAGATTGCATTAATGATATGTTGTTATTGATGTCAATTGAATCAGTAATGGTATTCATGTTATTGCTAATATTGTTGTTTTTTATATTGGCTAGTAACCGGTAAGAAGAGATTTGTGGAAGATGTTGTAAACCAGTATGTAAAGTTTGTGAGTTGAACTAGTGAACCAGTGTAAAGGGTTAAACCTTTCTAAGCAATGTAACCAATAAACCCTATCAGTTGTTAAACCCTAACCGATCAAGTTTGTTGGTTTATTATCTAATAAGCGGTAATGATGGAGACATGTGTGATCATTGTATGAGACAAGTTCAACTTATTTTGGCACGTTTGTTTTTTGTCTAGGGAAGGAGCAAAGTGGATTGCATCTAATGCACAGCGCATGATGAGTTACAAAGTCCGATGAAGCGGTGATCATGGAGCGGTTGGAATTTTCTTGAATAATGTGAAGATATTATCATGATTTCTAAACAGTCAAGATTGTACCAACTTGTTTGTAATCTCGATGATGAGAATTAGGTTTTTGGTTGTGTTACCGACCTAATTGATTTGTATTTAAGGTCGATAAAATTGTTTGTAAAGGTTGTTGGCAAGATTTGTTTGAAACCTGTTGAGTGTGTAGTTGCCTAACCGGTGAATGGATCTGCACTTTGAGTGAAGGCAGATTGAAGCTTAGAAGGATCTGATCAAGCAAATGTAGTGCTACTTAGACAAATCAAGAAAACCTATTGTTTTCTAACAATTACAACAGTAGTGTGAAATCCCTTAACCGGGTAAGCTCTAACAAGCTTGGTTACTCATTAAATCCTCTAACAAGGTGGTCCATTAGCTTGGATTCTTAAATCCTCTAGTGGGGTTACTCCTAACAGGGTATTGTGCTTTTCATCAAGGCATATTTGTAAATCCCTTAACCGGGTGATTCCTAACCGGAATTAGTTCTTAACAGGACTTATTGTAAATCTTTAACAGGCTTGGCTCCTAACAGGGAAAACTTCAGAATAGTTTAGATAGATATCCTTTTGAGTCCCATCTTAGCGTGGTTTTTACCTATTTAGGTTTTCCACGTATAAACATTTGTGTCAAGTGGTGAATGCTTTTGTGGTTATGATCTTATTTGTTGATTTGGTTAACTTCTGATAAGGCATGATAAGTAGAAGCATTGAAAGATGAATATGTTGAGTTATGATTAAGCATTGTTGATGTTTACAAGATTGAAGTTCTTTACTATTAAGTTGTCATAACAGTTAAACTGGTTGATGTCAAGTATTCTTATGAATATTGATCTTGACTGAGATATGTTTACTTTGTGTGATTGAATTTGAGTTTGGGAACTTTGTATCAATTTTTCAATATAGTGATTCACCCCCCCCCCCCCACACTCGCATTATTCTACTAGATACTTATTCTTTCATCATACCATCATTGGTTTGAGTATTGAATGTTTTCAGATCTGAGATAAGTTTGTTTTGTTGTTGAAAGTTTTAGTTTTTGTTAACACTGATTCACCCCCCTCTCAGTATTAACTAGATCCTCTAAGTTTATCAATTGGTATTAGAGCATTGATCCTCTATGTGCAGAAAGCCTAACAGCTTGAGGGAAAGATTCTGTGAAAGATGATGAAGAAGGAGGGTCCCAATTTTACCAAGGACAACTACTGAATATGGAGTGATTAGATGAAGATCTACATTAAAGGAATGGGTTCACAGTAATAGAATCATGCATGATAACTAGGTATGTTCCTCCTACTACAAGTCCCTTGACATTGGATGAGCTCAAGGAATAGTAGGAAAACATTCAAGCTCTTGAAGCAATTGTAAGTACTCTATCTGGCTCTGAATATATTGGTGTTCATGAATTAGAAACTGCAAATGAAGTATGGGAGCAATTAAAATCAATTTATGGAGGAGATGAACATGTACAAAGGGCAAAGGAAGAGAGTCTGAGAGGGAAATTTGATGATATGAAAATGGTTGATGGTGAGAACATAACTCAATATGGACAAAGGAATAAGGAAGTTGTAGGTGGAATAAAGAGTGTCGGAGGTAATATTGAAGATGATACTATTGTTAGAAAAATGCTTAGAACTCTTTTACCACAGTATTTTATTAGAGTGTCTGCTATTCAAGAACTGAGATCCATTTCAAAAGATAAAGTTATTGTTGATTCTTTAACAGGAAAGTTAACTGCATTTGAACTTGACAATTTTGATAATAGTGTTTCCAAACCTTTTGAATCTTCCTTTAAGGCTTTAGTAACCGGTACATCAGCAAGGAAAGGAAAATATGTTTTTCATGATCATGACTGCAGGTCTGGTCATGGAAGTAGAAGAGGTGATGGTGATGATGAAGATCATCTGATGTAACTTGAGGCATTACTGGCTAGAAGATTCCCTAGAGGAACAGGTAAATATAAAGGTGAATTACCCTTGAAGTGTTTCTCTTGTAGTAAGATTGGGCACATAGCTGCTAGCTGTCCTAATGCTAATAAGAAAGATAAGTTTAGGAGATTTAAAAGAAAAAGAAAGAAACATTGTTATGTTGTAGTGGATGAAGGTGTGACTGATGATGAATCAGAAGAAGATGATAATGAGGAGATAGTATTTGTTGTTGTGAAGGAGGATCTGACTGATGAGAAGGATTTGGTGTCTCATATGGATAATAGAGATAAATGGATAATAGATAGTGGTTTCTCATAACACATGACTGGTGATAAAAGTAAGTTCCTTTCCCTTGAAGATTTTGATGGGGGTTTTGTAAGATTTGGCAATAACTCTCCCTACATGGTTAAAGGTAAAGGATCAATTTCATTAAATGGGAAGAGTAATGTAGATGATGTCTTTTGGGTTGAAGGACTAAAACATAACCTCTTGAATGTTGGCTAGCTTAATGATAAGGGATATCTAATTGAATTCAAAAGTGGAGTGTGAAGGATTCTTGGAAATAATGGAGATTTGATTGCTACTGGGAAGCAGACTAGATGTAATTTATTTCATCTGAATACTAATGTAAATGATTGTTTGGTGCCGAAGATTGAAGACAGCTGGTTGTGGCACAGGAGATTTTGTCATGTCAATTTTCACAATTTGATTAAAGTTAGTAAGTCAAGTATTGTTAAAGGATTGCCACATCTTGTGAAACCGAACAATGTGTTATGCAAGGATTGTCAGACGGGTAAGATGACTTTTGTATCCTTCAAGAGTAAGTCTTTTTCTTTAGAGAATATTCTTGATTTGGTTCATACTGATCTTTATGGTCCTATGAGGATTAAGAGCTATTTTGGAGATAAGTATTTTATCATCTTTACTGATGATTATTCCAAAATGATGTGGGTAAGGGTATGTTCACCAAGTTGTGGTACCAAAAGGGATGCCACTTTTTTTCTGAAATCAGCAAAGTCTGAACTTCAACGATAAATTGAAGATAGTTACACTCCAAATTTGAAGATGAAACAAGAACAAGAGCCAGAGTGCTTCGAGTCTACTTTCTAAACTACTAATTTTTTTTGAAAATGGTGGAGATTAAGGGCTTCAAAAAGGGGGGCCACAAAAAGTGGTCATGTTTTTATGCAAAAAACATAACATACCGTCTGTTGTGGCCCCCCTAAAATGTTAACTTTGTTTTTGAATTTTTAAAATCGCTTTGGTGATAAATTAGCTAACACCTTATAGTTTATGCCAGATTTTACAACTAATTTTTTAATGAGTATATGATTTTTTACTAATTTTCGAAGTGGACACATCCTGAAAAATAGAAATTTGAGTGTGCTGCCCCCTAAAATCATTGAAAACTAATCAAAAATCAAAACTTTTTTTTAAAAATTGTGTAGAATGGAGTCTTGTTTCTAAAAATGTAAGTTTTTTCAAAATTTGATGAACGTGTAAAAATCTATACCCAAAATAGTGCATGTTGGTTTTTGACAAAAACAAACACACTGACAAAAGAATTTATAGATGAAAGACTTCATGAAATCAAAATTTGAAATAAATTACGTTTTTGGATAGCTAACAGGGAGCTCAAGTTTACCACAATATGTTTTTTTAACTTCATTGAAACACGTGCAAACCTGACGGAGAGCACGACCAAAAATATGTCAAAATTTTCAATGTTCTAATAAAAACACGTCTCTAGCCTGAAATGGTCATCCAAACCTTTGGGTTGGATGCCCAAGGCAAATCCAACCCATAGGTTTGGTGTTTCCCAAAGCGGGCCATTTGGCGCGCACCAAATATGGCGCCCGCCCTATTTGGCGTGCACCAAATTTGGCGCTCGTGTGATGAATGGATTTTTCCATTTGGTGTGCACCAAATGGAAAAATCCATTCATCATATTTGGCGCACGCCAAATAGGGAGAGCGCCAAATGTGTACATAGAAACCCCCATCTCATAGTTCCATCTCTCTCTATGAACTAGATCCCATATTCTCTCTCTCCCCTTGCCTCTTCTCAAGCTCTTCATTCTTATAGATACATACTCTTCTTTGTCCCTCCCCTCTCTAGCTCTCACAATTCCCTTATTCTCCTATCCCTCGAGCTATCTCCCTCTTCATCCTTACACCCATCTAATTCCCTCTCTCACCTCTTTCCCTCAGTTTCTTCCTTACTCCCTCCTCTCTCTAGGTCCTAAGGGGTCATAGGACACCATATGACCCCTTGGGACACAATATGACCCCTAACAACACCTAAGGGGTCATATGGTGTCCTACGGGGTCATAAGACACCATATGACCTCTTAGGCTACCATAGGACCCATAACAACACCATATTCTATCCTAAGTGGTCATACGACACCATACAACTCATAACGACACCATATGGTGTCTTAAGGGGTCATAGGACACCATATGACCCCTTAGGTGTCGTTAGGGGTCATATTGTGTCCTAAGGGGTTATATGGTGTCCTATGACCCCTTATGACACCATATGATCCCTTAGTACACCATATGGTGTCAGTATGGTTCGTATAGTGTCCTATGACCCCTTAGGACACCATATGATCCCCTAGTACACCATATGGGGTCAGTATGGTCTTATCATGTGCGATGTTCCCTTAGGACACCATATGATCCCTTAGGACACCATACGACCCATAATGACAACATAAGGTGTCCTAAGGGGTCATATAGTGTCTTAAGGGGTCATAACACACCATATGACCCGTTAAGACATAATATGATCCCTAATGACACCTAAGGGGTCATATGGTGTCCTATAACCCCATAGGACACCATATGACCCCTTAGGACACCATATGACCAATAACAACACCATATTGTGTCCTAAGGGGTCATATGGTGTCCTAAGTATTCATAGGACACTATATGACCCCTTACGACACCATACAACACATAATGACACCATATTGTGTCCTAATAGGTCATATGGTGTCTTAAGGGGTCATAGGACACTAGATGACCCCTTAGGACACCATGTGACCCCTTAGAACACCATATAGTGTTGTTATGGGTCATATAGTGTCCTAATGGGTCATATCGTATCCTAACGGGTTATATAATGTCCTATAAACCCTTAGGATACCACATAACCCCTTACGTGTTGTTAGGGTTCACATTGTGTCTTAAGGGGCCATATGGTGTCCTATGACCCCTTAGGACACTATATCACCCCTTAGGACACAATATGGTGTCATTATGGGTCGTATGGTGTCCTAAGTGGTCATTAGGTCTCTTATGATCCCATAGGACACCATATGACCCATAATGACAACATAAGGTGTCCTAAGGGGTCATATTGTGTCTTAAGGGGTCATAAAACACCATATAACCCGATAAGACAATATGATCCCTAACGATACCTAAGGGGTCATATGGTGTCCTATGATCCCATAGGACACCATATGACCCCTTAGGACACCATATGACCCATAACGACACCATATGACCCATAACGACACCATATTGAGTCCTAAGGGGTCATAGGACACCATATGACCCCTTACGACACCATGTGACCCCTTAGAACACCATATAGTGTCGTTATGGGTCATATGGTGTCCTAAGGGGTCATATGGTGTCCTAACTAGTCATATAGTGTCCTATGACCCCTTAGGATACCATATAATCCCTTACATGTCTCTAGGGTTCAAATTGTGTCCTAAGGGGTCATATGGTGTCCAATGACCCCTTAGGACATTATATGACCCCTTAGAATACCATATGGTGTCATTATGTGTCGTATGGTGTCCTAAGGGGTCATATGGTATCTTAAGGGGTCATAACACACCATATGACCCATTAATACACAATATGATATATAAGGACACCTAAGGGGTCATATGGTGTCCTAAGGGGTCATAGGACACCATATGACCCCTTAGGACACCATACAACCCATAACGACACCATATTGTGTCCTAAGGGGTCGTATGGTGTCTTAAGGGGTCATAGGACACCATATGACCCCTTAGGACACCATACAACCCATAATGACACCATATTGTGTCCTAAGGGGTCGTATGGTGTCCTAAGGGGTCATAGAATACTATATAACCCCTTACGACACCATACGAACCATAACAACACTATATTGTGTCCTAAGGGGTCATATCATGTCCCAAGGGGTCCTAGGACACCAAATGACCCCTTAGGACACCATGTGACCCCTTAGAACACCATATAGTGTCATTATGGGTTATATGGTGTCCCAACGGGTCATATGGTGTCCTAATGGGTCATATAGTGTCCTATGACCCCTTAGGACACCATATAACCCCTTACATGTCATCGGGGCTCACATTGTGTGCTAAGGGGTCATATGTTGTCATATGAACCCTTAGGACACTATATGACCCCTTAGGACACCATATGGTGTCATTATGGGTCGCTTGGTGTCCTAAGGGGTCATATGGTGTCTTAAGGGGTCATAACACACCATATGACCCGTTAAGACACAATATGATCCGTAACGACACCTAAGGGGTCATATGGTGTCCGATGGCCCCATAGGACACCATATGACTCCTTAACACACCATACAACCCATAACAAGACCATATTGTGTCCTAAGGGGTCATATGGTGTCCTAAGGGGTCATAGGACACCATATGACCCCTTAGGACACCATATGACCCATAACAACACCATATTATGTCCTAAGGGGTCATATGGTGTTCTAAGGGGTCATAGGATACCATATGACCCCCTACAACACCATGTGACCCTTTAGAACACCATATAGTGTCATTATGGGTCATATAGTGTCCTAAGGGGTCATATGGTGTCCTAAGGGGTCATATAGTGTCCTATGACCCCTTAGGATACCATATGACCCCTTAGGACACCATATGGTGTCATTATGGGTCATATGTTGTCCTAAGGGGTCATATGATGTCTTAAGGGGTAATAACACACCATATGACTTGTTAAGACACAATATGATCTGTAACAACACCTAAGGAGTCATATGGTGTCCTATGACCCCATAAGCCACCATATAACCCCTTAGGACACCATTCGACCCATAACGACACCATATTGTGTCCTAAGGGGTCATAGGACACCATATGACCCCTTAGGACACCATACGACCCATAACGACACCATAATGTGTCCTAAGGGTTCATATGGTTTCCTAAGGGGTCATATAGTGTCCTATGACCCCTTAGGATACTATATAACCCCTTACGTGTCGTTAGGGTTCACATTGTGTCCTAAGGGGTCACATGGTGTCCTATGACCCCTTAGGAGACTATATGACCCCTTAGGACACCATATGGTGTCATTATGGGTCGTATGGTGTCCTAAGGGGTCATATGGTGTCTTAAGGGGTCATAACACACCATATGACCCGTTAAGACACAATATGATCCCTAATGACACCTAAGGGGTCCTATGGTCTCTTATGGCCACATAGGACACCATATGACCCCTTAGGACACCATACGACCCATAACGACACCTTATTGTGTCCTAAGGGGTTATATGGTGTCCTAAAGGGTCATAGGACACGATATGACCCCTTAGGACACCATATGACACATAACAACACCATATTATGTCCTAAGGGTTCACATTGTGTCCTAAGGGGTCATATGGTGTCGTATGACCCCTTGGGACACTATATGATCCCTTACGATACCATATGGTGTCATTATGGGTCGTATGGTGTCCTAAGGGGTCATATGGTGTCTTGAGGGGTCATAACACACCATGTGACCCGTTAAGACACAATATGATCCGTAACAACACCTAAAGGGTCATATGGTGTCCTATGGCCCCATTGGACACCATATGACCCCTTAGCACACCATAAGACACATAACAACACTATATTGTGTCCTAAGCGGTCATAGGACACCATATTACCCCTTAGGACACCATACGACCCATAACAAGACCATATTGTATCCTAAGGGGTCATAGGACACTATATGACCCGTTAGGACACCATATGACCCTAAGGGGTCATAGGACACTATATCATCCATTATGACACCATATGACCCCTTAGGACACCATATGACCCCTTAGGACACAATATGGTGTCGTTATGGGTCATATGGTGTCCTAAGGGGTCATATGGTGTCCTTTGACCCCTTAGAGCATAATAATGTGTCGTTATGGGTCGTATGGTGTCCTAAGGGGTCATATGGTGTCCTATGGGGCCATAGGGGATCATATGACCCCTTAGGTGTCATTAGGGATCATATTGTGTCTCAATAGGTCATATGGTGTGTTATGGCGCCTTAAGACACTATATGACCCATTAAGACACCATACAACCCATAACGACACCATATTGTGTCCTAAGGGGTCATATGGTGTTGTAAGGGGTCATATTATGTTATAACAGGTCATATAGTGTCCTATGACCCCTTAGGATACCATATAACCCTTTACGTGTCGTTAGGGTTCACATCATGTCCTAAGGGGTCATATTGTGTCCTATGACCCCTTAGGACATTATATGACCCCTTAGGACACCATATGGTGTCATTATGGGTCATATGGTGTCTTAAGGGGTCATATGGTGTCTTAAGGGGTCATAAATCACCATAGGACCCGTTAAGACACAATATGATCCCTAATGACACCTAAGGGGTCATATGGTCTCCTATGGCCCCATAGGACACCATATGACCCCTTAGGACACCATACAACCCATAACGACACCTTACTATGTTCTAAGGGGTCAAAGGACACCATATGACCCCTTAGAACACCATATGACCCATAACGACACCATATTGTGTCCTTATGACCCCCTACGACACCATGTGACCCCTTAGAACACCATATAGTGTCGTTGTGGGTCATATAGTGTCCTAAGGGGTCATATGGTGTCCTAATCGGTCATATAGTGTCCTATGACCCCTTAGGATACCATATAACCCCTTACATGTCATTAGGGTTCCCATTGTATCCTAAGGGGTCATATGGTGTCCTATGACCCCTTAGGACACCATATGGTGTCATTATGGGTCATATGGTGTCCTAAGGGGTCATATGATGGCTTAAGGGGTAATAACACACCATATGACTTGTTAAGACACAATATGATCCGTAATGACACCTAAGGGGTCATATGGTGTCCTATGGCCCCATAGGACACCATATGACCCCTTAGGACACCAAGCGACCCATAACGACATCATATTGTGTCCTAAGGGGTCATATGAATTCCTAAGGGGTCATAGGACAACATATGACCCCCTAGGACACCATACGACCCATAACGACACCATATTGTGTGCTAAGGGATCATATGGTGTCTTAAGGGTCATTTAATGTTATAACAGGTCATATAATGTCCTATGACCCCTTAGGATACCATATAACCCCTTACGTGTCATTAGGGTTCACATCGTGTCCTAAGGGGTCATATGGTTTCCTATGACCCCTTAGGACACTATCTGACCCCTTAGGACACCATATGGTGTCATTATGGGTCGTATGGTGTCTTAAGGGGTCATATGGTGTCTTAAGGGGTCATAAATCACCATAGGACCCGTTAAGACACAATATGATCCCTAATGACACCTAAGGGGTCATATGGTCTTCTATGGCCCCATAGGACACCATATGACCCCTTAGGACACCATACAACCCATAACAACACCTTACTGTGTTCTAAAGGGTCAGAGGACACCATATGACCCATAACGACACCAAATTGTGTCCTTATGAACCCCTACGACACCATGTGACCCCTTAGAACACCATATAGTGTCGTTGTGGGTCATATAGTGTCCTAAGGGTCATATGGTGTCCTAATGGGTCATATAGTGTCCTATGACCCGTTAGGATACCATATAACCCCTTACATGTCGTTAGGGTTCCCATTGTGTCCTAAGGGGTCATATGGTGTCCTATGACCCCTTTAAACACTATATGACCCCTTAGGACACCATATGGTGTCATTATGGGTCATATGGTGTCTTAAGGGGTCATATGATGTCTTAAGGGGTAATAACACACCATATGACTTGTTAAGACACAATATGATCCGTAACGACACCTAAGGGGTCATATGGTGTCCTATGGCCCCATAAGACACCATATGACCCCTTAGGTGACCATACGACCCATAACGACATCATATAGTGTCCCAAGGGGTCATATGAATTCCTAAGGGGTCATAGGACACCATATGACCCATTAGGACACCATACGACCCATAACGACACCATATTATGTCCTAAGGGATCATATGGTGTCCTAAGGGGTCATATAATGTCCTATGACCCCTTAGGATACCATATAACCCCTTAGGTGTTGTTAGGGTTCACATTGTGTCCTAAGGGGTGATATGGTGTCCTATGACCCCTTAGGACACCATATGGTGTCATTATGGGTCGTATTGTGTCTTAAGGGGTCATATGGTGTCTTATGGGGTCATAACACACCATATGACCCATTAAGACACAATATGATCCCTAATGACACCTAAGGGGTCATATGGTCTCCTATGGCCCCATAGGACACCATATGACCCCTTAGGACACCATACGACCCATAACGACACCTTATTGTGTTCTAAGGGGTCAGAGGACACCATATGACCCCTTAGGACACCATATGACCCATAACATCACCATATTGTGTCCTAATGGGTCATATGGTGTCCTAAGGGGTCATATGGTGTCCTAAAGGGTCATATAGTGTCCTATGACCATTTAGGATACCATTTAACTCCTTACATTTCATTAGGGTTCACATTGTGTCCTAAGGGGTCATATGGTGTCCTATTACCCCTTAGGACATTGTATGACCCCTTAGGATACCATATGGTGTCATTATGGGTCGTATGGTGTCCTAAGAGGTCATATGGTGTATTAAGGGTTCATAACACACCATATAACCTATTAAGACACAATATGATCCCTAACGACACCTAAGGGGTCATATGGTGTCCTATGGCCCCATAGGACACCATATGACCCCTTAGGACACCATACGACCCATAATGACACCTTATTATGTCCTAAGGGGTCATATGGTGTCCTATGACCCCTTAGGACACCATATGACCCCTTAAGACACCATACGACTCATAATGACACCATATTGTGTCCTAAGGGGTCATATGGTGCACTAAGGGGTCATACGACACCATATGACCCCATATGACACCATGTGAGCCCTTAGAACACCATATAGTCTCCTAAGGGGTCATATGGAGTCCTAAGGGGTCATAGGACCCATAACGACACCATATTGTGTCCTAAGGGGTCATATGGTGTCCTAAGGGGTCATAGGACACCATATGACCCCTTAGGCAACCATACTACCCATAACGACACTATATTGTGTCCTAAGGGGTCATACGGTGTGCTAAGGGGTCATAGGATACCATATGACCCCTTACAACACCATATGACCCATAACGACACCATATTGTGTCCTAAGGTGTCATATGGTGTCCTAAGGGGTCATATGGTGTCCTAACGGGTCATATAGTGTCCTATTACCCCTTAGGATACCATATAACCCCTTACATGTCATTAGGGTTCACATTGTGTCGTAAGGGGTCATATTGTGTCCTATGACCCCTTAGGACACTATATGACCACCTATGACCCCTTAGGCAACCATACTACCCATAACGACACTATATTGTTTCCTAAGGGGTCATAGGATACCATATGACCCCTTACAACACCATATGACCCATAACAACACCATATTGTGTCCTAAGGTGTCATATGGTGTCCTAAGGGGTCATATGGTGTCCTAACGGGTCATATAGTGTCCTATTACCCCTTAGGATACCATATAACCCCTTACATGTCGTTAGGGTTCACATTGTGTCGTAAGGGGTCATATTGTGTCCTATGACCCCTTAGGACACTATATGACCCCTTAGGACACCATATGGTGTCATTATGGGTTGTATGCTGTCCTAAAGGGTCATATGGTGTCTTAAGGGGTCACAGGACACCATATGACCCGTTAACACACAATATGATCCCTAACGACACCTAAGGGGTCATATGGTGTCCTATGACCCCATAGGATACCATATGACCCATTAGAACATCATATGACCCACAATGACACCATATTGTGTCCTAAGGGGTCATATGGTGTCCTAAGGGGTCATAGGACACCATATGACCCCTTAGGAAACCATACGACCCATAACAACACCATATTGTGTCCTAAGGGGTCATATGGTGTCCTAAGGGGTGATGGGATAACATATGACCCCCTACGACACCATGTGACCCCTTAGAAAACCATATAGTGTCGTTACGGGTCATATCATGTCCTAAGGGGTCATATGGTGTCCTAACGGGTCATATAGTGTCATATGACCCCTTAGGATACCATTTAACCCCTTACGTGTTGTTAGGGTTCCTATTGTGTCCTAAGGGGTCATATGGTATGACCCCTTAGGACACTATATGACCCCTTAGGACACCATATGGTGTCATTATGGGTCATATGGTGTCTTAAGGGGTCATATGATGTCTTAAGGGGTAATAACATACCATATGACTTGTTAACACACAATATGATCCGTAACGACACCTAAGGGGTCATATGGTGTCCTCTGGCCCCATAGAACACCATATGACCCCTTAGGACACCATACGACCCATAACGACCTCATATTGTGTCCTAAGGGGTCATATGAATTCTCAAGGGATCATAGGACACCATATGACCCCTTAGAAGACCATACAACCCATAATAACACCATATTGTGTCCTAAGGGGTCATATGGTGTCCTAAGGGGTCATATAATGTTATAACGGGTCATATAGTGTCCTATGACCCCTTAGGATACCATATAACCCCTTACATGTCGTTAGGGTTCACATTGTGTCCTAAGGGGTGATATGGTGTCCTATGACCCATTAGGACACCATATGGTGTCATTATGGGTCGTATTGTGTCTTAAGGGGTCATATGGTGTCTTATGGGGTCATAACACACCATATGACCCATTAAGACACAATATGATCCCTAATGACACCTAAGGGGTCATATGGTCTCCTATGGCCCCATAGGACACCATATGACCCCTTAGGACACCATACGACCCATAACGACACCTTATTGTGTTCTAAGGGGTCAGAGGACACCATATGACCCCTTAGGACACCATATGACCCATAACGACACCATATTGTGTCCTAAGGGGTCATATGGTGTCCTAACAGGTCATATAGTGTCCTATGACCCCTTAGGATACCATTTAACCCCTTACGTGTTGTTAGGGTTCACATTGTGTCCTAAGGGGTCATATGGTGTCCTGTTACCCCTTAGGACACTATATGACCCCTTAGGACACCATATGGTGTCATTATGGGTCGTATGGTGTCCTAAGGGGTCATATGGTGTCTTAAGGGGTCATAACACACCATATAACCTGTTAAGACACAATATGATCCCCAACGACACCTAAAGGGTCATATGGTATCCTATGGCCCCATAGGACACCATATGACCCCTTAGGACACCATACGACCCATAACGACACCTTATTATGTCCTAAGCGGTCATATGGTGTCCTATGACCCATGAGGACATCATATGACCCCTTACAACACCATATGACCCATAATGACACCATATTGTGTCCTAAGGGGTCATATGGTGCGCTAAGGGGTCATACGACACCATATGACCCCATACGACACCATTTGAGCCCTTAGAAAACCATATAGTGTCCTAAGGGGTCATATGGTGTCTTAAGGGGTCATAGGACCCATAACACCACCATATTGTGTCCTAAGGGGTCATAGGACACCATACGACCCATAATGACACCATATTGTGTCCTAAGGGTTCATATGGTGTGCTAAGTGGTCATAGGATACCATACGACCCCTTACAACACCATATGACCCATAATGACACCATATTGTGTCCTAAGGTGACATATGGTGTCGTAAGGGGTCGAATCTTGTCCTAACAGGTCGTATAGTGTCCTATGACCCCTTAGGATAACCCCTTACGTGTTGTTAGGGTTCAAATTGTGTCGTAAGGGGTCATATGGTGTCCTATGACCCCTTAGGACACCATATGGTGTCATTATGGGTCGTATGGTGTCCTAACGGGTCATATGGTGTCTTAAGGGGTGATAATACACCATATGACCTGTTAAGACACAATATGATCCCTAACGATACCTAAGGGGTCATATGGTGTCCTATGGCCCCATAGGATACCATATGACCGCTTAGAACATCATACGACCCATAATGACACCATATTGTGTCCTAAGGGGTCATAGGACACCATACGACCCATAACAACACCATATTGTGTCGTAAGGGGTCATAGGATACCATATGACCCCTTAGGACACCATACGACCCATAAAGACACAATATGGTGTCCTAAGGGGTCATATAGTGTCCTAAAGGGTCATAAGACACCATATGACCCCTTAGGATACATTGTGAACCCTAACGACACGTAAGGGGTTATATGATATCCTAAGGGGTCATAAGACACTATACGACCTGTTACGACACCATATGAGCCCGTAGGATGCCACATGACCCCTTAGGGAACAATATGGTGTCGTTATGGGTCGTATGGTGTCCTAAGGGGTCATATGGTGTCCTAACGAGTCATTTATTTTCCTATGACCCCTTCGGATACTATATGACACCTTACGACACCATGTGACCCCTTAGAAAACCATATAGTGTCGTTATGGGTCATATGGTGTCCTAAGGGGTCATAGGACACCATATGTGTTGGTATTTTGGTATGGTTTTGTCAGTGATGTCAACACCTACTAAATTCACCTACCTTGGAGATCTAGCAACATTCACCGGCAAACAGTAAACTGGGCAATAGTTACCAGTATATGGTTAACCAGCAGGATATAATGTTCACCGGTACCTGCAATGACATGGAAGACACTTGGCAATGTCGAAGACATCATGTGGACACTTTATTTTGAAGTAATAATCATTGGTATATTCTTATTTCAATATTTGCTTTTACTGGCAAATAGGTCCAGGTTATCTAGGGTTACACCAACAGGCTTATCTTTTTCAGATTAGCATGGCACGCTATGGAGATGATTTATTATTGTTGTAAATGCATTAAGCCAACATGTTCAATCGGTTATTGCATCGGATATTGTATTGTTTGTAAAATGTTTTTATTGTAATATCTTGTAGAGCCAACCTACTAAAATTGGTCTTAGGGTATGGTATAAATGTAAGATCTTATTTGTAAGATCAAGTGTGGAATGCGAAAAAAGATTTAAGGAAGGGTATATGCGAGATCAAGCAGGGATATACACGAAGATATCATTTGAAGGTGAAGTTAGGTTTTTGTAGAAGCATATCAGCATTACACTGGTATTGAATCCAGCATATGAAGATGCTATTTTGTGTAGTACATTCTCATTGGATTTAACCATCCAACTGTAGTCAGTGTGACTCCCATTTGTGATTGAGTAGTGAGCTCTAGGCTGTTGGCCTTTCTACATGTGCAGACCCCTCTTTGTACACTTACTATCTGCAGTAGTATCATCTGATTGTGGGTAAGGTTTCCCATTGTGGTTTTTCCCCTTACAGGGTTTCCACGTACAAATATTGGTGTCATGTGTTGTTGATGACTTTGTGCTTAGGTTTTATGTGTTAATTCTTACCGGTATAGCAATTTTCTGTTAACACTGTTTACCGGCATACTTAACTGTCTTACCGGTATTAAGCATTAAGTTGGTAAATAAGATTTTGGTTTGAATTTATTTGACAACTAATTCACCCCCCCTCTCAGTTGTCTCCGGGACCTACAATTGGTATCAGAGCCTAGTCCTCTTTTTGTAGAAGTTTAACAACTTGAGGAGATCCAATGTCTACTAATTATTTTAGAAAGGATAGTCCTAAACTTGATGGAACCAACTATGGGATATGGAAAATTAGAATGGAGACACATCTGAATTGGATTGGTAAAGACATCTAGGAAGTTACTAAGAATGGTTATATTGCTGTTGTAGCTGGTCAGACTACTCCCATTACTTTAGCTAAAGATGAAGAAAATGATTGCAAAGGAAGAGAAGCACTTTTGAGCACATTATCAGATCAACAAATCATGGGATTATCAGATAGATCCATTGCAAAAGCTATTTGGGATCATTTGGAAACACTGAATGAAGGGGATTCCACAGTCAAAATTGCAAAACTTGAAAGCTTCCGAGTCAAGTATGAACATCTGAAAATGGAAGAAGATGAAAGGATTTCTGCTTTTATGGAAAGAGTAAATGAAATTGTTTTGGGTATCAAATGTTGTGGAGGAACCTTGAGTGAAGATGAGATTGTTTCAAAAATATTAAGGGGTTTGCCACTGGCATATAAAATGAAGGTTACTACTATAAATGAGTAGAGAACAATGCCTAATACATTAGTAACTAGGGATACATTGATTGGAAAACTTTCAGCTTTTGAAATTGAGGAATTTGGTCCTGTTACTACTATAAAAACTGATTTGGCCTTCAAAGCATCAACATCATCTGGTCCATCTTTTGGCAAATCAGACTGGAGAGCCTTTTATGCAAGAGAACTTGAAGAAACTAGGAAGGAGAATGAAGAGCTTGAAGAACTTGAAGCACTATTTGCAAGAAAAATGCCAAAAGGTCCAATTGGAAGTAAGTATGAAGGTAAAGCACCCTTTAAATGTTTCAACTGCAACAAGATTGGTCATATGGCTTCAAGATGCCCTGATAGACATGCTAGACTAAGAGAAGAAGGTAGAAAGACATACAAACCTAATCCTGAATAACAGAGATATAGATTTAAGAAAAACAAAGATAAATCTTGTTACATTGCTGATGAAGGTGTGACTGATGATTCTGATGAGGATCCAGCAGACAACGGATGGGTCTTTGTTGCTATAAGATCAACCGGTACATATTGCTCAACTGGTAAAACAAGCCCTAGCAACTAAAGTTGAATCAAAGGATGAATGGATTATTAACTCAGGATGCTCACATCACATGACTGGAGACAAAGGTAAATTCTTGAACTTTCAAGAATACAATGGAGGTTTAGTGAGTTTTGGAGATGACAAAGCCTGTTCAATCAAAGGTAAGGGTTCAATATCTCTTGATGGTAAACATAACACTGACAATGTCTACTATGTTGAAGGTTTAAAACATAATCTTTGAAGTGTTGGTCAATTAGTTGAGAAAGGTTTTCAGTTACAATTTAAAAATGGAAAATGCAAAATCATGAATAGAACTGGTTTGGAAATTGCAACCGGTAATCAGACTAGAGGTAATATCTTTCATTTGAATAACAATGAAAAGGCATGCTTAATTGCACATATAGATGAAAGTTGGCTATGGCATAAAAGACTATGTCATGTAAAGTTTGATTGCATGGTAAAAATCAGTACTTCTAAGGCAGTTAGAGATCTACCTAAAATTGTGAAACCTCAAAATACAATTTGCAAGGAATGTCAATTTGGAAAACAAGTTGGAGCTAGTTTCAAAAGTATTCCAGAAAAATACAATAATGCTCTTGATTTAATTCACACTGATTTATGTGGTCCAGCTAGAACTAAAAGTTTACAAGGTGTTAGATATTTCATGCTAATTATTGATGATTATTCTAGAATGTGTTGGGTTACTTTTCTCAGAGAAAAATCAGAAGCACTTGGGAAGTTCAAGCTATTCAAAGCAATGGTTGAAAATGAAACAGGTAAGAAAATTAAATGTTTAAGATCAGATCAAGGAGGAGAATTCACATCTAAAGATTTTAATACATTCTATGAAGTAAATGGAATCAAAAGACAGTTATCAGCACCTCAGACACCACAACAGAATGGAGTTGTTGAAAGGAAAAATAGAACTATTTTGGATGCAGCAAGAAGTATGTTATCAGAAGCAAATCTACCACATGTGTACTGGAGAGAGGCAGTAAGCACTGTTATCTATACATTCAACAAAGTTCACATCAAAGGTGAAACCGGTAAGACCCCTCATGAACTATGGTTTGGTAATACTCCTACTCTTAAGTATTTCAGAATTTTTGGAAGTAAATGTTATATTAGAAGAGATGAGTATATTGGCAAGTTTGATCCTAGAAGTGATGAAGGAATATTTCTTGGTTATTCATCTAAGAGTAAAGCATATAGATGTTTTAATAAAAGATTACAAAAAATTGTTGAGAGTACAAATGTAAAGATTGATGAACAATTCAGAGGAACTTCAAGGTATATAGACTCTGAACCGGTAACAGAAATTATGACAAATGAACCTACAATAAATCCACCAGTACAGAATGATGATCCAGTTACTCTGGTATCATTAGAGGATTCCACAGTAATTGAAGAACAAAAACAGACTAAGACACCCCGGTATGTAAGACTGAATCATTCTAAAGATCAGATAATTGGAAGCAAATTTAAAGGAGTCATGACAAGAGGAAGATTGGCAAATGAAGAGGTATGTCTTATTTCTCAAATTGAACCATTATCTATCAATGAGGCATGTGAAGATAAATTTTGGATTAAAGCTATGGAAGAAGAATTAGGACAAATTGAGAAAAATAATACTTGGACATTAGTTCCCCGGCCTAAAAATAAAAATGTAATTGGAACCAGATGGGTATTTAGAAACAAACTCAATGAAGATGGTAAAGTTGTCAGAAATAAAGCAAGACTAGTGTGTAAGGGATATTCTTAGAAAGAAGGAGTTGATTACAATGAAACCTTTGCACCGGTAGCCAGAATTGAGGCAGTTAGATTATTCTTGGCCTTTGCAGCTCACAAGGATTACAAAGTTTATCAAATGGATATTAAATGTGCATTCTTGAATGGAGATCTTGAAGAGGAAGTCTATATTGAACAACCTGATGGATTTTCTTTGACAAATGACAATGATATGGTTTGCATATTAAGAAAAGCTCTGTATGGATTAAAAGAAGCTCCAAGAGCTTGGTATGCAAGATTGGATAAGTATCTTTTAAAGATTGGTTTTACTAAAGGAAATGTAGATAGCAATTTATATTACAAAGTAACTAATGATGACATCTTAATTATGGAAGTATTTGTTGATGATATAATCTTTGGAGGAGAAGATGGATTATGCAAATAATTTTCTCTTGAAATGCAGCATGAATTTGAAATGTCTATGATTGGAGAAATAAAATTCTTTTTAGGATTGCAGATTTTACAAACTGATAAAGGCATATTTTTGAGTCAATCTAAGTACTTGAAAGAACTACTTAAGAAATTTGGGATGGAAAACTCTAAACCGGTAAGCACACCTATGACTAAAAATGACAAATTATCTCAAAGGGATGAATTTACACCTGTCAATCCAACTAGATACAAATCTATGATAGGAGGTTTACTGTATTTGACACAAACCAGACCTGATATTATGAATGCAGTACGTATAGTTTCTAAATTTCAGAGTAATCCTAGGGAAAATCATGAATCAGTAGTAAAAAGGATTTTCCAGTACTTACAAGGCATAGCAAATCTTGGATTATGGTATCCTAAAGATGAAAATTTTGATCTATATGCATACATGGATGCAAATTGGGCAGGAGATGTGGATGATAGAAAAAGCACCACTGGAGGAGCATTCTTTCTTGGAAAGAGATTAGTTTCTTGGTTAAGTAAGAAACAGAGTTGTACATCTTTATCAACAGCAGAATCAGAATATGTTGCAGCAGCAACAAACTGTACATAGGTACTTTGGCTTAAGCAAATGTTGAAAGACATAAAGGTAAAATGCAAGGAACCTATTACTATATATTATGATAACGCTGCAGCAATTGATATATCTAAGAATCCAGTATTACATTCTAAAACAAAACATGTTTCTATCAAACTAAATTTTCTAAGGGAAAAAGTTGAAGAAAAGGAGATAAAACTGGTTTATGTGAATACTAAAGAACAACTTGCAGATATTTTCACAAAACCTTTGCCTAAGGAAACTTTTGAGTATCTCAGAGATCAGCTCGGAGTCTTACCTCCACTGGTAGAGACTTAGACAGTTGATGATTGTCATCAACCAACAGAATTAAATGGACAAATCTTTTATTCCAGTATTTGATGAGGAAGCTACTTCTCAGGGGGAGTAGTTGGTATATTGACTTGGTTGGTATTTTGTATGAACTTGACTTTTTGTGACTTTGGCATTTGATGTGAAAGGGGGAGAGATATATGGAAAAACATTAGGGAAAGATATATGGAAAAATGCATTATCTTTTTGAGGAGAGATTGGTATTGAAAATAAATCTTTGAATCAACACATGTTACTCCCAGGGGGAGAAATGGAGATTGTTGGTTTTTGTACTTGGCATTTCTGTTTTGGCACTTTGATGGTTTTTCCATTTTGTGTTGCCATCAATGCCAAAGGGGGAGATTGTTGGTATTTTGGTATGGTTTTGTCACTGATGTCAACACCTGCTAAATTCACCTACCTTGGAGATCCAGCAACATTCACCGACAAATAGTAAATTGTGCAATAGTTACCAGTATATGGTTAACCGGCAAGATATAATGTTCACCGGTACCTGCAATGACATGGAAGACACTTGGCAATGTCGAAGACATCATGTGGACACTTTATTTTGAAGTAATAATCATTGGTATATTCTTATTTCAATATTTTCTTTTACTGGCAGAAAGGTCTAGGTTATCTAGGGTTACACCGGCAGGCTTATCTTTTTCAGATCAACATGGCATGCTATGGAGATGATTTATTATTGTTGTAAATGCATTAAGCTGACATGTTCAATCGGTTATTGCATCGAATATTGTATTGTTTGTAAAATGTTTTTATTGTAATATCTTGTAGAGCCGACCTACTAAAATTGGTCTTAGGGTATGGTATAAATGTAAGATCTTATTTGTAAGATCAAGTGTGGATTGCGAAAAAAGATTTAAGGAAGGGTATATGCGAGATCAAGCAAGGATATACACGAAGACATCATTTGAAGGTGAAGTTAGGTTTTTGTAGAAGCATATCAGCATTACACTGGTACTGAATCCAGCATATGAAGATGCTATTTTGTGCAGTACATTCTCATTGGATTTAACCATCCTACTATAGTCAATGTGACTCCCATTTGTGATTGAGCAGTGAGCTCTAGGCTGTTGGCCTTTCTGCATGTGCAGACCCCTCTTTGTACACTTACTATCTGCAGTAGTATCATCTGATTATGGGTAAGGTTTCCCACCATGGTTTTTCCCCTTATAGGGTTTCCACATACAAATATTGGTGTCATGTGTTGTGGATGACTTTGTTCTTATGTTTTATGTATTAATTCTTACCAGTATAGCAATTTTCTGTTAACGCTGTTTACCGGCATACTTAACTGTCTTACCAGTATTAAGCATTAAGTTGGTAAATAAGATTTTGGTTTGAATTTATTTGACAACTGATTCACACCCCCCTCTCAGTTGTCTCCGGGACCTACAATATTACCCTTAGGACACCATGTGACCCCTTAGAACACCCTATAGTGTTGTTATGGGTCATATGGTGTCTTAAGGGGTCATATGGTCTCCTAACAGGTCATATAGTGTCCTATGACCCCTTAGGATACCATGTAACCCCTTACATGTTGTTAGGGTTCACATTGTGTCCTAAGGGGTCATATGGTGTCCTAAGGGGTCATAGAACACCATATGATCCCTTAGGACACCATACGACCCATAACAACCTCATATGGTTTAGCATATTGGGTTTTAGGACCTATGGTTATTGTATAGGGTCGAGGATTTGATATTTGGTCATACGATCTAGGGTATTTGTTATAGGTTTGAAATGGTTTAATTTTTATGGTTGTGGCTATCAAACTATAGTGTATAGAGTATAGATTATAGGGTATAAAGTATAAATTTATTAAAGGTTAAAAAATTTCAATGGAAGTCATTTGGTGCTAGCCAAATGAGTTGCACTAAAAAATGGTTATATGGGACCCTTGATCCATTGATCCAAGCCCACATTCTCTCATAAGGCGTGCACCTTATAAGGCGTGCACCCTATAGTGCATGCGCCTTATGAGCATTTTTCTTTTTTTTTTAAGTTTGGCACCTTTTTGGTACCACAACTTCATGCATATACCTGTAACTTTTTTGAGCCAAAATTTTGAGGCTTTTAGTAAGTTTAAAGCATTTAAATCTCTTGTTGAGAAACATACCGGGAAGAATCTAAAATGTTTGAGATCTGACTGGGGAGGTGATTTTACTTCTGATGAGTTTGTGAAGTTCTGTGATGAACGGGGAATTAAGAGGCAAGTGTCAGCCCCTAGAACTCCACAACAAAATGGGATAGCAGAGAGAATGAATAGAATAGTTGTTGAAGCAGCTAGAACCATGTTGATTCAAGATGAAGTACCAAAGATGTTTTGGAGAGAAGCAGTCAGCACTATTGTCTATACTTTGAATTGGGTACTTGTCAAAAAAGGTAATAACAAAAAACCTTATGAATTATGGCATTGAAAGACTCCTAGTGTGAGCTATTTCAAAATGTTTGGGAGTAAATGTTATATTAAGAGAGATGATTACACTAAAAAATTTGATGCTAAGTGTGATGAAGGAATCTTTCTTGGTTACTCTACAAAGAGTAAGGCATTTCAATGTTATAGTAAGAGAAATAAGAAGATGATTGAGAGTGCTAATGTGAAGATAGATGAACTCCTCAAGAAATATGGTGAGTCCAATAGATCTTAGCCTGAGAAAGATGAAGAAAGACTTGTGTTCATAGCACCGAAAGTGCAGAAGGCTGATGAGCAAAATGTTGCAGAAATAGGTGCTCAACCGGTAAATGCAGAGAGTGATGAAGAAGGAAGCACGGCACCAGAACCGGTTATTCCAAGGTACATCAGGTTAAATCACTCAGAAGAGTAAATAATTGGAGATAAACATGCTAGAGTACAAACAAGGAGAAAAATCAGAGAAAATTATTATCTGATTTCTACTATTAAGCCAAGAACAGTAAGAGAGGCATTAAAGGATGATGATTGGATTAGTGCAATGAATGAGGAGTTAGATTAGATAGAGAAGAACAAGACATGGACACTTGTTCCTAGACCGGAAGACAAGAATGTGATTGGAACCAAATGGGTTTTTAGAAACAAGTTAAATAAAGAAGGAAAGGTTGTGAGAAATAAAGCAAGATTGGTTTGTAAAGGCTATGCACAAGAAGAAGGAGAAGATTATGGTGAAACCTTTGCACCTGTGGAGAGATTGGAAGGAGTAAGAATGCTACTTTCTTATGCTACATTTGAAGGATTTAAAGTCTATTAGATGGATGTTAAATCAGCTTTTCTCAATGGCATCCTTGAAGAAGAAGTATATATAGAACAACCAAATGGATTTTCTTTGGCTAAAGACAAAGATATGGTTTGCAAACTAAATAAGGCACTACATGGATTGAAGCAAGCACTGAGAGAATAGTTTTAAAGGTTGCATGCACACCTGACCAAGATAGGATTCTAGCGTACCAGTGAGGACAGTGATATATATCTAAAGACTGATGGAGAGAAAGTATTGATAGCTAAAGTATTTGTGGATGACATTATCTTTGGTGGTGATGGTGACTTATGCATGGATTTTGCTGAGGAGATGAAAAAGGAATTTGAGATGTCTCTTATTCGAGAGATTAAATTTTTTATTGGGTGTTCGGGTCCTACAGTTGGATGGTGGGATTTTTATTTGTCAGAGTAAGTATGTCAAAGAGGTGTTGAAAAAATTTGGCATGGAAGATTGTAAACCAGTTGGTACTCCGATTGTGACAAGTTGCAAGTTGTCTAAGGAAGATGACTCACCATCTATGGATGAGAAAGAATATAGGTCTATGATTGGTAAATTGCATTATGTTGTTGGATTGGTTGCTAGATTTCAAAAGGATCCCAAGGAGACTCACTTGGTAGCGGTGAAAAGGAAATTCTGGTACCTGAAAGGCACAGTAGATTATGGTTTGTGGTATCCTTATAAAGGAAATTTCTCTTTGGATGTGTTTATTGATGCAGATTGGGCAGGCAATGTAGATGACCAAAAAAGCACTACCAGTGGAGCTTTTCTTCTTGGAGGCAGATTGGTTGCTTGGACAAGTAAGAAGCAAACTTATGTTTCTCAGTCAACAGCAGAAGCAGAGTATGTTGTAGCATCAATGAATTGCACGTAGGCAATTTGGATGAGACATGTGCTTGAAGGTTTCAGATTTGATATGTTTGAACCGGTAACTATTTACTATGATAATTCTAGTGCAATCAATATTTCAAAAAATCACATGTTACATGCAAGAACAAAGCACATAGAATTGAAATATCATTTTCTAAGGGAAAGAGTACAGGAAAAATAAGCTCGCATGGAGTATGACAAGCAAAGAGAAGCTAGCAAATATTTTCACAGAACCATTGCCAAAGACAATTAGGGGTTAGATCCCTACTAAGACAAAACTAGAATGTTGGATGCATCAATCTAGTGGGCTTCATGACTATTTTTCACTTTGGATTGATGAGATGCAGGATACTCCACAGGGGGAGCAACTTAGATGTGTATGCAGGCATGTTGATGACAACAACTGGAACAGACTTAATGATTTGTGATGCATATGCACCTTTGGAATTGTTGTCAAAGGGGGAGAAGAAATATATTGCGAGAAGAAATATGATTAAGAGAAGACATATGATTAGTTGGAGTAGATATAATGTAACCAGCAGATGAGCTGCAACAGAGAAGAGGAGAGTTGCAGAGAAGGTCCAAAACAAAGCATAACAGTATGAGTTGAGTATGTTGATATTTAGTGTTGTCATCAATGCCAGAGGGGGAGATTGTTGGCATGTTTGGCATAACTGATGAAGATGAGATGATGGTGGATGACTGTACCGGTAGAGGAAGATGAAGTGATCAGTTATTTATATTGTCATTGATGTCAACCAGGCTCAACCGATGCTCAATGATGTTTACAGTTGGTTTCTGGTGATTGACTTGTTGGCTAAGTGATTTGGTCTACTGGAGTAAGAGTTTTGCAGTTTGACAGAGTTTACTGGCAAGACTGCGAATTAGGACCTTAATCGGTAAAGAAGATAAGTTTTGATGGAATTGGGTGATTGGCGATGTTTGGTGACTTGTGGTTTGATACATAAGCTTTTATGATGGATTTGACTATGTGACCAGAATTGCATCCTATGTTGATTACTATAAGGCATGTTTTAAATTTCTGATGAAAGTTTTGCCTGGGTTTAAGTAGGGTTTAAGGACTGGTAAAGAATTCTCTTAATCGGTAATGATTTTTGGTTTGGCGGTGATCTACATCAAGTTCACGTGTTGATGATAACGTGGCACAACCGTGTGATGAGTTTGAAAGTTATTTTGGCGCATTTAGAGAACGAGTTTCTTGGGAATGTGCAAAGTGCTTAGCACAATGTGCTAAGGGTTTGACTTTGTACCAGATCAACTTGCTATGACGATTTATGATCATTCAATGGCTGATATTGATTTGTAATTGATTGTAATGATCCCTATGATGATCTATAATGAGTTGTAAATATCTGTGATGATTTATGTAGTAAGTCTTAGGGTGTTGATGACAACCTATTTGTAAAATTTATTTACGTCGACAAAGTTGATGTTTTAGTGTGTCGGTGATTTTGAGAAGTGTGAGAAGCTGAACCAGTGTGTGTGAGAAGATCTTCTAGATAGATGTAGACTAAGAACTTAATTGGATCTAATCAAGAAAGCAGTAGAGTGTTGTACATAGATCATTCATTATTGTTCTCTAACAATTACAGAAGCTAAAATCCCTCAACCGGGTAGGTCCTAATAGTCCTCACATTGTAAAATCCCCTAATAGGGTGACTCAAAATCTGAGTTCTAAATCCTCTTGCGAGGTTGATCCTAATAGATCAAATCTTCTAACAGGGCTGAGGTAAATCCCTTAACCGGGTAACTCATAACAAGGTCTTCTCCTAAAAGGGCATCATTGTAAGCTTCTAACCGGGCTTGGCTCCTAACAGGGCGCATTTTGAAAGAGTGCAAAATATTTGTGGGTACCAATTCCCGCCATGGTTTTTCCCTATTTAGGGTTCCACATGAAAAACATGGTGTTCATGTGTGGTATTATTTTCTTGTGATGTCATGTTTTATTTCTGATAACCGATAAAGATAGTTTATGCTTGTTTATCAAAGATCTTAAAGTGATTACTGGTATTGATGATTATATGATTCATGAAACATTCTAATTAGTTAATAAGTTGGTAATTATGTTTGTTGATCTGATATTGTTTTGATGACTGATCTGATAAATAAGTTTACATAAGAGGAAATGATTGTCTAGATCTGATAAGGAAAATTGTTATGAAGATTTGGTTTGAGTATTGAATGTTTTCAGATCTGAGATAAGTTTATTTTGGTGTTGAAAGTTTCATTTTTTGTTAATACTGATTCACCCCCCTCTCAGTATTAACCGAATCCTCTAAGTTTATCAATGTCTTGTGCATCTTTGTCTACTCCCTCTATTTTGCAGTTGTTCTTACATCAGAGTTTTCCTAGGGTCCTTTAGCCTACTACGGCTAATAGGAGACTTATTTCTCCTATCCAACCCAAACGCAAGTTTGAGCAAGGCCTTGTCCCAATGTTTTGACAGCAGAAATCCTCACAAGTATGTTCCTTGTCCCTTTCTCTATTGGTTTTAGTGTCTAATGCTTTTCCTATTTCTGTGTGTGGTTGAGAAGGCTCTTCCTTCTCCTAAGTTTGTCACTACCCCTCTTCTGGAGGCCGTCAATTCTATTCTTTTTTCATCTCCTCTGATTGAGTCACTTGCTTCCTCCACGAAGGCTTGCTTGTTTGGCTCCTTGGAAGACATCGTATCATTGTCTATGATCTTTTCGCAACATTTACCCATTCCTCCTCTGATCTTGTGGACGTAGACGTTGAATTTGTTTCCCTCATTGTTGGAGAGGTTCCTGATGATGCTCTTGTGGTAGTCCCTCTTTGAGCTTGTCCTCCTTCTCCCTATGATCTATATTGGGAGGACAGTGATCTCCTAAGTAATAACCTTTAGGATATGTATCTTTTATCTCCATCTTTTTGCATGTAAGTTTGATTGGGTTTCCCCATGCTTTCTTTATATGTTCATTCCCTCTCAAAGGACCCAGGTTATTCCATAGGTGCTTGGTTATGGGAGATTTTTCTGTTATGGACCTTCTTCTATTTGTCTCTCTACTTACTCTATATGTTGTATCTTGCTTTACAATATTCACGAATGATGCAAAGCATTGGGGGCATCTTTTACCTTCTTCCATGTTGACCCAAATTTTTATTTAATCTTTCTCTTCATGTGCCCTTCTTCAAATCCAAGAACTTTGGCACTATGATGATATACCCACCTCAGAACTATATTACATTTTTTTTCTCACTGCTATGGGTTCTAACACCAAACTATCAGATCCCCTATCCCCTTGCATGAAGATGAATCTATCATTGATGTTGTGGACATTTATGTGTCACCAGCTAATGATGGAATTCCATGAAAAAATCTTGCTATATTGACATGCCACAACCGCTCTTCTCCTTAAAATAACATGTCTTTCATGCATATCATTCTAAGGGAGGGTCATCCTATTTGCATTTATGCATGATCTGCATTTGTTATTTAGGCTTTTGCATTTATGTTTCTTGTCGATCGTTATTTCATGATTACCTAGATGGGGGCCAAACCACTTGATCTTTTTTTTGCCTACATGGGGGCCAAACCATTTGATTTATTTCCTTTGTTTGCCTTTATCGGGCCCAATCTACTACTTATCAAATCTACCTTTGATCGCCCAATTGCATGGCTACCTAGTGTATCACTACCCATGCCAGCAAAATCTCGCACTATTGTATGGTTATCCATATCGGCATGATCTCACAAACATCATCACCCTATCATATGGCTATCTAGCATAACGCACTTTTCTATCCATACCGATGCATCTCATATCTTATATCATATCACGAAGGCCACTTATCTTGCATCTTTTTGTAATAAGGGGCTTTCCTCCAAGAGAGGTTCATTTTTGTTATACTATCTTATCTATCATCCATCTTAATCTATCCTTTATCTTATCATCCGACATTTAGTCTGCAGCTAGTGTGTTTTTGATGTATCGGTTACCAATATCTATTTCAAAATTCAGCTTCATCTATTTCTATGGGGGATTCATTTACTAGGAGGAAGTTCAAACCTTAGAACATTTCCTAGAGTTTCAATTTTAGGGAGGAACTTGTAACTTTCAAATTTTTCCTTTGGATTGTTGAGTTTCAAGAGAAACTTTGAAACTTGGATTTATAATGGTTGGGCTTAAATTTTGAGATGAAATAGGAAATTATAATGTATAGAAGACTATTAGATTTTGAGTCTCAAGATGAAACAATAACTTGGAACCTAAGGTTCCAAGTCTTGTGGAAATTTTAAAATCTATTTAGTACTATGAAGGTTGGAAAAAATGATGAAATTATAATCGGAACCTCAGGTTCCAAATTCCAATCAAGGTACAAATTTTAGAAAGGGGTAAAACAAAAAACACATTTTTGGGTGTGGATTCTAGATGGAAAGTATAACATAAAGTCATATTTCTTGTTGGAACTTAAGGTCTAAAAGGGAACCAATGCAAAAATATTTCAAGGAGAAATTAGGGTGTGTAATAGAACACAAACTTGAAACCTTAGGTTCAAATTCCTCAAAGGCTCCTTAAATCTATGAGGAATTGTAAGTTAGGGTGGGAATAGAGGGAAAATAAAATCTTGGAATAGTAAACTAAAGCTTAAGCCCAAACTAAACTCATTGAAGAAGCAGTGGCATGATAATTTTGATTTCCTTTAGGATATCTACAAAGATATTTTTCTAGTAAGACAAGTTTGACTTGAGGACAAGTCAAAGTTTTGAAGAGGGGGTAATGTTGGTAGGAAAATGGACACAAATATAGATCCAATACTTTGTCGCATCTCATCATATTGTGTCTCTAGAATATGAGCTTTAGAAAATAGGAAATAAACTAGGAAAACTACCTAAGGATTACATCTCATATGCTAGATTAAAATATATTGTAAGATCCATTCACCAGTATAACGAAGAATGTAACAACAAAGAATATAGATAAGATGTCGATTAAGAATGATACCTAAAGGATTATATATATAAATATAAGGAGTTATAAGGATATGCAATACAAACCAATTGATATGAATAAACATAAAGAAATTTGAAGCCTCGTGGGTATGTATTATTCATGTTCTAATTCGTATAAGAACTAACCTTCCATCTAGCTTCAATTCCTTATTGCCTTAATAGGACTAAGTTGAGGTTAAAGACTAAAACATTAAAAATCCTTAGGGTACATTTGAAACTCTAGTTTGCATCCCTCAAATTTATTGCTAATACTTCCTATAGACATATAAAAATGACTATATTCCCAAATGAATATTGTATGTTCATTCATCTATTTAGTTAAATTAAATTTAATTAAATTACTTGCATTCCTCTATTTAATTAAGTAAATTATTCAATTTATTTAGTTAAATTCATAAGACCCCTTTCGCATCATTTAATTGAATAAATCAATATATTTAATTAAACCCCTTTCTAGCTACTTTTAATTAAATTTACATTTAATTAATAGACCACCACAAATTGAATAAATCTAATTTATTCAATTCCCCAACTTGCAACCAAATTGAAATAAAGCAATTTATTTTAATAAATTCTATTTTCCCTCACCCACTTGCATTTTCCT